>NC_000069.6:101049350-101352475 GCF_000001635.26 Mus musculus | reverse complement strand
CCTTTAATCCCAGCACTTGGGAGGCAGAGGCAGGCAGATTTCTGAGTTCGAGGCCAGCCTGGTCTACAGAGTGAGTTCCAGGACAGCCAGGGCTACACAGAGAAACCCTGTCTCGAAAAAAAAACCAAATAAATAAATAAATAAATAAATATGCAATAAGACAGGAAAACACGCAACAACAAACCAACAAAAACTACATGAAAGCAAAACCAAAATACTTTCCTTGATGATACAGAGGCCAAAGCTCTCCCCTTTTCCCTGTCTGAAGTCCCCTCAGGCTTAAGGGGCTTTTACTCCTGTGTGTGCGGTGTTTTGTCCTTTGCTGTTTGTTTGCTTGAGAAGATTCTTGCTTGGTGCTCCAGGTTGGCCTTAAATTCTCAATCCTCCTGCCTCAGATTCTTACTGCAGAGTGCTGGTCACCACACCTGGAAAGCTGAATTATTTGGCTGAGGCCGTGGATCCTCAGATTTCTCCTCTGTGGCTATACCTTTATGCCTTTGTAATGAAGAGTTGACACTGTGGGTGTTAAAGTCCAAGCCCCTCCGGGGAAAACATCAGCCACCTTTTTAGGGAAAGCCCCTTTCTTCCCTTATCCCTTCAACACCCCAATGGAATGAAATTGGCAGAGCTTGCCCAGCATCCAAGGGGCTGCTCCTCCTGGCGTGAAGATTTGCAAAGGTAATAATTAAAACTCATAACATTTCCTAAAGTTTTCATACCATTTTACAGTTTATACAGCATCTTCACACATACTGCAGCTTTGATCTCCCTCTAATTTTCTCTTCCTTGCCTAGGAGTGAGCCCATTCAGAGCATTCATTCATTCACTCTGTCACCGGTTCAATCCTGAGCACCTAGGAGGCACTGGGTTAGCTGCAGGGGTCCTGACCTGGGATGGGTCACTGGTGAAGACACCGGTCCAGGTCCCTTCCCAAACCTCAGCAGGTATGCCAGTGGAGAAGGTCTTGGTGTGGAGATCCTGGGGAAGAGAACTAATCTAGAGGATAATCATACGCTGTGTGTGGTAGCGCACGCCTTTAATCCCAGCACTGGGAAAGCAGAAGCAAGAGAATCTTTGAGGTCAGCCTGCTCTACATGATGAGTTCTCTGGGACAGCAAGGGCTCTACAGAGGGAAACCTTGTCTCAAAAACCAAAAATGAATAAAGAGGACACACACGCATCCACGCTCCCACGCATGCAGGCAATGCAGAGCCACGGGAACAGTAAAAGCAACTCTCTCCTTTCTAAAGCCCTGTACACTGGGGTCTGGTACCTGCAGCTAATTCTCCTACCTGGTGGGCATCCTAACATGGCAGGCATGGGAATCAAGGTCCCTGAAGTAAAATGACCCCCCCCCCCCATGACACTTAGCTTATATGTGTCAGCGTGGCAGTTGGCTCCAACTCTCTTTGTTGTTTGCACACTATGGTGTCTCAGGGGGATGTGCATGTGAAGTCCCTGTGGGAGCTGAGCTCCTTTCCCGGCAGTCCACGTCCATACACAGAGCAGAGATGGCAGGACAAAAGGAAGGTGCCTAGTGACATCACTGGGCAGCCAGGGCTCGGAGGGAGAGATGGAGGGCCACTTCATTAAGTTCTGTATGGCTCACCTGGACAAGGAGCGGGTGCCTCCAGTTAATCAGCCCAAACAGATGAGTGGTCTGTCTGAGGCCACGGGGTGCCCCATGAATAATTTCCCCATAAGCAAAAATCCAATGTCCAGGTTTCAGAGGTGCTGACTGCCCTTGTGAAAGACAGTTCAGGGCACGGGGAGCTAATGGAAGGGAGGAATCTATTGGGGTTGAGGCCAAAGTGTAGGCTCAGTGTAGCCAAGAGCGAGACTTGGAGCCTGCTGTGAATTTGAAATACAGGGGCAATTAGGTGTGAGCTATTTGCAGACAGAGGGAAAAGGTGAGCCAAACTGCTCAGTGTCTCGTGCAGCTGGATGCTGAGCCCTGTCACCATCAATAGAGGTTCTGAAATGATGCTGAGGGGGCACTCTGGGCCCAAAGTCAGAAACACTTAAAGTATACCTACTGGGTTTTTAAAAGAGACATCCTATATAAGGGGCAACAAAGAGGTCAGGATTTCTAAAACCATGTCTGCTAATTGTCCCCCTTCACCTTAAGTTAATTCTGCTACAGAATGCTAACAACCTATATTTGTGTGTGTGTGTGTATGTGTGTGTGTGTGTGTGTGTGTGTGTGTGTGTAGGAGAGAGAGAGAAAACTATGTCTTTTGTTGTTGTTGTTGCTAGCATTTGCCTTTTTTGGAGGTCCTCCTCCCACGTGCTGCTCTCCACCCCTACAATAAGCTGAGCCAGTGTAAGTTACAATTTATTAGCTGGTTGCCATGGGTTACGCCAGTGCTCCACAGATATTCCCTGCAGAAATAGTAACATTTAATGTAATGTAAAACAGAACCACAGCATCGCCACTCCTGGCTTCTGCTGGCTTGCAATATCATATCCTTCCCTGCTGGGACAGAAGCCTCAGGAAATTAGCTGGGCCCCTTATTTTATTATGATGAGGGTGTCTTGCATGCCTCCTCCCCGTTCACAGAAAGGGGAGCTTGCAAGCCAAGGGTATGTGAAGATCTGGGGCACCTGCTTTGGGGGTGGGGCACATGGTGCCCCAAACCAACATTTGTTTCATCTGCTACTTTGTAATTTAAGGCAGGTTTCTCAAAGAGAGTCCCTGCGGGCACCTGGCCTGCTATCTTTTCAAGGAGGCTAGTTGTAACTGCTGATGGGTTTTTATCTATTTTGCCATCTGGATAATATTTGTGGCAAGTAGGTTTAACAAAAATTTGTGGGCTGGCAAATTGTTAGGATAATATTTAGCTTCAAGGGTGATTTAAACGAGAAAGCTTGGGAGATGGGGACCCCTAAGCCTGGCCATTCAATTAGAAGACACTGATGTTTCAGTATGGCCTGCGTTCTCTCTTCTCTGCCCCTGCCCTGCACCCACTCACCTGAACATGTTCCCCTCCTGCCTGCTGTTCCCAACGAGGTGTGTTCTCTCTCACCTGTCAGTCACTGGGTCAATCTATTTGTGTTTCCTACACATTGATATACTCCTACTGAGGTGAGGGAACGATATGGGCTCCCCAGCCAGAAGACAGTGGGTATTCAAAGCCCAGCTCTGCCACTTTCAGTGTGTGATGCAGTCAGTCCCTTGGTACTTACAGCCTTGGCTTTCATATTGTAAACAGGAGTGAGCTTATTCATCTTCTATGCACATAGTAAGAATTACCGGGGGAAACGTATATGAAGTCACCTCTCGCAGATCCTTGCTCAAAAGAGGTCCTGCTTACTCTGGGATTCGGCATCCCCTCTCTAACCGAGAGATTAGTGCCTAATTCATCCACCTACAGAATTCCTGCTCTCCATTCAAGCTTCAGCTCAAATATAAGCTGTTTCCTGAAAATAGCCCCTCACCCCTCACCCCACTTCCCCTCTGTCTGCTCCACCCATGCTCAGCCAGTGAAGTGGCTTCTTGTGCACGCCTCTACCGAAGCATGCCATTCTGCCCTGCCAGGCTCGGCCCTTGTCTTCCTCTCTCTGGATTCTAGGGCTATGATGAGTCAATATTCGTTGACAAATTAACTGGCTTGGGAATCACCTGGGAAACACACCTCTGGGCATGTCTGTGAGGGTCTGAAGAGGTTTTAAATGGAAGAGGAGGAAACACCAACCCTGAAGGTGAGAGGAACCATCCGTGGCCTGGAGTTCCAGGAAGGGGGAGGGGGGCAGGGCTAGTGAGAGATAAGCACCAGCATTTGGAAGAATTCCTGCTTCCCAACTGCGGATGCAATGTGACCAGCTGTCCCAGGCTCCTGTTGCCACACCTTCCCTTCCGATCAATGGAGTGTGTTTCTAAAATGTGAGATCCTACTTTATGTTGCTTTTATCAGATATTTTGTATCAGAGGTGAGAACTAATGCAAGAGTCTTTCTTTAGTCTCTCTTTACAATGAATGCGGGAACATTCATTGATGGATGAATGTGAGCTTGATGTGTGAATGATGCCAAGGAACCAGTGTACAAATTCATCTTCACTTGACATGACACCTGGCAGACAAAGCCAGTGGGATCCACTCTCCAGGTAGGGCAGACACTAAGGGACATCACCTACATGCCTTTGGATGCTACAAGAGAAACCTGCTACAAATAGCTTAAAAGCAATGGCATTTCTTACACTCTAGACAAGAGAAGTCCAGGTATGGAGGCTCCAGGTCTGGTTAGTTGAGTTCCTTATAACACCCCAAGGACATTCCCCTTCTCCCGTGTTCTGCTGCCTCCATCAGTTTAGAATTTACTTCCTCATAACTGCTGGGGGAGGGGGAGTTGGGCACATCTGTGGACGCAGTCTTCTGCTAGGAGGGGCAAGCAAGGCCTCTTCAGAACCCTGCCCTTACCCAGTGGATTCCTGTTTGTGCTTCTGGTCCTTTCTGAAGCCAGCTGTTGGCTCAGGACAGGGGAGCATCATGGGTAGTTTAGGGAGTGTGTTGTGAGTGGGGTGCATTGCCAGATAGGAGGGAGTTCTGGAAGGAGCAGAGAATCAGGTGTCTGCCTGGGTGTCGACCACTGCGCTTTCTGCTCTGTGCATTCCCTCCCTCTCTCCTCTGGGTCACCCGATGGGGATGGGTTGGGGATGGGTACATGGGAATGTACTAAGTGTCTGCCACATGGCAGCCCTGTGCTGGAGGTTATGAACAACAGTAAACATGACAGAAGCGCCTTCTCCCCTGCAGGAACTAACCTCCCAAAGGGAACAAAGCCAGGATCCTGTAAACAAACAAACGGGCTAATTACAGGTTAGCTATAGCTGAGATCTGAAGTGTTTCCAAAAGGCCTTTGTGTTGCTTGGAACTAGGAGAAGGCAGATGAACCCAGAGGTAAGACCCAGTGGGAGGTTTCAGGTCCCTGGGGGCCACACCCTTGGAGGGAACTCTGTAGACTCCCATCTCTCCCATCCCTCTCTTCCATGTTGGCCATGGGGAACAAACAGTCTGATGCCACACTTATTCTGCTTTATCACAGGGCAAAAGCAGTCATGTTCAGAAACCTCTGGAACGCTCAAGGTGAGCCTTTATTCAAGTTGATCAGCTCAAGCATTTTACTACAGTAACAGACGGTGCCCAATAGTGTCCTGTGCGTGTAAAAAAGGCAGCCCATATTACAGAGGGTGAAGAGGGGCTACTCTAGAGGTAGTTACAGAAGGTTGCCTTCTGAAAGGCAGCATTGGAGGGAGTAGGGAGTCAAGCGACGGTCAGTGAAGAGGAGGATTCCAGGTAGACAGACAAGCAAGCATAAAGGTCCCAAGGCAAGAAAGAGGTGGTTGGTGTGGCTGCAACTTCTCTGTGCCTATGACTGATCAGAAATTGCTCATGGCACCCAGCCCAGCTCCTGCCCCAGGCTCCAAACATCACAGCCCTTGATTCCAGAGCTTCCCCTGCCCAGACTTGTAGCTCCACTTGGGGCACAGACACAGCTGTGAGACCACAGAACAATGGGCTTGGCCCTGGGAAGTGGCGAGAAGCTACCATGTTTCTAACAAAGGAACTCATGAGTGGGTCAAAGGCTTTGGTGAATACTGCCTACTTTATGTAGCAATTTCTGGCCCTACAGCTAGCAGGAAATACAAAAGGACCATGTAATGGTGAAACTCCTTTCTCTCTGTCACCTTACACCTCTCTCCCATGGTCTTATTCACCCTACCTCCTCTACTGTGGAAGACCAGGACGAGTAGCTCCTCTTCCATCTGGAGGTAGGGGAATTCCACTGCTGAGTGTAGCAGTTTTGCCAAGGCCGGAGGAGAGAGGCTAGACTCCTTGCTATGTGGGTGTCACCCCTACTACTTTTCTGCAGCTACCTCCCAAGGCAGGCGTTATGTTGGTTGGCTCACTCGGCTCCAGGGTTTGTAGATCCCCTCATGTACCATGAAAACCTTCTGCATAACCTGTTCCTGCTGGGACCTACACAGAGAAAGAAAAGACCAGGTCTCACTACCTGCTTCAAGGGCACTCCCCCCAGTGACGTCACTTGCTCCCTGTCCCTAGGCTCTAAAGGTAGGTTTGTCTCCTACCACCTAAAGGTTCAGCTGCCTCTCAGTGGCATCACATGTTGTTGGGTAAACATTCAGTACATGGACCTTTGAGGAACATCTACAAACTAAAACCATAGAAATAGAATATTAACAGACATATTAAAAACAAGGTCTTAACTATGCTGCCAAGGCTGGCCTCCAACTCCTGGGCTCAAGCGATCCTCTCGCCTCAGCCTCCTGAATATCTAGGGTGACAAGCATGTGTTTTCACTTCTGGTACTAGATTCAAATTCTTCTCTTGTCATCTCCCTCCTACTTCCCCTCCTCTGTCCTCTCCTCTCTTTCTGTTATGCTGGTAATTAACCCAGGGTGCCATGCATGCCTGGAGGTGGTTCTACCATGGAGCTAATCTCTAGCTCCAACAAATTCATTTTAGATCTTTTTTCCTTTGTGGCATTTGTGACACTAGTGGATCATATACACGAGGCAACATCAGTCTAAGACCCTCTCCTGTGCTTCAGGTCACCAACATGCTAGTGTGGCCCAGTCCTCTGTGTCCTCTTTTCTGTGAGCCCTGAAGATATCCTTCTCACAACTGCACACAGCTGGCCTTCCTGGCCTTTGGCTCTTGGTGTGTGAAAGTCTACAGAACTGAAGAGCTCCAGCCCTCAACATGACAGAATGTCTGGAACCCGAGGGCAGGATTGTTTGTCACTCAGGGTGAGGAGTTTGGACGGGTTACTTCCAGGGTGGCTGGTGATAGTAGGGGTCATAAAGTTGAGCTTTCTCAAGAGGGTCCCAGTTTGGCTTCTGTCACCAGTCTCCCTACTTCTCTCCTCTCTGGGCTCGTCCCAATTCTGAACACAGGTAGAGGTGGGGGATGGGCTGGAAGGCATTGCTGCACCACCCAGCTACGTCTGAATCCTGCCTCTCTACCCAAGTCGCTGAGGAAATCAACACAAGAGGGGCGTGGTGGTCGTTAAGCCAACCTTATTTTGCAAATGAGAAAATAGAGGCCAGAAAGGTGACCTAGTTACATGAGGTCCTGGACTCAGAATTCAAAGTGGGATGGACTAAGTCACCTGGGTCTCAGGGTGGCATTGCCTCCCTCACTTCTGAATCTTAACATTGTCTTCTACACCAGGACACTTCTTCCTGCCTCCTCCCCACGTCTGATAAGGGGCCTAGGCTGTGATTGACAGTCTTGATTTGTCTTAAAGCAAATGTTGCATCCTCTTTAAGTACAGATGGAGGGCCAACAAATGATTATTGAATCAATGAGTGTCATTTCCCACTTGGTACTTACCCCATTGCATATAAATAGGACTTCTGTAAAAATAAAAGTGCATATGTTTGGCTCGCATAATTAGGTAAAAGCAGCTTCAATGGGTGTTTCACTGTAGGACTTAGATCTTACCATCGGCTGAATGACAGTCTGGTTGTGGTCACCTAATTGAAGGCAGCGAAAGGTGCTCTCTGTGTCCTGTGCTATGAAAGGGCTCAGGGCAGATGTATGGAAACCCAGGGGGTTGCCTCCTGAGAAGGGGCCCTGGTCTCCTGTGCACCTAGAGATCTGATTCATCACAGGGACAGTCTGCTACAGAGCTCAGTCAGGTCCCTACTCAACCACACAACGAGGCATCTAGAGTGGCTCCCAATTCCTGGAACAGGGCAGGGAATAAGGCAGGGTTTTGGCCTAGGAGACCAGGCACAGACCAAGAGTTGTCTTCCAACAGGCGCTCTTCTGGCTTTCTCTTTAAGTGGTCTTTTGACTGTAGGATAGGGTTAAAACATTGAATTTCAATTTTGTACATACAACCCTAAGGGCCCTCAGGCAATGTGGGTGTTTGAAATGAGCCCTAGCCCTAGGATTCTACCTGCCAAGTGTTCGATTAAGCTGCGTAAGTCTGTTTCCACCACCCTGTCTTTCAAATATTTATGTGGCAGATTATGGGCAAGCTTCAAAGGCAAGAAAATGCAAATCTGTTCTATAAATCATAGAATAACACAGCTGCTGTCTTCCTCAGAGTGACAGCTATGAACACCGGCATTTCTGCCTACAGAAGAAGTGGTGGGAGGTGGCCTCTCATGAGCAGTTAGGCCAGAGTATTTGTGTAATTGTGTGTGTGTGTGTGGTATGTATGTACATGTGTATGCTGTCTTTATATATGTGTGTGTGTCTATATTCACATGTGTTCATTTGTATGTGCGCACATGTATGTGCATGTTTGTAAATTTGTCCACTGGGGGGGGACGACACAAGGTTCTAGTGATATTTTTATTTTTGCAGAACAGCAGATTAACAATAAAAAATTTCCCAGCAGTTAAAGAGTTAATCTCCCCCCACCTGCCCTGCACCCCGTGAATCTTCAAAAACTGTGCAGAGAGAAAGTATTACCTGATATCTGAGACTCTTGAGGACTTGAGGTGTTGGGGGACTCGAGACAAAAGCAGCTTTAGATTTGGGAAAATGTACCCAGGGCCTCACCCCAATGGGAAACATCAACAAGCAACTGTGAGAATTCCAAAATGAATTTAATTTAGCTTGAGTGAATAAAAAAGAAACTGTGCATTGCAAATAGTTATGCAAATTAACTTCTGCCCCCAGGGTCTCAGCAATCTGCCAGTGGAGGCCCCAGCGTGCCAACGATGAGGCTTCTGTGGGCTCCCTTCTGCTGTTGCCATGACACAGCCATTTGGTACATTGGTGCTCAGTGACACATTAACATCCACCAAGACTAACACTAGAGTTGATGGTCCTTGCCACCAGCTGGTCTGGGCCTGGTGGTGTCCTGTGGGCATACCTGGAGAAGGCTGCGGTACAAAGGGTGGAGGCCGGAGGGTAGGTGGCATGGGGCTGGGGCCATGCACGGAAAGGGTTGGCAGGCCTTACTCAGGATTCTGTGTAAGTGACTCAAGATCATCTAGGCAATAATGAGAAATCTCTGGGTCATGGAAGGGACTGTTGAATAACCAATTCATGGGGAGGGAAGGGATGTAGCAGGGCTCAGGAATAGCTGGGTGAGGACGGGACTTCAGCCAGGGCTCTCTTGCATCACCTGTCTTTAATTGTTCTTGGTGCAGGTTTCTAAGAAAACTGCCAACAACTAGCAGATTTTGTACCCGATAACTTTTGACACTGACAGATTCCTAGTTGACTAATCCCAGGGACGAAATATATTTGGCTGAACTAGGATCAGGTGTCTACACCTGGACCAATCAACCACGGGGAGAGGACTCTGGGCCATATACACACTCAGCTCTTAAGGTGGCCCTATGGTAATGATATGAGAGGGCTTTCTAGCAGAAGGGGTGATGAAGCTCTGAACAGGCCTAGAAACTATGTCCTCTGGCCTAAAAGAAGCCAGGTAAGGAGAACAGACAAAGTAAGAGACCTTAGGACCCATGAGTTGCAAAGACTACAATGAGCTATCATTGAAGCTTAGTATTCCTTAGAACTTAATGACAGTACATTCTCTCCCCCTCTCTTCTCTCTTTCTTCCTCCCATGTCTTTCCCCAGCCCCCAACCCCAGCTCCTCTTCTGTGTACTTGATTGCTCTGGATCATCATCTTTTCTGCACTGAGAATCTTCTCAAAATTGCAAACGCTCAGAGCGGGAGAGCTGGTTCAGTGGTTAAAATCGTTTACTGTTCTTGCAGAGAGAGGATCAGGTTCAGTTCCTAGCACCCACATGGCATCTCACAGCAGTTTGTAACTCCAGCTCCAGGGCATCTGACACCCTCTACTGGCCTCCAGGAGCACTGCACATGAGTGGTATACATACATAAATGCAGGCAAAGAACTCACACACATTTAAATAAATATTAATTTTAAAAGATTGTAAGCTTTTTGCTCTCTTGCCTTGTGTTAGCCAGCTTTCTGTTATTATGATACAATGATGGAGGAAACCAATTTATAAGAAAGAAAGGTTATTTTGCCCATGGTTTCAGAGGTTTCAGTCCATGGTTGGTTCACTATTGCTTTGGAGGCTGTGGTGAGACAGGGGAGGTATGGTAGGTGCTCACCTCAGAATTCCTGGGAAACGAACAGGGTCCCTGTATCCTGTTCAAGGACACAGACTCATAACCAGATTTTCAACCAGGCTTAAAGATTTCCACAACATACCAATTGTGCCAAGGTGAACATCAAACTTCTGCCACAGGGGCCTTAGGGGACAGTCAGGATCCACACCACAACACATCTTGACAAGATGGATGATAAACAGCCTCTTCTGGCTGCATGAAAGTCACTCTCTGGCAGGAGCCCCCTGCACCTTCCACTCTCGGGTTTTCATTAGTCACTTTTACTACCTTGCTGCAGAAAATGTCCCCAAACCAGCCATCTCAGAATCACCTGGGAGCTTGTTAAAAATGCAGAATGTGGCTCTGTGAGCAAAGTGTTTGCCATGCAAATATGGAGACTTCAGTTTGACCCTGAACACCAGGAAAGAGACAGGTGTGATGTGCCCTGGGTTAGAAATAGCTATTAGGATCCATTTTCAGGATGAGGTGTGTTTAGAACACATCAGAGAAGCATAGGCCCCTGCCCCCCCTTGCTGGCTGCTGCTTCTCTAGGCGTTCTCTGTCCATCCAAGGGTTGACAAGTTCCAGGCAGTGTGCTCTGTGGTTGAGCCGATGTATCAGAGAAGGAGGTAATCTTGAGCCCCAGAGTATACATTAGAACCAACAGGATGGGGAACTGAGGAGGGAGGTGAGGAGGAAGAGGAGGAGAAGGAAGAGGAGGAGAAGGAAGAGGGCAATACTGGACACCTCCTCAGAGAACTCAGGCCAGTGAGAAATCCAGGGTTCAGAAAACCTGACTTGTCCCAAACCAGCATACCAGCCATTATTATCTTTTCTCTAAGCTGATGCTAGGCTTGGCAAGGTCAAAAAACTAACGACTTTGCTTTTGATGCTCTGAGTCTCCAGTACTCTTATTATAAAGGAAGGAGCATCGTTTCTCACACCTGTAACCAGCACTGTTGAGGTAGAAACTGTTGTATCCTGGACCACTTGCTGGCCAGTGTGAGTTTAGCCAAAATGACCAGCCCTGAGCTGGTGAAAGTCCCTGTCTCAAAATGAAAGGGGAGAGTTGAGCTAGCAAGCTGTGTCAGTGGGTGAAAGTGCTCACCACACAGGACTGGGGATCAGAGTGTGATCCTGAGAACCCACGTTAAAAGCTGATGCAACGACACGCATATGTCATCTCTGCACTCTTACACGGAGAAGGGAAATGGATACATGAGAACCCCATAGAAGCTCGAGGGCCAGTTAGCCTGGCAGACACACCATGATAGAGACAAGAGAGACCCTGCCTCAATAAGGGGGAAGGAGAGAACCGACTCCTAAGAGCTGTCCTCTGACCTAAACCATGTGCGTTTGGTGTGTTAGCACACACAGAAAATAGTTAATTTAAAACTGCAACGGAGATCGATAGAGAAAAGGACTTGAAATCAACCTCTTGTGTTCACATACATACATGTAAACATTCAAGCAAGCACACACATGCACACCACACATACACATGCACACACACATGCACACAAGCACTGACACACATTCACCACACAAACACATACACACACAAGCAGAGAAGAAAAGAAGAAATGTAGGTTGTTGTTCCTCTACTCTCACATCGCTGACTGAGAACCTTCGTTCTGAGAAGACACCAGGGCTATAGGCTGGAGAGATGGCTCAGTCTTAGGTGCTAGGCTCACCACCAAAAGTGTGTGACATCAGAGCTAGGATTTGGAAGGCTCTCAAAGGTTCAGTTGCAGAAGCTTATGTTTAGTGCAATGCTGTTGAGGGGGTGGGGCAAACCAAGGAGGCAGTCAGTGCCTCTAAAAGGGATTAATGCAGTTGTTGCAGGGCTGATAGGCTACCCCAAGGGAGGGACCCTGGATACCTCCCACTTTCCTGCTTCCCATTCACACACATTCTCCTCTGCACAGGGCTCTTCCCGCTGCTATGCCACACTGAGGTGGACCATGACGCTATGCTGCTTAGCCTTTCTAGATGACAGGAACGCACCTTTTTTTGTACACCACTGAGCATTGGTTATTTCATCCTAGCATCAGAAGACAAAGGCAACTGGATGGTTTTGAAGCTCATCAATTTGAAAAGCACCGGTCCTGGGCACGGTGGTGCACGCCTTTAATTCCGGCACTTGGAAGGTGGAAGCAGGTGACTGATAGTTTGAGGCCAGCCTGCGGTTACACCATGTGTTCCCTATCTCAGAATAAAAATAAATAAAATAAAAATAAAAGCACGGTTTTAAACACTTGCAAATGGAACTTATAACCTTTGTTTACAATGCCTGAATCGATATTTCTTCACAAATTTCCCACCATATCTAGGGCAATCCTATTTAAGAACCCAGACTTTCCTATTGTTATTATCCCCAACCAATCCACCACCAGACTTTTCTACGGTTATTACCCCCGACCAATCCACCACCACTCATTTAGCTCTCCCTTTCACTGTCTCATTGGTTTTCCCTTCCTAACTAGTTAGCCTTTCTGCCTCTTGCAGGCTCTAGCAGATGCACATGTCAGTGAGCCTTCTCATTTATAAAGTGGGTTAAACAAGACTTATGATGTCTCATTTGCATATTTACACACCATCCAACTTTAATGTATAATTATCTTCTTTCCAGTAGGACCAGTTTTCAATGGCGGCTTTGTGAGGAATTGTGAAGGATGTCGCAAGTACCCTACTATTAATTATGAAGTGCTGTAATTTGTGGACAATTTATGTTTTTTAAAAAGAAATTAGAAGGGATTAAAGATTGTTTCTAGAGTGACTCTGGTGTACCTGTGTTCTAATATGCTGTAATGAGGAGTAGGGGTCGTGGTGACCTCGTGTGCCTGGTGGGCTAAGAAGTGCAGTAGCTGTATGTTATACACAGGCGTTCAGCATCATGAGGTCAGCAAACTATTTCTGTACGGACCAGATGTTACTTAAGACCTTGTGGGCCATATGGTTCCTGCCCTAAGTCCTCAGCTTTGCCACTAATGTGGGAAAGTAGATGAGGACAGTTGCTTACAGTTCAAACGAGTGTGTGTGTGTGTGTGTGTGTGTGTGTAGGTCAGCGGTCTATGTTGGGTGCCTTTCTCAACCACACTGCACCCACCCTCTCTTTTAAAGACAGGGTCTCTCACTGAACCAGAATCCTACTAGTTTCAGCTGGTCTGACTGGCAGGATGCTCAGAGTCCTCCTGCCTCTCAGTGTGGGGTTACAGGAGCATGCAGCCATGCTCAGCTTCTTATGTGGGCACTGGGGATTCGAACTTAGGTCTTCATGTTTGCAGACTAGGTGCTCTTATGCACTTGAGCATCTCCCCAGCCCCCAAACGGTTGTTTAAAAAGAAAAGGTGCTGAGGGCTGGAGAGCTGGTTCCATTAAGAGTGCTTACTGCACCCGTAGAAGACCTCATTCATCTCTTAGCACACTGCATGTACCTCCAGCTCTAGGGGATCCAATACCCCTTTCTGGCTTCAGAGAACCCCTGAATACTTGTGATGTTCACTCACTCAGACATCATACACATAAATAAAAATAAGAATAAGGAGATAGAGATAGAGATAGATAGATAGAGAGAGAGACTGTTTAATCTGTAGATCAATTTGGGCAGAGCTGACAGCTTAATAATACCAAGTTTTTTGATTTTTAAATATGGCAGATCTCATATTTCTTTCATCGGGCCTCTATGGTTTTTAGTGTATAAGTCTTGTTTGTTTGTCTTTAAGTTTTTTTTTTTTTTTTTTTTTTTTTTTTTGGTGAATGTATATATGGGTGTTTTACCTGCATTGTATGTATGTGTATGGGGTATTTTCCTGCATGTATGTGCACTGTGTGTGAGCTTGGTGCTTACAAAAGCCAGAAGACAGCATTGGATCCCCTGGAGATGGAATTACAGATGGCCCTGAGCTACCATGTGAGTGCTAGGAATTGAACCCTGGTCCTCTTGGAGAGCAGCCAGTGCTCTTAAGTGCTGAGCCACCTCTCCAGCTCACAGCTACAAGTTTTCTACGCGCTTCATAAAATCCGTTCCTTGGTATTGTATCACGTATTTTGTTGCTATTATGAAAGGCATTTTACAGCTTACTTTCTACTTGTTTCCTGCCAGTGTTTAGAATGCAATTGATTTTGTGTATTGATCTTGTTCTCTGTGATCCTACCAAGGCCAGTTATTAATCTCATATCCTTTTTTGGTAAATTGATTAGTACTTAATAGGTACACACTGTTGTCCTGTGTGAATAAGAAACAGCTTAACATCTCTTTGACCAATCTGTAAGTCTTGATTTTTCAATTCTTAAATTTATTTATTTACTGGCTAATGTAGGAATATATGGTTAAACGGAAGAGAATCAGTAAATATTCTTATCTTAAAATCGTATTTATTTTGTGTGTACATGTGTGGTGTGCATGTGGGAGTCAGAGGACAATGTATTGTCTTTTTCCTTCTACCCTGTGAATCCCAGGGATTGAAGTCAGGTCTCCAGGCTTGACCGCAAGCATTCTTACCTGTGAGGCATCTTGATGGCCTAACATATCACGATCTTTATATTGCTGAGAAAGACTTTTTTTTTTTGCATTGCATACAGATTTAAAATATATAGATAAAGAATGTGAATACAATTAAAATTACAGAGGTTTGATTTTCTTAAAAGTTTATTCTTACTGAGTAGACAAATGCTATTCATTATAAAAAATTTACATTTTTTTCAGGGCTGGGAGAGGCCTCTGGATAAGATGCGTGCCATGTAAGCGTGAGGGCTGGGGTTTGGACCCCCTGAGCCCACACAGCAGCCAGGCAGCTGTGCTGTTTGCTGGATTTGCTGGAGTCAGCAAGCTCGGGGCTCCCAGAGAGACCCTGCCTCAATAAACAAAGAGGAGACTGAATGAGGAAGACACTCAGTCCCAACTTCATGCCACCACAATTATACACACACGTAACACATGTACACATACACACCAGACATAAATATACACGTAAAAGTAAAAAGAGAAAGTAAAACAAAAGATTGCTAAAGACACTTTTTTTCTTTAACAGAGTTTTAAAAGTTTTAATTTGGGACTGAGATTTATTCAGTCTTTCACTAAAAATGTTCTTATAACTTTTCTTTTATTTTTGGTTTTGTATTAATTTTTTTTTTTGCAGGGGTGGGGAGTGGGAGATAATGGTCTCTCTGTCTACTCTATCTAGCCTTAGCTGTCCTGGTGCTCACTATATAAATGAAGCTAAAATCAAACTCACAGAGATCCATCTGCCTCTGCCCCCTGAGTGCTGGCATTAAAGGCATGCACTACTTGAGTTACACGTGGTTGTGAGGCACCTGTGGGTGCTGGGAATCAGGGCCAGGTCCTCTGGGAGAGCAGCCATTGCTCTTGACCGCTGAGCCATCTCTCCAGGGCCCTCTGTAAACTTTTGCAGTCACATTTTGATTGTATACTCAATGACTTCCACTTCCTGTCACAATGACGTGGGAATGTTTTCAGTAGCAAGGCTGGAAGGAAATTCAGTCTTCCCTCTGGCTTCTTGGACCTGGAGTTCATATCTCATGATCTTTCATGACAGATGGTCGCAGTGATGCTGGGGATTCTAGCCCTAAAATGGAAGGTGTGATGAATTCTGTCACCTACAAGAAATCAAACTGGACCAAAGAAGCCGGGCATGCTGGTGCTCACCTCTCATCCCAGCCCTTGGGAGCCTGAGGCAGCTCTAGTTCAAAGTTGGCTTGAGCTATGTAATGAGACCCTTTCTCAACAAACAGGCAGACAGACACACAGACAAGTTGGGACTTGTTTCCTGTCTATTTTCTGAAGGAGTATGATGAAGATTAGCATCTTTTTCTTCCTTTTAATTTTGATAGGATTGATTATTTAACCTACCCAGGCCTTGAATTGAGCAGAATATTTTAAACAATGATTCTGATTTCATTAATACACTATATATTTCACCTAGGTCCCTGGATTTTTTTTTTTGGCCAAACACAGTTCATAAATCCTGGTTGTTGTTTGATGTCAACTTGATTCAGGCTAGAGTTATTTGGGAACAGAAACCCCAGTGGAGAAATACTTCCCTCAGACGGCCTGTGGGCAAGTGTGTAGAGCATTTCCTTGATTAACGATCGATGTGGGTGGGCCCAGCTCACTGTGGACAATGCCAGCTGGTGGCCATGGGTTGTATAAGGAAGCAGGCTGAGCAAGCCAGAGGAAGCAAGTTAGTAAGTGGCATTCCTTCATGGCCTCTGCTTCAGTTCCTGCCTACAGGTTCCTGCCTACAGGTTCCTGCCTACAGGTTCTTGCCTACAGGTTCCTGCCTCTGCTTTCCTCGTAGGCTACGGCCCAGGATACACAAGCCTAAGAAACCCTTTCCTCCCTAAGTTGCCTCTGGGTCATGGTCTTTATCACAGCCACTGAAGCCTGACTAGCAAATAATGACCCTGTATTATTTTTTGCAATGACTATAAGGTTTGTAGTTCTGTCCTCTGGATTATTATTGACATTTATTTTTATGGTTTTATCCTTTGCTACGTTCATCCATTTTGCTAGTTTATTTCATTGATTTTTTTAAATCAAACAATGACTTTTTAGGTTCATCCTCTTTGTTGTTTTCTGCTACATAAGATTTCCTTCCTTACCTCCTTTTCTTACCTCCATTTACTTGGGGGTTGGCTTGCTTATTTTTCTTCCCTAGTTTTGTTAAGGCAGAGCCTAAATTGTTGATTTTTATTTTAATTAAAAAAATTTTTTTGGACAGGGGTCCACTGTGAGACCTTGCTGGTCTGGAACTCACACTGTAGTCCAGGCTGGCCTCATCTAACTCACAGAGCTTTGCCTGTCTCTGCCTCCACAGTTCTGAAACTAAAGAGAGTGTTCCCACTCCTAGCCAGATCATTGATTTAAGCCACTCTTCATTTTCTCTCTTTTTTTTTAAAGGATTATTTTTATGTTATATATGTGAGCACACTGTTGCTGTCTTCACACACACACCAGAAGAGGTCATCAGATCCCATTACAGATGGTTGTGAGCCACCATGTGTTTGCTGGGAATTAAACTCAGGACCTCTAGAAGAGCAGTCAGTGCTCTTAACCACTAAGCCATCTCTCCAGCCCTCCATTCTTCATTTCCTAATGTTGGCATTAAAGTTACAAATTTCTCATAGGCATGAGTTTAGTTTATGTACCATCCATCTATTGTCTATTATTATCTATAGACGATCAATCTATCTATCTATCTATCTATCTATCTATCTATCTATCTATCTATCTATCTATCTTTATGTTTGAGACAGGGTTTCTATGTGTAGCCCCAAGTGTCCTGGAACTCAACCTGTAGACCAGGCTGGCCTCAAACTGCCTGCCTCTGTCTTCCTGAGTGGTAGGATTAAAGGTGTGTGCCACCACTGCCCGGCTCCAACATATTTCTTAACTTTCCAAAATATTGTCTCAATTGACCTGTAGGCTTTTTAAAATGTCTTTTGTTTTGTTTCCAAATTTGAGGATTTTGCAGATTTTCTTGTAATTGCTTTCTGACTTAATTCAATTATATTCTGGTCAGAGACCATGCTTTATATACTTTGGACACTTTAAATTTATTGAAAGATGATTTATAAACCAGTGTGTGTTCCTGTGTCCTCTAAGATAAATATTCCTTGAAGAGAGCATGTATTTTGCAGTTGTTGTGTGGAATGTTCTAGAAATATCAATAGAATTGATTGGTTGAGAGTGTGATTTGAGCCCTCCTTATCCTTAGTGATTTTCTGTCTCTTTGATTCTTCCAAATTCTAGGACAGGAATGTTAAAATACACAGATACACTTTTTATATTGTTCACCTTATCTCTCTCTCTCTCTCTCTCTCTGTCTTTCTCCCTGCAGACCTGTAATTTCCTTTTCTTTGTATTCTCAAGCTTTGTCACTGGATCATGCACCCCGTATACCATATGTACCCCTTATGATTCACCCTTCAATCATAACAAAATACCTCTCTTTATCTCTGGGAATATTTTTTTCTGTGAAATGTACTTTAGTAACTCACCGCCCTCTTTCTCTAGCTTTCTTAGAATAGTGTTTGTTTGAAATACTTTTCTTTTACTTCAGAAGTATTTATTTCCCTTCCAGTTGTGAGTCTGTACCGTGTCTATGTGTGGGTCTGTGCAAGTGTGTTTGGGTGCTGGCTGAGGCTGGAAGAAGGTGTTAGAGCCCCTGGAGCTGGGGTTGGTTGAGGGCCACACAGTGTAAGCATTAGGAACTGAACCAAGTTTCTCTGCAGAGCAGCACGATTTCATAATCACTGAGGCATCTCCCCAGCCCCTCCTTTACCATCTACCACGCAGGTCTGTCTTAGTTAACTATCAGTTGCTGTAACAAAATCTCTGAAAAAAGAGAGATATTTAACTCAGAGTTCTGGGAGTCTACAAACATCCTACCATTACCTGCTATGTACCCGGTGAGGACTTCATAGTGAGAAGGTGTCACTTGCAGGAGTGTGAAAGGCCATGTGACTAGAGAGGAGTCAAAAGTGTGAGGTATGGAAGCTGCACACTGTAGTAACCATTCTCATAATAACCAACCCACCTCACGACAACCAACCCACTCTCATGATAACCAACCCATTCTCATGAAAACCAACCCACTCTCATAATAACCAACCTACTCTCATAATAACCAACCCACTCTCAAATAACCAACCCACTCTCAAATAACCAACCTACTTTTGTGGGAACTGAATTAGTCCCTTTGTGAAGGTGGAGCCTCCATGACCTCATAAAGATCCCATCTCCTCTCAATACCTTCACATTGCTAATCAAATTTCAGCACAATTTGTGGTGAAGTAAACTATGTCTAACCAAGAGATATGAATTTATATTAAAATATAATATGTTAAAATAATAAAATAATAAGCCAGGCATGGTGGAACACACCTGTAATCCCAGAATTTGGAAAATGGAGGCAGGAGGTCAAGGCTAGACTTAAAAAAAAAAAAAAGTCTTATATAGCTGGGTATGGTGATGCAGACCTCTAATCCCAGCAGCCTGGTGGCAGAGGCAGGTGGATTTTAGAGTCTGAGGCCAGCCTGGTCTGCAGTGTGACTTCTAGGGTAGCCAAAGCTACACAGAGAACCCCTGTCTCAAAACAAGCAAACAAACAAAACCCCAAAACAAAACCAACAAAAAGTTTTATAGAAAGTACAGCATTTTCTCCCCCTTTGCTATGAACTATGGTAAAATTTGCCTTTTAATAGATGGTTTTATGCATTTTATTTCATATAATTAAGACTGTAGCTACATAGCTGTAGTGTGAAGTGGAAACTTAAGGGTTCTTTGGAGAGTCAGTTGTGTTGGATGGTGTTTTGCTGGGGCAAACACGTGAAGGAACATTTTGCTGAAGCAGACACAGGAGAGAGGATGTTCTGCTAAAGCAAGTGTGTGAAAAGACCCATGATGAAAGATTCTTCACTAACAACGTGCATGTATTGGTCCAACTTACTTTGCATAGTTGAGCTCCATTTGTCAGGACTCCATAGAGAGAAACGTGCCCCAAAAAAAACTTCTGGTGGTATGTTGTAGTTTCTTGTCACTTCCTCAGACTTGGCTGATTGGCAGTTATGTCAGCTGAGACAGACACCCGTGCTGAGGTAAGACATGTGATGATTGGAGGGTATAAATAGAACTTGAGGAACAGTGACAGAGGCTGAGCTATGCTTTGCTTATTGAGCTAGCTGTGCAATGCTTGTTGGTCTCGAGTCTTCACTGATCTGTGCTTCTCTGAGAGAGGTACAGCCTAGAATTTCTGGTGTTCCTGGTCCATCCTGCTGACTGGAGCCGAGGCTGAGGCCTGGCTGTCTCTGCTAGGTAGTGCCACTGCTGCTGATTCGGGTTTGCTATCCCAACTCTACTGAACTGGATTGCTGGTGTATCCGAGAAGTGTTTGCAAGTGGATCGAGCTGCCGCTGCCTGTTGACCTGTTAGTGAACTGATTTCTAGACAACACAGATGAGAGTTGCTCCAAAGAACCTTTGTAAACAGGTCCACTTTCCCCATATCCTTTCTTTTCCACTACCCCTGTGAGTGGTGGGCTGAAGGGAGGTTAAAGCATTTAAGAACCATCATTAAAAATAGGTTTTGAAAAAAAAGTAAAGTTGCAGTAGTGAGTCAGTCTATTTGTCTTGTTTTATTTTCTTCCATTATTTTGGATTAAGAACTTTCTATTACTCTATTTACTTTCACTGTTGCCTTACTAGCTTTGATTAAAAAAAAAAAAGTTGAGCCGGGCGTGGTGGCACACAGGCCTTTAATCCCAGCACTTGGGAGGCAGAAGCAGGCAGATTTCTGAGTTCTAGGCCAGCCTGATCTACAAAGTGAGTTCCAGGACAGTCAGGGCTACACAAAGAAACCCTGTCTCGAAAAAAGAAAAAAAAAAGTTTCTCAAATTTACAGAATTTGTTTTCCAACATACCATGGCTTGAATTTAAGTATGATAGCATTTTATGTGTCATGTGAAACATTAATTTCTTGGTTCTTGTGTAGTTTTTATTGGATTTTTTTCTCCCTTAAGGTGTACACACACACACACACACACACACACACACACACACACACACACACGTATAGACAAGTATGCATTCTCCTTTTTACAAAATTGAGAAGATGATAGTCTCTCTCTTTCTCTCCCCTCACTCTCAATTGATTTATGTATTTTATGTATGAGTACATGTAGCTGTCTTCAGACACCAGAAGAGGGCATCAGATCCTGTTACAGGTGGTTGCGAGTCACCATGTGGTTTCTGGGATTTGAACTCAGGACCTCTGGAAGAGCAGTCAGTGCTCTTAACCACTGAGCCATCTCTTCAGGCTCAGAAAGTCTGTCTCTTAAGTACTCTTCCTGAATTCCCACCCTCTGCTCCACTCTCTCTGGTAATCCTGTCTCCTGAGCACTGGGCCTTTGCATTTCTCTTGGCCTTCCCCCACCCTTCCATGTGCCTTGATTTAGAAGTTCTTCTCCTTCACTGTCTTCAAGCTCACCAGCCTTTCCTATAGTGTGGAATATGCGTTTGAGCCTGATTACATTTTGAGGAGTTGTTTGTTGCCTAGCTTCAGTTTGTTGCCTTTAGTAACTTTTCAGTTACTTGGTCATCACACTCATGCTCAGTCATTGCACTCATGCTTTCTCTGAAATCCTTTAACACACCCAAGAACATATTTATCTTTATCTGCTCATTCATTGTCATCCTCTCTAGATTTGCGTCTATTCACTGATTACCCCCCCCCCTTATATATGCTACATTCTTTGGTTTTGACAAAACTAATGATTTTGGTTGAATATTAGACATTACAAATGTTATAATGTTGGTAAAAAAAATTGGGTCCCTTTAAAGGTCATTTATTTTGGTGAAGAAGTCAATTTAGTTTCAGATCAGCTGGATGTCTTTAAGCTTTTTAACCCTGTCATATCTGAACTCAGATTTCTTTGCCAATCCTGGGCAAACTCTAGACTAAACTGGTAGCTTTGTGTTTACCTCTCTTTGATAGTTGTTATTTCCTGGACTTATAGGGCTTTTACCTCCAGCATATGCATTTTATAGTTCATCCGAGGACTTGGAGACTTCTAGAACTTCTTCCAGGTTGCTTTTCTCATCTGTCAATCAATTCCAGTGGCCTCAGCCTTCTTGAGCTCTCCTGTCTGACTCTGCAGTTCAGCTAGACTGCCATATCCTGGCTGGATCCCTTCATCCTGGTGCATGCTGGGATTCATCCTAGTGCATGCTGGGACAGACTGTGTTGACATGAAGGCTAGAATTGGGGGAGCCATGAGGAGGGCTGTAGCAGGACTGGGCCTTGAAATGCCTGCATCTCAGAAGCTGAAAATACCCTGTTCATCCATTTTGCCAGCTTTCCAGTCGTTTGCCCTATTTTGTCTGGCTAGGAGTAGTCCTGCTCCAATGTAACGTTTATGTCTCCTGCATGAATACTCTGTCCTAAGCAACATAAAGTGTTTCTTTAACCATGTATACAACTGAATGTTTAGTTAACTCTTTCTAGAATGGGCTTTTTATGCCTTAACTGTTAACAAATCTTTCTCAAAATTCACCTTTTCCAAGAGGTGATAGATTATGCCTTTAGTCCTAGTACTTGGAAAACAGACACAGGATTACAAATATAAGTCCAGTCTTGACTAGGTGGGGATCCCTGTCATACACACAGAAAACCCCAAACAAAACCAACCAAATGAGAATTTCATCTTTTCCTGAATAGCTCCTTGATTAATCTGTTCATTTTATTTAGGTGATCACCCTTTGTTGCAGTCTATAATTAGTTTCTGCTATGTTAAATTGCACTGTTAGCCATATGGTATGTGAAATGTGTGTGTGTGTGTGTGTTGTGTGTCTGTCTGTCTGTCTGTTTATGTGTAGGTCAAATGGCAATGATCACTATTGGGTGTCTTCCTCAACTGTGTTCCATTTTATTTTTTTGAGACAAAGTCTCTGTCTTAGTGTTATTATTGCTACAATGATGCACCATGACAAAAGGCAAGATGGAGAGAAAAGGTTGATTTTCTCCCTATGATATGATTGTACTTCCATACCATAGTCCATCATTGAAAGAAGTCAGGACAGGAACTTTTAAACAGGGCCAAAAACTGGAGGCAAGAGCTGATGCAGAGGCCTTGGAGGGGTGCTGCTTACTGGCTTGCTCCCCATGGCTTGGTCAGCCTGATTTCTTATAAAATCCAGGACCACCAGCCTAGGGATGGCACCACCCACAATGGACTAAGCTCTACCACATCAATCACTAATAAAGAAATTCCCTATAGGTTTGCCTACAACCTGATCTTATGGAGACATTTTCTCAATTCAGGTTTCTTCCTTTGATGACTCTATATTGGTTCAAGTTGACATAAAACTAACCAATACAGTCTCTTACTCCACCTTGAGCTCTCACCTGCTTGGCTAGACTGGTCGGCCCATGAGCCTCTGGGAGCCTCCTGTCTCTGATCCTTCCACCCCTAGCCTTGGGGGTCTCAGGTTCACATCACCATGTCTGGCTTTTTATGTGGGTCTTAGGGATCAGAATTCAGATCCTTATATTGCTGAACTAGTCAGGGTTCTCTAGAGGTATAAAACGAATAGAATATATGTATGTGTGTATATATGTGTATGTGTGTGTGTGTGTGTGTGTGTATATGTATATATATACATATATTATTTATTATGTTATATATATAAAACATAATAATAAATAATATATATGTACATGTGGGACATATATGTAATTTATTATAATGCCTTACAAGCTGAGGTCTAGCTAGTCCAACAACAGAAAGCCTAAGAATCCAGTAGTTGTTCAGGTCACAAGGCTGAATGTCTCATCTGGTCTTCACGCTGGAATCCTGAAGAAGTAGGCTCCAATGCCAGAGAAGGAATGAACTTCTCAGCGAGAGGTAGGACAAGCAGGCAAAGAGCATAAACTCATTTCTTCCTTCTTCTTTATATCAGCTGCTGTGTGAAGGCGTGGCCTACATTTAGGGTGGGTCTTTTGACCTCAAATGATCTAATTAACTGAAAATCACTCACAGGTGTGCCCAGAAAGTTGCGTTTTAATGAATTCCAGATGTAGCCAAGTTGACAACCCAGAATAGCCATCGCACTTGCCTACTAAGCAGTTTCTCCACTGAGCCCTCTCCAGCAGCTCACGGCCATGTATTTTTGTAAACACTCGGGGCAGTATTTTTATGTGTGACTTTGCTGATGATTCTAAACAGAAACCTAGAAATAGAAACGGCCCATCTTCTTTTTGCTCCCTTTGTTGAAAACCCACTGAAGACGACATGGCTCTTCCTCCTTACATGGGCACTGACTGTCCCCATAGTAAAGTTTGGCAGGGATGCAATGTTCCATGAAACAGACAAAACTGAACAGCAAAGGTTCATTCAATGGGCAGTTTCAAGGCCCTGGGGGAGGGGTCCCCAATATCTTTTTATATGGGAACTGTGTCTATTCGTTTATCTTAAAGGTTTAAGTTTTTGTGTCTTACTGTTTTGCACGCCTCTGTGTATGTGCACCACGTGTGGGCCTGGTGCCCTTGGAGACCAGAAATGGGTATCAGATTCCCGGGAACTTATATTACAAGCAGTTGTGAGTTTATAAGTGTGCAAAGGACAGCTATTTAAACCATGGTGAAGTGAGTTACTTTCTTTCCATTTTGAGCTATTTTCAGCCAGTTTCCTCTTGGTCGGATAATTTGGACTGGCAGAGCACATTATACACATAACTGAGGAAAGTTGAATTGGTGATGTCCTTAGGCATTAGAGCATCGGGTCTCAACAGAATGACTCTTTCTCAGGGGTCACCATCAGATTATATATATATACATATATATTTATATATATGTATATATATATATATTTGCATTACAACTGGACAGTAACAAAATTACAAATATGAGGTAGCAATGAAAATTTTATGGTTGAATGTGGTAGTTTGAATGAAAATGGCACCCATGGGCTCCTAGGGAATGGCACAGTTAGGAGGTGTGGCCTTATTGGAGTAGGTGTGGCCTTGTTGGAGGAATCATGTCATTGGAGGTGGGCTTTGAGATTTCAGAAGCTCAAGCTAGGCCCAACATCGCTCTCCCTTCCTGCTGCCTGCCAATCCAGATGTAGAACTCTCAGCTACCTCTCAGCACCATGTCTACCTGCCTGCTGCCATGCTTTCCGCCATCATGATAATGAATTAAACTCCAAGCCAGCCCCAATTAAATGTTTTTCTTCCTAAGAGTTGCTGTGGTCAGGGTGTGTCATCACAACAAGAAAACCCTAACTAAAGCCACTGGGGTCAGCACAGCCAGAGGGACTATAGTAGAAGGTCACAGTGTGAAGAGTGCTGAGAACAATTGCATTAGAGGGAGACATGCCTGTGGTTTCCAGACATGCCCTTGCATTGACCTTGTTCCCAGCTGCTGTGCGAAGAACTTTTCTTACTGCCCTATTGTGGCTTGAGATGTCCCTGAAGCTCAGGCGTGGGGGTTGGTAGCCAGCTGATTGGCTTTTGGAACAGTTTGCATCCTGGGTGCTCTGATCTAAGCAGTGACTAATCCCTTGATGAATTCCTAAAGTGATGGCATCCTTAAGAGGCAAGCTGCACTGGGGGAAATGGGTCCCTGGAGGCATACCCCGAAAGACATGCCTTACCCCTTTGTCTTCCTGTCTGTTGCTCTCTACTTCCTGTTAGCTGAGAGGTGAACAACTTTGTTCCCCACACAGTCCTGCCTGCCCACCATAGGCCTGCAGCCACAGATTCAAACTCAGTTGTCTTCTTCAGCTGTTTATTAAACTTGGGGGTTTTGTTACAGCAATAATAATCTGGCTAATACATAACTACCAGGAACACTTACCTAGGGATCTGAAAGACGCTGTAAAACCAGAGGGAATGTGAACTTGCCCTACAGTGGAAGCCCAGGGAGAGGAGAAGAAATGTCTAGTTGTGCAAAGCCAGAAGCTAGTCTGTGGAAGTCCCTCAATCCAAGCATTGCCAATTGCAAGTGAAGGAATCTGCTCCATTCAGTTCCTAGGGAAGGAGATGTCAGGAGCAGACTGTATGCAGTGTGTATGATTATAAACGGCCCATAAGTTTTCTGTTTGGGAGATATTATGCAAAGGAATTCTCTCAGAATTCCTCTATGTTTAGGGCACAATCCTGGGGAAGAGCAAATGGGGGAGCTTGTCTGTCGGATTTGCTCTCTATTTAAAAAATGAATTTAAAATTTAAATTTAAAATTTGATAACACATTTTTTTTAATCAATCAAGTTAGAGGAAGCCTGAATTATCTTATATTCTTTAGAAGGCATTGTAAAATGGTTGTTGTTCAATGAGGCCAATTAGATTTTGTACCTAAAACTGAAGTGCTGTACATGGGAGAGGGAGGCATCTCAGCCATTAACTGCTAGAGCAGAATCACACGTGGATTTGCTTTGCATCATTTTCTACCTTTAACATTTTTTTATACTTTTTATTAGGTATTTTCCTCATTTACATTCCCAATGCTATCCCAAAAGTCCCCCATACCCTCCCACCCACTCCCCTACCCACCCACTCCCACTTTTTGGCCCTGGCGTTCCCCTGTACTGGGGCATATAAAGTTTGCAAGTCCAATGGGCCTCTCTTTCCAGTGATGGCCGACTAGGCCATCTTTTGATACATATGCAGCTAGAGTCAAGAGCTCCGGGGTGCTGGTTAGTTCATAATGTTGTTCTACCTATAGGGTTGCAGATCCCTTTAGCTCCTTGGGTACTTTCTCTAGCTCCTCCATTGGGGGCCCTGTGATCCATCCAATAGCTGACTGTGAGCATCCACTTCTGTGTTTGCTAGGCCCCAGCTACCTTTAACATTTTAAATTGCTCTTGAAGTCTATAACTATCCACTCTTTTGGGAGGGGGCAGGGTCTCACTGTGTGGTCTCTGTGGCCTTAAGCTCCCTACATAGACCAATGTAGCCAAGATCTGGAGGAGATCAGATATCTGCCTTTGCCTCCTCAGTGCTGAGACCAAAGGCCTAAAACTTACAGCTGCTTTGTCACTGGGTCCTGTGGATCTGGGACTTCGCATGGAGGGAGACAGGAGGGAAGCTTTGTCACGGCATGTGTAGCCTGGCCTCTTCATTATGGTTTTGCTCACTGTGTCCTTAGTGACAAATAGAGATCTGGGGGATTTCAAACGCTGACTCTGTGGCCACAGCCCAAGCACTGAGAATCTGTCTCCATGGCCAGTCTCCATTCATGGTCACAACCAAAGGCCAAGGACATATGTCTTAGTTAGGGTTTTACTGCTGTGAACAGATACCATGACCAAGGCAAGTCTTATAAAGGACAACATTTAATTGGGCTGGCTTACAGGTTCAGAGGTTCAGTCCGTCATCATCAAGGTGGAAGCAGGGCAGCATCTAGGCAGGAATGGTGTAGGAGGAGCTGAGGGTTCTACATCTTCATCTGAAGGCTGCTACTGGAAGACTGACTTCCAGGCAGCTAGGATGAGGGTCTTATAGCCCACCAACACAGTGACACACCTATTTTAACAGGGCCACACCTACTGCAACAGGGCCATACCTTGTAATACTGCCACTCCCTGGGCCGAGCATACACAAACCATCCAGACATGTTTAAGATAGTTTATGTGAGCTGTGAAAAGCACAGGCCAGGGGGGTCCTCCACCCCCTTTGCTCCCATCCCCACTGATGTTTTATGCAACCTCACAGCAAGGAAAAGTTGTATCCAAGGGTTATCTATCCTCACAACCAAGTTGCCAAGGCAGAAGACATCTGGGACACTAAACTCCCAGCTTTAAGGAGACCGAGGGGAACAAATGAAGGATGCGCAGAGCAGGATATACTTAACCCGGATGTCTGGGGGCGGGGGGCTTTTATCTGTCAATGGCTTTACTCTACCACCGTTTCCCTTCTTGTATTTATTCTTTCTTTTTGAGCCAGCAACCCTAGCCCCAGGTTGGCTTCCAATTCAGCTGCCTAGGAGTCAGCAGGGGAGAGACCAAGCAGTGGGTGGGGGAGTCAGGGCTGTCCAGGCTCCCAGCTCACCACCGTCGCTCATGGCCTGCCCTGCTCCAGCCCTTCTTGTCTGCTTGCGTGAATCCACAAATTCTTTATTTCTGGAGCTTGTGCGAGCTTATGCGGACCTTCATTGCTGGAGCTTTTTAAACCAGGGGTAAAAGAAATTAATAATAATAATAATAATAAATAAAATAAAGTCCTAAATAATGTACCAGCTAAGGCAGCAAAATTACCAAGCTTGATAAAAGAAAGGCAAATAAAGATGAATAGGAAAGATAGCTGGTAATTCACAGGAACAAAATAACCACAGGGTACCAAATGTGCCGTCTGGGGTGTCTACACCGCATGGTACAGAGCATCCTGGGGCCCTGCGGAGGGAGGCTCTGGGATAAGCTCCGGGAGATCTTGGCAACTTTGATGATTTCACTGTGAAGGCAGCTGAGCTGCAGAACGGAAGGCACTCCTTCCTCAGAGGAGAGAGCTACGAGGAAGGAGGAAGAGACTTGAGTGGAGATGTGACACCCATGGGAGGCAGGCAGAATGAAAGGAGCGTGACGCTCCTAGGTGAGGCTTGAGAAGGCTTAGTGCAAATAAAAGGGAGAGTGCATCCAGGGGCAGCTAGATGGGCCCAGACTGCACTGTGCCATGAGAGGGGGAGGGAGAGAGAGAGAGAGAGAGAGAGAGAGAGAGAGAGAGAGAAAGAAGAAGAAGAAGAAGAAGAAGAAGAAGAAGAAGAAGAAGAAGAAGAAGAAGAAGAAGACGAGGAGGAGGAGGAGGAGGAGGAGGAGGAGGAGGAGGAAGAGGAGGAGAAGAGGGGAGCTGTGGAACAAGGGGCCAAGACACAAAAGATACCAATGGAGCCAAAGTCTCTGGGTTAAATCAGAAAGAGAGGCTGGGAAAAGGGACCCAGGCCAGTCCCTGGGATGGAAAGGTTAGGGTAGGGGGCAGCATGTGCCAGCCAGGATGGTCCTAGAACATGTAGTGGCTGAGAACCTGGCGACCAACAGTGTGCTTTGATATCAAATAGTGACCTCAGCCATTTGTCCTGAGTTTGAGACCTAACACTGTGTGCAAAGCCACTCACCCTGGGGATGGAGAGACGAGAATAAGGAAAGTGTAGGACGTGTGGCCACCTAGAAGTCACCTTAAGGTGTTCCTGTTAGGTGTCACAGTCCAGGTGCTTTGTAACTGGGAGTAAGGTCAGAAAGCCAAGGTCCAGACATACCTGACTGGCCATGGCAGCAGGCAGTCAGGCACAGGAAACAGGAACCACACGGAAGCAGATGGATTGGTTTTCAGTCAGATAACTGAGAATTCAAAGCTCATAGGGAGAAGAAACCAGCATGCGGACACAGGTACAGGCACCCAGCAGCAGCAAGGGCCAGGGCAGCTCAGAGACGTGAAGCTCCTCTGATGGTACATCTGTCTGTGCAGATGACTGGAGGCGGCTGGGGACTCCATTCGACTAGAGCAGTGGTTCTCAGCCTTCCTGATGCTGTGATCTTTAGCACAGTTCCTCATGTTGTGGTGACCCCCAACCATAAAATTATCTTCGTTGTTACTTCATAACTGTAACTTTGCCACTGTTATGAATCGTAATGTAAATATCTGTGTTTGCCAATGCTCTTACGTGGCCCCTGTGAAAGGGTCGTTCAACATCCTGCAACAGTGGTGTCGAACTCACAGGTTGAGAACCCTTGCCCATTGAAACCCGCTGTGCTAGACTCGGGGCTTCTGGTGAACAGTCCCCAGGCTGAAGGCTTCATCTTTCATCACAGGAAGAAAGAAAAGAGAAAGACTGGTGTTTGGAACCAAGGCCAGGATGTTGGCATCCTGTTCAACAGGAACTCAACAGGACCTGTCCTTCACATGACATGCAGGTCAGTAAGCTGAGAGGCCGCTACCATTTGAAACAAAACAGCTTTAGGAACATTCTGGAAGCACTAATTAGGCAGATTTTGCAAGAAAGGATTCTCTATGAGGAGACCATGAGAAAAGGGGAGGAGGCTGACTTCATTACGCTTCATTGCTAGATGACACCAGGAGAAAGGTGCGCTACCCACTGGACTCTCCTTCCCGACTCCCTCCCCCGGAAGATGAACCCTCAGACTGAAAAAGGCAGACGGTGCGGAAATACTGCTTTGAACAAGCCACGGCCAGGAGTAGAGCTGGCACGCTAATGGAACACCTTCCTGTCCCAGCAGGATCTAGGCTGTCAGAGCAATCTTTGAGGTTCCTCGGGCTACCAGGCTGTGTTGACTGCCTCCCACAATCTTTCCCTGCCACTAATGAGTTGTGCTGAGTGACTCACTTCCTTCAGGCCACTGTCAGCTTACCTACTGCTGCCACTTCGAGGCAAACCCCAGGTTAATGTCCACCTCACTGCCATCTGTCCTGGCCTTCGAGATAGCTGGGGCTAGTCAGTCATCCCTCTTCATAGGTGCACAAGCACAGAGCCTTCCCTCTGCCTCCCCCACTTACTACCTATTTCCACAGCCTAGAGCCGGTCTTCTGATGCCTTTGTTTTTTTGAAGCTAATTGGAGTTTATTAAGAAAAGGTTTTAATGTGGATTTAAGTACGAGCATTAAGAACCGGCATGGACTTCTCCAGGGAGAGTTCAAACCTCTGACTCTTTAACAAGTCTTTATTTAACATTCAAAGTAGAACAGTCCACCGGATGTGCGTGCGTTTGTGAAATCCCAGCCCCTTAGAGCCCGAGGCAGGAGGATAGCAAGTTTGAACCTGAGAACCTAAGGGAGAAATTTTTAAGTCTGAGGCCAGGTTGGGCTACACAGCAATCAGTACCATCTAGCAAGCAAGAAAGGAGGGGCGGGGGCAGGGGTAGAGAAGAAGGCAGGATAACTAAGAAAAACTAATGTCAACCAAGAAAACCAGAAGAACTTTCAGGATCCCTAGTCTCCAATTCAGGGGCCTCTGGATCTATTACAAATGCTTCCCATCTCCTAGGGCAGGTCTGTGGCTTTCCAGGTAGGAGATGCCGTCATGATGTGAGGCAGCTTCCTTGGGCTGTGAGGACAGATCATGCCCTTTCAGTGCCCCTGACAGACTCAGTGCATTAGGGTATCCTGCTCGGTGGCCATGTCCCATGGGCAGAGGGGTCAGTTAGTTGGGGGTATCTTTGTACAAAGAAAAAGTCACACCAATTTTCCAGTAGGGACAATTCCCACTCGGCTGGGTGGGACCCTGTCTTTGGACACATGACTTTTATGTTATCCTGTTCCCTAGGTGCTTTTGTTCCATATTCAAGCCATGCTGTCTCCCTCCTGGGCTCCCATCCAGCCACCAGCTGACCTGAGCCCCACTGCCCCTACTGCCAGTGCCCTCCGAGGCAGGACCATACTGTCTGGAATCCCAGCCTTACCCCTGTAAGACCCAGAGGGAGCAAGGAGATCTGAGCCCCCCCCCCCCCCCCCCCCCGCCCAAACTTCCTATTCTGCTCGCAGAGTCATTGCTCTCCACTAATGCATGCGAAGGACCGAGACCCCTCGTCTAGGCTGCTCCCAATACCCCTTGGTTCACTTTCCCCATCTCTTCCAGGGAGAAGAGAACACGCAGCTTGCTTGTCTTTCCATAGTCCTCTGGGCTCAGCTCTCACAAACAATTGCTTGGTGAAAACACTCAACTCTGCAAGAATAACCAAATACTGTAATTCACTACATTCCTACGGAATTAAGAAACATAGGCGGTGTTCTTGGAATGCAAGAGACTCAGCTCGTTTGACCATTTACAAAAACACACACTGCTGAAACCGAACACTCATTATCCAAACCTAAAATCACCATCTAGACTAAAGATGACTTCCTGTGTCCCGAACAGCGTGCTCTGTGTATATTTTTGTTCATAACAACAAGATCCATGATACAGGATGCTGGGGAACCACCCAGATTGGATTCCAGTCGCTGCCTTCTTTGTGAGCAAAAGGGATGCAGTTGAGGTTTCTCCTCTTCCCCTCCTCCTCCCTTGCCTCCTTTTCTTTGGCACAGGGTCTCCCTGTGTAGGCCAGGCTGTCCTTGAGTTCACGGCTCTTCTGCCCTAGTGTCTGGGATGCTGGGATCACACATGTGCAGTACCACCTGATGCAGGTACAAATGGCAGTTTCTCCAGCTTTCTACCTGTGTGGTTCCCAAAGGAAACAGTAGGTCCCAGCACCTTCTGTGAAGAAACAGCTAACGGTTTGGAAGGAGCCTCTTATCAGAGAGGGTGTCACGTTTATTGAGTGTTGAGAGATTTTGGCCAGGTGAGTACAGAGTTGCATCATCTTCGAGGGAGCATGGCAAGCCGAGCTGACCCACGCCAGACCCAAGAAAAGATTCTGAGTGCAGAAGAGAGATGGACAGGGGTTCTCAAAAATTCAGAGCAGCCACTTCATAAATCCTAGGGCATATGGATGGATTGTTTAAAGGGGGCTTTATATAAAAGGACGCCGTGATCAGTAGGAGCCAGTGAGAATTCCTAATACTAGAGTAAATTAACTTCTTTTTTTTTGTTTGTTTTTGAGAAGATGATCATACTTCAGGGATTCTGACAGTGTTCTTGCTTCAAAGAAGGGCACAGGCCTGCTCTCTCCATCTCTGGCTATTTAGTAGCCAGAAGAGGGGTGTTTCTATTCACCCCTCACCCAGGCTTAGCCAAGGAATTGCCTTGGCTAACGGAGCATGCGTGGAGGTCGCCTGTTTCACCTGGTAACCAATGGCTTTAAGAGGTACCACGAGAGGCCAAGTCCTGGATGCGATATCCTCTTCAACCTGGATGCTGGGATGAGAAAATATGTGGAACAGAGTCATTGATGCCAATATATATCAGGGGCAGAAATAAACTGGTTTCATAACGAGTGGCTGGCATTTGGGTGGCTATTGCCACCAATAGGGAGTCCAGCTCTTGGACATCCCTGAGAAATCTAATGACACTGGTCCTGGCTTCCAGCCTCACTCACACCTGCCTGTTTGCCCTTCTCACTACACTACCTTCTCACTACACTACAGATCTCCCTGTGGCCTTCTCTAGCCCCTGGGATGCAAATCGCCTCTCATAGCGTGCATGGTTTGGGAAGAAGGGCTATCTCAGTCCTTTCCCAGCTTTCATGACTCAGCATGGTTTGGGAAGAAGGGCTATCTCAGTCCTTTCCCAGCTTTCATGACTCAGTGCTGGAAGCCTAGGTTCACTCCTGGCTCAGCTCAGGATTTTTGCCCATCCTGAGAGGCCTCCTTCTCATCCTCAGCTGGCTACTGTTCCGCAGGTAGGGATGTGATAGAAATGAGCCTTTTGAGTTCTGCTGTTGGCAGCATATATTCAGAGTATAGACACTGACAAGTGTGGGCTTCTAAGTGTGTTCAGCAAAACAAGAACCCTGGGAATCTACTGATGCCCTCAGGCAGGTAGATACAACCCCGCTGCTAGCATCTCAGCCATTCTGACTAGGTAATGTCAGCCCCAATCATCTAAAACCAGTCCAACTGTCCACAACCCTGCCACCCCTCAGTGCTTATGTTACAGAGTGAGACCTGGTGTTTGGAGAACCAAACTGCATTGGTTTCAGTTGGACCTTACCATTCCAGGCATACTCAAGGACCAGTGTATTGCCACAGCTCATCAGAACTGCAACATCTCTCTGCATGGTGAGAGAAGGTAGGACACAGGGCTCCGTCAGTCTAAAGATTTGATGCTTCAGGTTCCTGTCTTCTGGGGCTCACCGTGTAGAAAACCAGACCCAGACAACACCCAGGCCTTACCTGATGCAGAAAGGAAGAAAATGGTAAAAGGTGCAGGCTCCGCATGGCTGGCATTAGCCCGTGTGGCATGAGCTGTCTTGCAGCAGTTTGGCTTGGGATCAGAACCACCCGCAGGCATGTTGATGTACCTGCCTCACCTGGCCTCTAATCTCACCTCCAAGCCAGGTCAGTTTACAAGCTGCTGTCAGAAGGAGCCCTGTAAAGTGCACACATGTTCTGAGTTGGCTGGCTTGGACCACTCTTGTTCAGTTCCCACTGCTTTCAGGATGGCGTTCGGGTAACAAGCAAGTCTGTTCATGACCCAGGCCCCACAGGTCTTTCTGCCCTCTCTGCCACTCCCTCCTGCCCTGAGTTCACACTGTGGATGACTGCCTGGGTTCTTCCCACCCACCAGGCTGCAGCATGTCACCTGCCCTTCCTTCTGCCAGGAAGACCTACCTCTTCTGGGTTCTTCTGCCAAGTGTTGTCTCTTTTGGCTAGCTTCCACTGGCTCCTTAGGTGAATTTTTATGCCCAGCCCTGAGCTTCAGAGGAACTGGGTTTTCTGGGTTACACAGAAGTTCTAACAATACTCTGGCTGTTACTGTCCTAAATCTCATCTGTCCAGAACCTGGAAGGCCAGGGCAGCTCCTGCCTCTGTGTTGTCTATGGTATCAAATAGCAGTCAGTTCCAGGGCTAGAGAGACAGCTCAGTGGTTAAGAGAACTTAGTACTTTGGAGATGCAAATTCTGTTCCCAGAACCCACGTGGGACAGTTTACCACTGCCCATACCTCCAGCTCCAGGGGATCTGGCACCCTCTTCTGGCCCCTGTCAGTACTACACCCAGGTACAAGCACACATGCAGATGTCCACGTATACACATAGTTGCAGACATCCACATATACACATAATTAAAACACGAAACCTTTTTAAAAAGACGTGTTCATTCTGTTCTATGTGTATGAGTGTTTCGCCATATGCATGTATGTACATCACATACGTTCCTGGGGCTGGTGGCTGCCAGAAGAGGGTGTTAAATTCCTAAGAACTGTTGTTCTAGATGGCTGTCACCATGTGGGCACTGGGATCTGAACCTGAGTCCCCTGCCAGAGCACCAACTGCTCTTAGCCACTGAGACATCTCTCTATCCCTCAAAATAATATCTTATAAGTCAATAATGGTTAGGAGCTGGAGAGCTGGCTCAGTGGCCAAGAGCACTGGCTGCTATCCGAAAGGACCTGGATTAAATTCCCAGCACCCACAAGGGTACTCACAACTGTCTGTAACTCCAGTTGCAGGGGATCTGACACCCTCCTCTGGCCTCTGAGGACACTAGACTCACACGTGGTGCACAGACACACATACCAAATCCCGCACAGCTTAGTCCTGGCACCCTGCCTGGTAGAGAAGGAACGATAAAAGACAAACTCTAAAGAAATGGCAGACATCCTTCTTAGAATTGGGAACAAAACACCCATGGAAGGAGTTACAGAGACAAAGTTTGGAGCTGAGACGAAAGGATGGACCATCTAGAGACTGCCACACCCGGGGATCCATCCCATAATCAGCCTCCAAACGCTGACACCATTGCATATGCCAGCAAGATTTTGCTGAAAGGACCCAGATATATCTGTCTCTTGTGAGACTATGCTAGTGCCTGGCAAACACAGAAGTGGATGCTCACAGTCAGCTATTGGATGGATCACAGGGCCCCCAATGGAGGAGCTAGAGAAAGTACTTAAGGAGCTGAAAGGGCCTGCAGTCCTATAGGCGGAACAACAATATGAACTAACCAGTACCCCTGGAGATCGTGTCTCTGGCTGCATATGTAGCAGAAGATGGCCTAGTCGGCCATCATTGGGAAGAGAGGCCCCTTGGTCTTGCAAATTTTATATGCCCCAGTATAGGGGAATGCCAGGGCCAAGAAGTAGGAGTGGGTGGGTAGGGGGGTGGGGAGGGGAGGGGAGGGCATTTGGATAGCATTTGAAATGTAAATGAAGAAAATACCTAATAAACAAAAAATAAAAAATAAAAATCTTCTTTTAAAAAGGATATAGACAGGTATGAAATTGTCTAAAAAGGAATAAAATATATTTTAAAATATTAAAAAAGAAGAAGAAGAAGAAGAAGAAGAAGAAGAAGAAGAAGAAGAAGAAGAAGAAGAAGAAGAAGAAGAAGAAGAAGAAATGGCAGACATGCATACAGAAAAACTGAGGTCAGGTAGGCTGTGCACACTCTGATAGAGTGAGTCTACGAGCTACTATAACAACCCAGAACCTCACTACATTTATTATCTAGAGCACGGGAGAGGGGTTAGTTACGGTTGGTAGGGGGTGTCTATAGGCAAGCAGTCTCAAGGCTGTAAACACAAGGGAGGAGGAAGCTGAAGTTGCCAGGTTTTGTACACACGAGTCACATATTTGGGTAAAGGAAGGCTTTGCCTTTCCAAACCTGCCCTGGAGGAAAGACATCCCCAGTTTCTCTTAGGTCGATTCCATGTCCTTGACATGGCCAACCCAGGTCACTCGGTACCCACTCCTTCGGGACTTCAGTCTCTCGGGACTTCACCCATTCCCTATATATAATAGATGCAGGCAAAGCACCCATAAACATAAAATAATTAATTTTTAAATGATTAACATTAAAAGTTTCACAGGTAAGCACCTCATTTGTGTCCCCTGTTTCCTTTCTTATCCCAAGCTGACTTGCCTACTAATCCACATGTGCAGACTCAGAGAGGAAGCCCCTGGGGTGGCTAGCTGGCTCATTCACAGGAAGAGGCGGGGCCCAGATAAACCCTTCCCAGCATACCTCCGTGCACGCTTCTCTCATCGAGGTCCACCAGGTCTCCACTGCCCCCATTACTCCACTCATCTTCCGAATGCATCACCGATCATGTCTCCTGGATGCCACAGCCCAAATCACCTTCCTGTCTCTGGAGGCAGCCCACAGACATATTCAGGGGTGCCCTCCTAACCCTGTGTCTCTCAACCCAATTCAATTTGTAATCAAGACTGTTTGTGTCAGATAATGTGTGCTATGTAGAAAAGCAGAATTCTGCCACCTCACATGGGTACTGAGAACCGAACTTGGGTCCTCTGGGAGAGTAGTGAGTGCTCTTGTCTTTCCAGTTGCAAGAGCTTGTTTCTTGTTTATCCACCAGCCTGGTGCTGTGTTGTCCAGGTACCAAACCCCCAGTCTGGTGGTTTCTCCATTGTACTGTCTGGTTTTGTGTGTCAGCTTGACACCAGCTGGAGTTATCACAGAGAAAGGAGCTTCAGTTGGGGAGGTGCTTCCACGAAATCCAGCTGTAAGGCATTTTCTCACTGGGTGGTCAAGGAGGGAGGGCCCATTGTGGGTGGTGCCATCCCTGGGCTGGTAGTCTTGGGTTCTAAAAGAGAGCAGGCTGAGCAAGCCAGGTGAGGCAAGCCAGTAAGTAATGTCCCTCTCTGGCCTCTGCATCAGCCCCTGCTTCCTGACCTGCTTGAGTTCCAGTCCTGACTTCCTTTGGTGATCATCAGCAATGTGGAAGTGTAAGCTGAATAAACCCTTTCCTCCTTGCTTCTTGGTCACGATGTTTGTGCAGGAATAGAAACCCTGACTAAGACACCTAATTACAAGGAACTCCAAGTCCTTCCTACCAAACAAACAGATATAAAGTAAGAGAAAACACCGGAGGTCTTGTTAGTTTTTTGTTCTGTTTTGTTGAAAGACCTTCCTGTCCTCTTACCCCCAAAGCATCACTTTTTGTCACGACTGAGTGAGGAAAGCAGTCACCTCTGAATGTCAGGGAACCCGGCTGAGTGGCTGCCTCCAGCAGGAAGGCCAATCAGGGTCAGGCATTTTTAGTGGTCCATGAGCCACCTCTGCCTCTTGGTGGACAGATGTGTGGCAGTGTGGGAGCTCATGAGAAGGTAGGAGTGTCTGAGGGAGAGGGAGCCAGGAGGATCCTGCAGACTATAGAGTCTCGTGGTTGTTGGTGGCAGCTAATGGAGGCCTCTGCTGGTCACTCAAAGGATTTGCGGTATTTCTATGAACCAGGATGCCATTTGTGGGCTTTGAGCATTGATGGTGGGAAGAAGAGATCACAAAAGAAGCTTGACGTGTGGGAGGAAAGTGTGGCGCCTACCCTCTGCGATAGCTAATCCTGGAAATCAACTTGACTGCCTCTGGAATCAGCTGGAACTCAAGCGGCTGGGCATGGGACGCTTTTCTTAATTGGATCATTTGAGGTGGGAAGGCCCACCATAGAGATGGGCCACACTTATTGGTGGTAGTCCACATAAGAGGCCTTGATTAAAGGAAGCTTTTGCTTTTTTGCCTGCTTTAATAAGAGTTCTTAAATGCTTCAACCTCCCTTCTAGCCCACCTACCAGAAGAAGGGGAAAAGAAAGGTTAATAGGAAACGGGGTGGGGGTGGGGTGGGGGGTGGAGCTGTTTAGAAGTAGTTCTTTGGGGGCGATTCTAATCTTCGCATTGTCAGGATATCAGCAGTCCAGTCCAAAACACCACACATGAATCAGTAGCCATGGCTCGATCCAGAAGACGTCTTGAGGCTCTGCTGAGTCACCATGAGTTTGTAGAAGGGGCAAGAAGCAGCTGGAATCCCACGTGAAATTCTCTGGCTCGTTTCTCCATACAAAGTCATGACACCTGAAGACCACTCAAGACCAGCAAAGTGTTGCAAGGTGAGCCAATGCAAGAGCATCCTCTTAACTCTCTGTGACGTTATATTTATAGTCTTTCTAAATGTCACGTGACCGCTCAAACATCCACTACGGCAAAACATCACATGCCCTTCCAGAAAAACATCACATGACACAGCCGAGTCTCCAAAGAAACCAACAATTTCCACTTCAGCTTGCTCTCACTCTCCTTAGCAGGTGTTAGAACTCACTTTCTCGGGATTCCAATGTAGACTGAAGACCAGCAGCTCTCTGGGATTCCCTGGGACTCGAGTACCAGACCAAGATTGCTGAGACATTCCAGTCTTGTGGACTGAACAATTACTGGCCTTTCTGTCAGGAGATAACCATTGTTGGGTCAGTCAGCAACAGCCTGTAAACCACTGTAATAAATTCCTATTAAATATATTTGTATTCATTCCACCAATTTTGCTCCTTTTTAGAGAACCCTGACTAATACACCTCCCCACAGAGGAACATAGCACAGCCTAACCCTATGCTGCCTACCTGTCACCTGACAAGACAGGGGCTAGCGTACTATCTACCAACGTTCATCTGTTAGCATTGTAGAATTTGCAGGTATTGTAAGACATCTGTTGCAACCACCCAGCTCTATTGCTGGAGTGCAAAGACAGCCATAATAGCTATGTCAGTGACTGCCGTGTTCAGATAAAATTTTATTTAGAAAAACGGGCAGCCTGTGCAATCAAAGGTTGCTGCTCCTTGATAAATGAGTCCCGGTGTGTGCTGTGGTGGTTTTCTGTCACCATACATTTAGTTAAGGCATTGGTGGTAGTCACAGAAACCAGGCAAGAGCTTGGGACATTGTCATTTCTTAAAAGTTTGTGCAACAGCCACTTCCCATGAATCGAAATTTCTTGTAGCAACACTGTGGTTTGAGGATGAATCACAGCTTCCCACTGTCTGTAAGCAAGTTGTCTCTTGATAAAGGAAATGGCTCTTGGCAGGGCCTTTTTATGATAGTTCAGGCTCACCAGCTATTCTTCTAGAACTAAATACCTTTATTATGTGTAATTAGGACAACAACCGAGAAAAGATGCAAATGTGTTCCGTACATCTTCCTTGCCACAGCTGGGAGTGTTGTGACCTTTTCAAAGAGGAGGTTTGCACAGAAGCACACTTCACATGTGTGGAAGGGGAAGGCAGGAGGGGGAGGTAGGGAGGAGAAATGGAAGCTAAAAGGAAGAAGCAAAAGGGCGAGAGGCCGGCAGGGCGGGGTCCAGGCACTCAGTTCAGCTGGTGCTCACCCAGCAATCCTCTGTCCCCAAGTAAAGAGGATCAAACGATACAGGCCACCATCTCCAACTACCACTGGCTCTTTCTTTTCTGGAATTCCTTCCATCCCTTTGCAGGGTGGAGCTGATGGTTTAACTAGGCAAAGCAATGGAAATAAGAGGAAGAGATGGTAGATGAAAGGGTTGGTTCTTGCCTTTCCTTTCTGACAAGGAATGGGAGTCCGCCAACGTCATCGTCTAGAAGTTTCTTTTATATTGAAAATACCCAAGTGTGGTCACTGGCGTGCACCTAGAGTGACCAAAGAATGAAATGATTCCTCTTTCTCTTCCTCCTCCTCTTCCCTTTCTCTTCCTTTTTCTTCCTCCTCTTCCCCCTTCCTCTTCTACCTCCTCCTCTTCCTCCTCAAGACAAGGTCTCATTATGCAACCCTAGATCCCAAGAACTTCCAATATAGACTAAACTGGCATTGAACTCAGAGATCCACCTACCTCTGTATCTTCCCCGCCCCACACCCCCCATGCACCCCCCACACACACACACACACACCGTGCTGGGATTAAAGGTGGGGCAGTGATGTGCCTGCAGCATGTTGGCTGAGAACTTGAGCTTATGAGTAAGCCTAACACTGGTCTCTAACCTGCTTTCCCACTCCCCATGAGCAAGCTAGCTCCTGATTGGCACCGGTCCTTGGCTCCTCAGTGCAGGTGCCACTGTGCCCATCTCATAGAGTAGCTATGAGAAAGAGGGGAGCCACTGGAGATGAAGTGGTTGCACAATGCTCTGCTCAGACAAATTTCTGGCTTTGCTTCTCAGAGTGCCCTGCCCCATGATGCAGAAACAGAAACAGGCCACAGAGTTGTCCACTCTTCTGTCTCCCACGAGGGTTTCCTTGCTTCTAAGGGACACTACCTAAAGGGACTCGAGAAAGGGACAAAGTAGAAACAAAAGGAGACAAAGGCCACCCACTAGACTTCCATCTCCCTCCAACACTGCCTGGGCTGCTAATTGCGATTCCATGTTAGGTAGCAATGAACCTTTTCCAGGCTGGCTTATAGCTTGAGTGCTCATAAAGACATTGTTAAATGGCTTAGGATCATCAAGAGGGCCCAGATCTGCCTGTTGTCGCTGTTTGTTTGCCATTTGTCCTTTTGCTTTCTGACCACTTCCTGTCTGGAATGCGGACATGGTGGCTGGAGTTCCAGCAGCTTTGAAGTGTCCTTGAGGTTAGGAGCCATATACTGCTACTAATGATGACAAAGAGAAACAAGACAGAAGCCTGGCCTGTGGATGCCACAAAACCAACAGACCAGCCCGGGACTGCTCACCTCCAGATTTATACAGAAAACAAATCTCCGTGCCACGGTTAAGACATGACACTCGTTCTTTTCTGTCTCACACAGCAGCTGTGAACAGGGGATTGCCAAGTGATAGTGAATCCACAACTCCAAGTTCTTCTAGAAGAAATCAGGTGAAAAAAAGAGAACCCGAGTCCCTGCTTGTGTGTCCTGTCTGCAAGGCACTGGGAGACCTGGGAGTCACAGTCCAGGGCTTGTTTTCTCAAACAGTTCCCTCCTAGTTTTGTTTTAACTATTCTTCATGTATCAGGATCATTCATTGTCTTTTTTTTTGTTTTTTTCTTCCATGGATCTGCAAACGAATTTTTCTGCCCTTGGTTATGTTTTGAAAGATTTATTATCACTTTTAACATTTATTTAGATTTTATTCATAGTCATAAACTTTACTCTGCAATCCAGCTAAACTTGGAGGGGAATGAGAAAAATATGGAACCCCAAGAACTTCGGTGAGAGCAGAGATTGCAGAGCACTGCAAGCAGAGGGGGCAAGGGCATTCTCCTGAGCTACAGAAGGAAAGGTCTGGCGGGTAAGATGCATTCAAGTCCAAAGCATTAGAGTCGTCTGCAGTCGGAAATGGTGATCTTGCTGGTCTTGCCATTCCTGGACTCAGCGCATTCCGTGGCTTCCACAGTCCTTATGCCTTCTTTCACCATGCCTGAGATCACGTGCTTCTCAGCAGGCTACTCAGCCTTGACAGTGCAGGTTGAAGTTCCCCATTCTTGAATTTCTCACCGTCGATGGACCTGCCACCAGTGCTTTTATGGCGTGTGAAGTCACCACCCTGGCACACAAATCCTGGAAGAAGTCTGTGCAAGGAGAAATCCTTATAACCAAATCCTTTCTCCCCTGTGCTCAGAGCATGAAAGTTTTCTGCTGTATTTGGAATTTTGTCTGCAAACAACTTGAAGGGGACATGGCCCAATGTCGAAGTCTGCAGGGGTTGACCGTGGCTGCAGAAAGAGGTGACAGGGGACAGCAGCATCTGCAAAGCTATTTCTTTTTTAAATTATATATGAATTTGTGTGTGTGTTTGTGTGTATGTGTGTATGTTTGTGTATGTGTTTATGTGTGTGTGTTTGTGTATGTGTGTGTGTGTGTGTGTGTTTGTGTATATGTGTATGTTTGTGTATGTGTTTGTGTGTGTTTGTGTGTATGTATGTGTGTGTTTGTGTATGTGTTTGTGTGTATGTGTGTTTGTGTGTATGTATGTGTGTTTGTGTATATGTTTGTGTGTGTGTATGTGTGTTTGTGTTTGTGTGTGTGTTTGTGTATGTGTTTGTGTGTGTGTGTTTGTGTGTGTATGTGTTTGTGTGTGTGTGTGTGTGTGTGTGTGTGTTTGTTTTTGTGAGTTTGTGTTTGTGAGTGCAGATGCCTTCAGATGCCCCTGGAGCTTGAGTTGCAGAGCCATCTAACCTGGGTGATTGAGTGTCCTGTTCTGTCCCCTTCCCCATCTCCATAAAAACATAAATTGCTTAGCCATCTCATTGGTCCCACCATTGATTAAGTTCTATTAGATCCCTTCCTGCATCTTTCTTTTTCAGTTTTCTGGGACAAAATCTTGCTCTATAGCTCAGGCTGGCCTCAATCTCTATCTGCTCCTACTTAATCCTCTTCAGCTCACTGACTAGCGGTGTGTACCATCAAGACCGACTGTTTCGTGCATCAGGAAGACTACGTAGGACTGGAGAGATGGCTCTGTGGTTAAGAGAACCTGCTGCTCTTCTTCTTGTTCAGGAGGCTCACAAATGCCCACTTGTTCATTCTGTGCCAGGACATCTCATGCCCTTTCCTGGCCTCCAAGGGTACCTGTACTCACACGTACATACTACACAAAGACAAACTCATACACATAATTTAAAAAGCAAACAATAAAAGAAAACTATTCAGCAACCACCGAATATTTTTCTCTTGGATGACTGCCCAGCAACAGATAGTGGGGAATTCTCCTAAGAAGGGATATCTGATCCTTGCTGTCCTAGCCTACATCAGTTAGATGTGAGCAAACCTCCAAATCACCAGCTGCATAGTTTCCCCTGGGGTTTGCCCCTGAGTTGCACAAAGAAGCCAGATGGCTTACAACTCACTTGGCTGTGCAGTGGTTTCCCATGTTCTGGAAGGGAGGTGTCAGTGGCAGCAGATTGCCCCAATTCCAGATTGCGGTCCCCATTTGCTCTGTACCTGGCTGACTTCTCTCCATCACATTCTTTCTGTTCATGTCAGCTGAACTCGATTTCAATTGTTTACAACCAAGAACCCTGACTGGTTCGGATACTGAACCACATCGTTTTAGCCCCAGTACCACAGGGGGCTGACATCATGGAAACCCGTTCAGGAGTCTGCGTAAGCCTTAACTTGCTGCATACTCACTTTTCATTGACCTTTAAAAGCATTTGAGAACAACGTTTTCTATGGTTCTAATCCTGTGGACCCTAAGAACTGTTACCATTATACACTGGACACTCAAGAATTTACAGCAACTTGGTCCATGTAGCATCAGGAAGACCTTCCAGTGAGGGTGGCTAGGCATCTGTCCTTGCCGTGTTAGCCTGTATCTGTCCTTGCCGTGTTTAGCCTGTATCTGTCCTTGCCGTGTTTAGCCTGTATCTGTCCTTGCCGTGTTTAGCCTGTATCTGTCCTTGCCGTGTTTAGCCTGTATCTGTCCTTGCCGTGTTTAGCCTGTATCTGTCCTTGCCGTGTTTAGCCTGTGGATGTGATGTCCTGAGGGATTCAAGTCAGACTGGAGAGATGGATGATCTAGGACATACGAGAATCCCAACTTAGGGTATTAAGAGGGATTAGTGGGTAAAGATGCATGCTGCACAGGCCTGGTGATCGATGTTTGATCTCCAAGCTCATGTAGAAGTAGAAGAGAACTGATTCCATAAGTCGTCCACTGTCTTCCTTGTGTGTACCATGGTATTCAAGACTAGATTCTATTTTAAAACAATTCTTTTAAAGTCCTATTCTTCTAGAGGAGTGCATGAAGGGACAGGAAGACCCAAGCAGCGTGGAAAAGGGAAGTGAGGAGATACTTTTAGTATATTACTTTACTATATATGCTTTACTATATTAATGAGTGATTTTTAAAATTTATATTTATTTTTATTTAATATATTTTAATTATATTTAATATAACACATAACATATAAAATATAATGCATAATTATGATATATATTCTTATATGTAATGTATATAATACATGAGATGATGTATATTATATTAAATATATTTATATTTAATTTATATTAATTAACCATTTTAATGCCTTTGGAGACAAGGTTTTACTCCATAGTCCAGGCTCTTCTGGAACTCAAATCTTCCTGCCTCAGCCTCTCTAGTGCTAGGATTTTAGATGCCACAATGTGCCCTACTCTCAGGAAGAGACATTGAAATGTTAATGAGAGACAGCTTGGCCCATTAGAGCAGCAACCTGGTGAAACCATCATGGCCCTGATGAAGCTAACCTCTATTGTGCACCAGATGGGAAGGGGCTGCAGAGGACACTGGGGAGGTTTGCTGAGGAGGCAGAGAAGGGAGTTGGTAGATGCTGTGTCCCTTTTAAGAATGCTCATGCAGGGACTCGAGGACTTGTTCTTTTTTTGTTTTAATCACTGAGAAGAGCATTCACTTTTAAAAAGGATTCTTCACTCTGAAGACAGGGAGACAGGGCTGGGTTTGGGGCTGCAGGAACAGAGTGCAGTTACTTCTGACCATGTTGAGGAGGTCTTGTGCCTTCCCACCCAAGTTGGGGTGTTATCCTCTCTGGCTCCAAGAGCTCTGTGTTCTCTTCTCCTAAGCTGCCCCCCCCCCAGACAGCGACTCCCAATAACAAACACTCAAATGCATTTGGAAGGCACTTCTAATTGAAGAGAGACTCATCTGACCGAGATTGGATTTGCCCCCACTTCTGAGAATGCAACCATCTTACCAAAAGCCATGCAACAGTATAAAGATGAACAGCATGCATCCAATGTTGTGGGGGGGGGGGGGGAGGCAAGTAATAGAGGAAGTGTGGTAATTAATGCAGCAGGAGCCGAAACACTGCAGGAACAGATGAACGCACACTCCTGGAATATGATACAATAAGCGGCTTCATTAGGGAGACAGTTTATGTGGCAGAAGAGATAATAGCACGCAAGACGGGAAATGCAAAAATAAATTAGTCTACGGGAAAACACCAATTTGAAAATATTTCGTAATGCCTGATTTGTGTGATTTGTGAGAAACCTCTCCATGGTCGACATGCATGGAATTCTCTCTTTAGGAGAACTTAAAAATAGGTCAGGTCAGCCCCGATGGATTGGACAGGTTAAGGTGTGAGTTTCCTCTGTGGGAGAGAGCCCAGCTGGGTATTTTCAGGGTCTCCCATTAGCCTGTGATCCTAAGATTCCACTTATGGGCACTTTCTATGTCTGTCATTTTTAAAGCTGGTTAACTTGGTGGCTTCATTATTTCCCATCCCCTCCCAATTCCCCACGGGGGCTCTAACTAAATCAGACCACATTTGGAGTCTGTGTTTCTCTCTGGGCAGCACATTTCAAAGGGCCATTGGCCTGTTCCACCTTCAGAGAGCAGAGCCAAGACAAATGGGTGGAAGTCGCTCAGAGACACATTTTGACTCCATATAAGAAAGCCTCGTCCCGAGGACGGGAGGAGGTAGTGGGTGCTCCGGGAACACCAGGGGAAATGATGTCTCAAAGGCTCATGTAGGTTTCTTTAAAACCTCGCTAATGTCCAGACTCAAGTACTAGATCTATGGAGCCCAACAGAAACTGTCCACTGTTCGGAGGCGCCTTCTCCGCCATCCTCCCTACAGGGGCCATTGATGTGAGTGACCTCCGACCGGTGCCAGACAACCAAGAAGTTTTCTGCCATCCTGTGACCGACCAGAGTCTGATCATAGAACTTCTGGAGCTGCAGGCCCACGTGCAGGGCGAAGCGGCTGCGCGGTACCATTTTGAGGACGTTGGCCGGGTGCAGGGGGCTAGGGCTGTGCACGTGCTATCTGTGCAGCCTCTCTGTTTGGAGAACTTATCCCTGAGAGGATGCTGTCAGGATGCCTGGTCCCTTTCTGGCAAGCAGCAGGTAGCTAAAGAAAACCAGCAGGTAGCAAAGGATGTCACACTGCATCAGGCCTTGCTGCGGCTGCCCCGGTGTCACAGCAGGTCTCTTGGCCCTGAAAATCTGTCATGTCCACCTTGGAGCCTGAGTAACTTTGAACAGCTGGTAACTAGTTTGACTCTTCATGATCCCAACCTCTTTGGTCCCCAGTAAAGATCGTTGAGACACAACGTGCTACTGAGGACTCGGGGACCCAGTTCTGAGAGGGGGAGTTTCTTTCTGCTTCTTCCCTGGATGTAAACATAAGACACTTCCTCTGCAGAAATAAACTTGCTTTATGAAGAAAAAAAAAAAAAAAAAAAAAAAAAAAAGAAAGCCTCGTCCCTCCCTAGCCCCTCCCTCGTTCAGAACCTCTCACACAAAGCCAGGCCTGCTTTCTGAGGCATTGCTCCCAGGGACTGAAACGCGGGCGCATGGGGTATTCGAATAGCTGTCAACGTTGTTCCGGAAGAGATTTTTTTTTTCCCCTGAAGTTTCCTTCCAGTTCTGACACTGTGTGATTGATTGGTTGATTGTCTGCCTTCTCATGGTGTTTTACCAAGTCAACAACTACTTTTTACTTCTTTGATCTTGACTATTACCTTCACCCGTTCCTACTGGGAAAGAAAAACAGTTGGCCAAAAATAACACGGAATGACAGTATTCATCATGTTTCTTATTTCTGTGACCAAATATATGGCACAGGCAACTTGAGGAAGGGTTTGTGGGCTGAGGGATACAGTTCGTCGGGTGCGGGGAGGCATGGTGGCGGAGTGTGAGGCGGCTGGTCACACTGAACCCACCATCAGAGAGATGAATGCTTCTTCTTTTCCCTATTTTTTGGTACTGTGGGACCCCAGTTGATGAGATGAGGCCACCCCCATTCAGGGTGGGTCACTCTTCCTCAGTTCTACCTCTCTGCTAATGACCTCAGTGTCACACCCAGAGGTGGACCTTCTAGGTGATTCTACATCTGTTGAGGTTGACAGTGGAGAAGTACCACCATACCGCCCTACATGCATAGTAACAGGGCTTGGCCTCAGGCCTGCCTGTCCTGGAAGCTGCTCACCTTCCCAGCTTCCTTTGAGTCCCTGCCCCATCTTCGTTCTCCTGGTTCCAGCTCTCCTAACCTTAGCCCCCTTTGCCTTGCTCCTCCAGCTGTTTGTCGCTTGCCCTTCTGCCTTGGGCCAGTGCTCTTTCTTGGCTTGGAGAAGGTTCATGCCCCTTCCACCCCTGTCATCCCAGGCAGGTGGCACTTGAGACCCCTTGATGCTACTGACAAGATCACATCTGCCTACTGTAATCTTTTCTTTTGTAATGTAATAAAAAGAGGTGGGTTGCCCTGACAATTGAATTAAATCTATTCCTAAAATTCTCTAGCAGGGAACAGGTGAGTGTTTTAGGCCCCTGGAAGCCTGTGCTGGGATGACTTAGAGTGGAAAGCAGACTACTCATGTGCTGAATGCCAAGCACTGTGGGTGCCTCTTGCCCTTCACAGATGGGCCTCCTGCTGCCTTGAAAGGCAAGCCTTTTGCCGCCTGTCAAAACTCTGGTCATTCAGCAAAAGCATGCACAGAGACCTTTAGAAGCCTTCACGGTCTATGAGGATGGAGTTTCTCCTTCTTCATAGTTGAGCCTCCAGGGCACCTTTTCTAAACACCCACCATTAATGCAGGCACAGCACCATGGGGTGTGTGCAGGCACACACACACACACACACACACACACACACACACACACACACACGTTTGTCCTTACTTTGGCATCTAAGCCCTTGTTACATGCATATCTTTGCATGCCCACTCCCTGTCATAGTACCTGGTAATATTAGCACCTTGCAAGATCCAGAAATAAACTTTTTGGGGGGATCAAAACCCATCTAACCAGTCTGTTCACCCAGCATGCTCCTGGCTTGCTATTCTTCCTTCAATTAAAAAATAGTAATAATAAAGACATCCTTGTAGGTGTGCTTTAGGTAGGGAAAACCCCAAGAGAGGGTCCTGGACTCCCAGGTGCTAATGAGGAGGAAGGGATGAAGGGGAGAGAAGGGCAGAAGGGACCACACTGAAGACCGGCTGGACCTTCCTCTCTGCTGAAAGTTGGAGAGTAGCTGGAAGTGGAGGGGTGTGAGGATGGGTCATGAGAGTTCCATGCTCAGGCTTTTACTGCCGTGCACAATTATCCGACAGAAACAATTTCGGGAAGAGATGGTTTATTTTGGCACAGGTCTCAGAGGGATTTCAGTCTCCTGTGGTGGGGAAGTCATGGCAGCTGGCTGGCCACTCTACTACCTCCGGAGCCTAAGACAGAGGCTTCTCACAGGTGGAGACCAGGAGGCAGAGCTTGCAGGCCGGAACTGTCAAAGCCTGCCTCTAAGCCTTTCAGTCTTAAGGACAGATTCCGACAGCCAGGTCTCATTAGTTTAAGGCGCTGAGACCTTCCAAACAGCGCCACCAGCTGGCAAGAGGAGCTCACTGCAGAGCCTGCGGGGGGAGTCATTTCACATTCAAGCTCAACTCTGTTGCTTAGCTTAAGAAAGTTGGGCCTCCCCTCCCTCCCTCCCTCCCTCCCTCCCTCCCTCCCTCCCTCCCTCCCTCCCTCCCTCCCTCCCTCCATCCCTCCATCCCTCCTTCCTTCCTTGCGTCCCTCCCTCCCTTGGCTCCTTGAGCTCACCAGCTTGAGCCAGTGTAGGCCAGGACTGTTCCTGGAGCCCGTGATGTGCTTGTGTTCTGGAATGCTTGAGAATCAAAGCAGCTAGCTAGCTTGTCCTCCTGGTGTCTACGCCACTTCCCTCAAGTTGTGCTTAGTTTTTAATTGCTCCATTTCTTCCCTTTGTTTTCCTAGTTAAAGGCCACCAAAGAGTGGAATTGGGCATTTCAGCCGTTTGTGGTCACCGTTCATTTCATGGTCCTGTGCATTTATTAACTCTTATTTCCTCTCTATAATCTCCCTTTCCCCCTGATATTTGTAAAAGCGCATCTTATTCTCCTTAATTGCATTGCTGGCATGATCTAATTCCTATTTTCCCCTTCCGTATCTTTGCTTTAACTGGCGCTACATTCCCTGTTTTTCTCCCTTTCTCTTTGCAGACACAAATGTTATTTCTTTCCCTCCAGATCTCCTTCAGTCTTCAGGGAGATCATGTTGATTGTATTTTGCTTCTCATTTAGAAAAAGTCCCCGACTGAATTTTAATTATGTGTGGGTCCCTACTTGCCCAAAAAACACCCAGCCCCAGTCTAGAGTCAAACAAAGTGCTCCAAGTCCCTCTGTAGCAGGGGCAGGCGACTCCTCTGAGTCCCTCTAGTCCCTCCCAGGGGCTTCAGGTCCCTCCAGTCCCTCTGCGGCAGGGGCAGGCAGGCGACTCCTTCCGGTTTACTGCCTGGATGGAAAGCTGAGCCTGGGGCAAGGAGGAAGAAAGGAGGCTGCCTGTCTGATGGCTTCCTTTCAGCTGCTGTGCACAGACTGGGGTGAAACTAATGACAGAAAGATCTAGATGCCCAGCGGGCTCTGCCTGGTAGATAATTAGGTGTTCATCGGCAGTGACGAGGTCACTCAACTTCCCGTTTGTTGGTAGCAGGTCTGAGCATCCATCTGAATGCTGGCCATTTTGCCATCTGTGACTCAAGCCACCACAACCCCAGCACCCCTGTGTATTTTGCCCGTCCCCTCATTTGGCTCCTATCTTCTTCTGTTGTGACCCCATGGCTACTTGTGTATCTCTTTTACCTATCCAAAATTTAATCCCCCTCCTTACTCTTTTGCAACATAAATGAGTTTTGGATTCCATAGTCCCCATGGCTATTAGCCTGGCTACCTGTTATTCTACAAACATCCGTACTCCCATCCCCACTCTTCCTTCAACCCCCATGTGTGACAACCATCAGTTGACACCACATTGGACATCCCCATTAAACACCCCAGGCCAACATGAGCATGGGGTGGCCATTCATCCTCCTCCCTCGATTGACACCTCTGGTTTCTCTCCTCATTATCTCTGCCTCCCTCCCACCCGCCAAACCCACTCGCCACCCCTGTCACCTAGCCTTAGGGAAGCTGACTTTGTCTGTAATCTAGGAACCACAGGTGAGGATCAGACAGAATATAGTCAGCAGGGTTCTATCCTCAAACTATCCTCCTTGGGCCAGGGTGAGCATGTGACAGATTCGGGCCAACCCCACTCAAGAGGGCATTATTGCGGACATCTAGAACAAAAAGCTTCTATTTTGTAAACATAAAACAGCTCTCACCTCAGAAGGAATAAAAGATAATTTGCCAGTCTAATATCTAATATTGGTGACCATGGCCTTGGGACATGGATTCAATCAGACAGTCTTGGACAGTGTGTTCTAATGAATGGAAATGGTTTCATAGTTACCAAAAAAACAACAACAACAACAACAAGCCATAGGTCAATGTTGAACACACTGGTGGAAGTTCAAGGCATATTCTAACAAAACAAGTACGTCTCTGTTCTAGGTTTCAGATGTTGTCTGAGGTCATTCTTATCTTTTGGGCTGGTATATGCTAGCAAACTATTAATTCATTCCAACCTGTGTCACCAATAGTCGAAGGATGTGAGGCCAGAGGTGAGCACTGAATAACTATTAAATGGACTGAAGATAGCCCAATATAAATTAGTCCTGGATCTGTAACATTGCAACTCACCACAATCTCGGGCTTCTAGTCAATTTATCAGCCATATAGAATCCGTTACACAGGTGTGGCTGCCCCACTCTACCCTCCCCAGGAACTTCAGGTCGCATTAGTCTTCTGAGAGAACTTCCAGACAGGTCTGAGCTGACAGTAGACATCTTTAGCACCATATGTGAAGAGCTGAAAATGAAGTCAGAGTAGAATACCAATAGACACGGGAGAACAGAGCTTTGATCTTACCGCCTCCACTCATGTCATGCTTGAGCCCCACCCCTGCATCTCATCCACAGGCTAATCAGGCCAGCACCACCTCTGACCCCAAGCTCTCCCTACATCTGACCTCACCCTCCTAATCCTCCCACTCAAACCCCATAGTAACCTGCATAGGGGTCTCTCTGCCTCTGCCAAGTCAGGCTTGAAAACCTGAAGTCACAGGAGACAGCTACTCTCCTCAGAACCCTAAAGACACTGCAAGAGCAGTACCCCAATCCTCAGCACCTGGCTGCTCCCCTCTGAGCAACTCTCCTAATTCTGCATCCTGTCAGCTCGCTCCATCCCCACTGGCCTCTTAGCTCCTGCCTCAGGACCTTTGCACATGCCATTCTGTCTCTCAGCCATGGTCTCCCACAAGTGGCAGTATGGCTGGCTCCCATTTGCCACATAGGCTTCAGGTGAGCCATTGAGACCATGTCTGCCTAACATGGAACCCTCTTGCCACTCCAACCCTTGGCTTTGCTTCGTCTCTCTAGAACACCTTACCATTACCTGACAGACTCATATTTACATCTGTGTGGCTATACCCACTCATCAGCACCCTTAGAACGTGTGGGCTCGTCTTCTTTGCTAATGAATATAGAAACTTCTAGAACACCTCCTGGCACCAGGCAGGCTCTCAGTAAAGCACCATCAATTGATTGGTTGGGTGAATTAAAGGCTCTTGTCCTTAGTTTGAGTGAGGCATTTTAAACTGGGTTCCTGCCACAGGCAGACAAAAGCATTCCAGTACAGAATTCAGTTAAGATTTGCTTTAAACGTGGGCAGATGAACAGCTTAGCTTTGGCTGGGTTTAAGTGACATCTCCATAGCAGACGCGAGTGCACCTGCCCGGCTGAGTCCCAAGATTCTTATATATCCCTGTTCTCCTTGGATCCTCATGTAGTTTTGCAAGACACACGCGGTCCATGCTGCCTGCCCCTCACGTGACAGGGAACGTGAGTGTGGTCTGGCTAAACAGCAGAGCCCCTGTTGCTTTGTCCCCAGCCCACAGTTCTGTTTCTGCATTTCTATCCACAGTCTCACGGCTTCACCATGTGGCTCTCCCCAACAGCCCGAGGGGAACACAATGAAACCCTGTCGCTTGCAGTCTCTATTTATCTGGCATTTCCAATCCCCTCTCCTCGGAAAGCCAATAACATTCTGAATTTTTCCCACAAGAGATTGTGGGCTCTTTGGGAAGGAGAAAAACAAGCAGATGGTTCTCAGGAAACCGGATCTGTGCTGTGAGATCAAAATTTCCCCTTCTGTAAACCAGCCCTTTGCAGAACGTTCTTCAAACCGCGGACAACAGACCTTCATGTGCTCCAGCCTTAAGTGGCCACGGTATGCGGCAGACTCCTCTGCCAGCCCCTCGCTCCCAGCCAGAGCAGCTTGCCCTTCCTCAGCTAGTCCCCACAGGCCAAATTAGCTCTTGTTTAAGTTCCCTCCCCTTGCCAGCCCCCAGCGGACATGCGCAGGCTTATCTGTTTTCACACGTAATGGATCGAACAGCAGGGGCTTCTTGCTGGAAACTGTTTTCTAGGCTGCAAAAGGCTACAGAAAACCACGAAGCTGCTAACACAGTTCAGAACTTACTAATACACACTTGGCAGGAGCTGGCACAGGATACTGCCCCATGACCATGGAGAGGGACAGATGACAGCTCTCGGTGGTGGTAGTTTTAGGATTGGACCCCTTATCCGGGGACTTTCTGTATTGCTAGTTCTTTTTGATGAGGCTCAGAGATGCACAAGTGGCTTCTACATGAGGTCACAATGTCAAATACTATTGGGGCTCCCTACTGATTCCAAACTAGGATCTACAATAGACCTAAGTCCCATTTTTCTGGTGTTTGTTTGGGAAATCAGGATAATCTATTAAGGAGTAGCTTATGCTGCTTCGTAACCATAAACGATGAAACGGTTTTGTGGACTTTTAGCCACCCCACAGAATGCATCTTTGTAATGGGGAAAAAGGTTGTGTCTGTGCCCACAGTCATAAATCTGCTGTACTGAGCTGAGGCTCAGCTAGAGGTCATGGTCCCTTGCCCCTTGGCTCCGATGCCTTAACCATTGGTAACAGCCTGGTCTCTCTTGAGAGAAAAACAAACCTCAGCACTCAGCCTTGGTCTCAGTATGCCTTCATTTCTGTGGTCTTATTTTATATTGAGTGGTGGAATCCTCCGACTTTTATCCAGGCTGTCTTATTTGTTTGCTAATTTATTCACTTGTCGTTACAGGATTTCTGTAAGACTTGGGGGAATTTCACAGAAAGGAGAACTTAGAGCCCTCCTAGAGACAGGGTGGATGCAAGGTGGGGCTCCCAGGGGTGCAGAGAGACTCAGGGGTTCCCTGGCTTTCCCTTCTTAAGAGGATTTTGAAAGAGCTGAGAACAGAAGCCACCTGCATTATCTGATAACGGGTGTGTAATGGGTAGACGAGAGAAAACAGATGGGAAAGCGCAACTCAAATGGTGGAATGACAGGGGCAGGGCGGCTCGTTTGGTAAAACTCTTGCCCTGTAAGTATAAAGACCTGAGTTTGGTCCTCAGAACCTGGGTGGAAACACTGGTTGTTAATGTGCACTTAATGTCCTGCTCCAGGGAGGGGAGGGGAGGCCTGAGTCTGGCTGGCCAGCAGACTAACTTACTTAAGGAGCTCCGGGTAACGTAGAGACTTTGTTTTAAAGTAGGTAGATGGCTTTCCGGAGGATGGATTCCTAAGAGTTCTCTGGCTTGCACATGTGCATTTAAAACAACCCCCACCTACCCTGTGTGTACACGTGTGTGCATGCACGAGCACACACACACACACACACACACGCACACACACACACACACACACACACGAATCCAGTAGAAGCCAGATGTTTGTTTCTTAGACTGTATAAAAACATGGGATTATAAAAAGCATGAGTTCAGGGAAAGTGTGACTCCAAATCAAACAAGAGGCACGGACATGGTGGATCAAGACTAGAGAAGCAACCCCGAGGACATTGGGCCTCAAGGGGCTGGGGAGAGCACTAGGAACACTGGGTGCTTTTTAGAGGACCTGGGTTTTTTTCCCAGCACCCACATGGTGGCTTATAACAATCTGTAATTCCATTCCATTATCATAGCAGGAATGGAGGGAGGTATACCAGATAGCCCATACCAGACAATGCTGGGTAGAGCCCTTGGTGTGCTGGGGGTAAACTTGTGCCCTACGTCTCAACCAAAGCTGCGTTGAGAAGCAGATACCACCATCCCAGGTGAGACAGATACTGTTCCATCAACCTTGATACAAAGGAAAAGCTAAAACTTAGGTCACACAGCACTTGGAATCCTGAAACCCCAGGGAAAGGGCTCACATAGATACAGACTTTCATTTATTCTTTTGGTGGGGCCAGAGATCAAACTTGAGGCCTTGCAAACTCCTGGGCAAGCTCCACCGCTGAGCTCTCCCTCAGCCCACAGAGACACTCTCCCTGGGAAGGCAGATGAGAGCTTCTTTCTTAGGAGCTCACTGGTCACTAGAACAGAGGCCGAGAGCTTGCTTGGCAGGCTTTGAATTCCAGCCTTGGCCTCTGCTATACAAGGATGGAATGAAGACCAGCTCTTCCCGGTCCTTCTCTTGCATGGGCTAGGTGTCAGATGTGAAGTTATTCTAGAAAGTGCATAAAGCTGGCTTTTGTTAGACTGAGTAGCTCTTGTGGAAGTTCTGTGCTAGCCTTTGCCCTTCCTTGTACCGGATCCTATGTTCCTTCTCTCCTGCTAGAACAGGGGCCCAAGGAAGCCAAGCATCCCTCCTACCTTGGGGTGTGATGACTATCAGCTTCCAACCCTTCCATTGGGAGAATGACTTCAAAGTCCCCTGAGACTTCTTTCAAGTGTTTCAAGCGAATGTTGAAATGGACGGCTAGGTCCAGGTCACAGACTTTGTCAGGGCTTTGAATGTTCTCATGTCTTCAGAGAGCCACCCAGTCGTCCGTTGCTGCTCTCTGTGCCCACCGTCCAGACCTGACGTTTCAGGTGTGTGAGCACATGATCGGGAGCCACTTGGCTGAAGTACTAACTTTGCAGGAGGTGGAAGTGAACAGACTTTCAAAGATGCCCAGGGCTCTGGCTGAGGTTTGGGTAGAATGGAGGTCTGGAGGGCACACAGCTGCAAGTCCTGTGGCACCCAGGGCTGCCTCTCTGACATGATTCCCATCAAGAAAGATGCCAATCCCTCTTTTCTCCGACTTGTGCTCTGTGACTCTGTAGAACACCGGCGTAGTAGAAGGGGTGCTGTGGCCTCCAGAGGCTAAGTCACAAAGTGCCAGACAGCTCAGCTGCTTCTCTTAGGTGGCTCATCTGTCTGGCTGCCTGTGTTCTAGACACTTCTTCTGAGGGGAATGCCCCACCCTGGGGAGCCACAAACCAGACAGAGGCCTTGTGGGATGTGCCAATCAAGCTTCCAGGTGCAGGCATTAGGCACATCAGTGAAGCCACCATCCTCCATGCTCAACATCCCGCCATCTGTAGCAGCCCAGGCACCTAGTGCCTCCCCTAGCAGGACAGTGAGAAGCCAGGACTCCAGAAGTATCCGGTGCAGCTGTGTCAGGTGGCTGTGTGGTGACTTGCCCCATAGGATAGGTAGCCCGAACACAAAGTGTGACCAGTGTGTCTTCTGAAAGCCACGTTTCCAAGTCCCTGACCCCTGTACTTCCTGAAACTACTAGGTTTCCAGGGTTAGACCATGAGCCCAGTTTTCTTTTCAATGTTAAACCCTATAGAAAGAACCGGACTTCATAGTAACACCCTCTGAGTTGCCCCTGTCATGAACAAGGCCTCTTGGGAGCCCTCCTCTTCCACCTGCCTGTCCCTCAGTTGCTTTCTGACCCCTCCTTCTACTCTGTCTGCACTTCTCAGCAATGATGGAGTCTCCTTTGGTTTGAAGATACACCCAACACGACCTCCTGCCTTACTTACTATTCTCCTGAAGGCCTGTCACTAAATATGGTGTTAATTCATGTTGCTTATTATAAGCCCCCACTAGAACGTGAATTCAAGTATTGGTAGGGCTACTTCCCAGGGGTCTAAAAGAGTCAGGCACCAGAGTACTAGGTGGTCAGTAAATATTCACTGCAAAAAGAAAAGAAAACCACATCACAATATCTGTTATCTTACAACACGATCGTGTGCTTAGCTCTAAAAAACCGCTTGCCAAATGCCCCGTGAAAGATGTAAACAATGAAGGCTTCTCAGTGCCTTTAGAAAGGAGCACACGACTTCCTGGACCTTCAGCCTCCCTCTGCGGCTTGCCTGCCTCTTTCCTCCGTTGATGGGAGCGTGTGTCCCTCCCTCTCTTCGACAGGGCTCCTTTGCCTAGGATGCTGGAGCTGGCTCAGGCGCAGCACTCTTAGCTTCAGTATTTTATGTCTAGGTCCACTGATCACACTCCCCAGGTCCCCAGGTCCCCGGGTGCCTGCCTCACCTCTTTCCTCAGTCTGGAAAGCAGAAGGATGTGTGCCTTGGTGTCTCTGCTACTCCTGGCTTATAGCTGGCTGCTGTAGGTACAGGTGGGTATGGGGAGTTTGAGGAATGGGGTGCAGGGGTTGGGGGACATATCAGGTGGTTGGATTCTGTTGATTTTGAGAACTAGTTCTAAGAGCGGTAGGATGAATGCATACACCCCTGAGACTGGAGAGAACATAGACCACAGAAACAGAAAGTAGAGCCAGGACAGGCCTCCTGGCTATATCTCTGCACAATGCACTCAGCGTTTCCAAGCTGAGTGTCTTCTTTATCTGCAAAACTGTTTAGCCAATGCTGGGCTCGAACTCCTGTTCTTCCTGTTTCCTTTTCCCTATTACAAGGGTGATGATATTTTGCCAGTGGTCAGATATATATATATATATTTTAATGGCAGGGTCTTGTCTTGCTGTGTAGCCCAGGATATATCTTCACATTATTAATCCTCTTGTTTCAGCTGGAAAGTGCCGGGATTGTGCATGTGCCACCATAACCAGCAAAAACATGCTTTTTAAAGGGAGAGGAAAGTAGACTGAAAAACCGCAATTCAAATACAAGTTTGAGTGTTTTAACTCCGGGCAAGGAAATTAGCAAGGGTGCAATTCAGGTTGTTGCCAGAGGGTGGCAGCAGGAGACAGGGGCTTAGCCTGAAGGTCTTTTGCAACAAAGCGGTCCTGAAAGCCGCTGGAGCGAGCTAGAAGGAATGTGGTTGCTGGAGATTTGCGCTCAGCTCTGCCTTCTCTCCTGCCGGGGAATCAGGCCTCTTCTGAGCCAAGCCAAACCTAGACGCTTCCCTCTTCAGCGAGTTTCTCTCCTATTTTTTTTTTTTTTTTTTACTTTATTGATTCTTTGTGAATGTCACATCACGGACCTCAGTCCCACTCATCAACCTGTCTCCACCCTTGCAACCTCTCTCCAAAATAAAAATAAAATACAACAACAAAATCCAACCAAACCAAAAAAAAAAAAAAAACCGCATCTGGTTGTGGAAGCTGTAGTGCGTCACAGTGCGTCTGCTTCACTTGCAAATGTTCACTGTGTGAGTCATTGGTCTGCTTCAGGCCTTTGGCTTCTGCTATCACTACTGGATCCTCACCAGGACTCCTCTTGGATATCCTGTTGTTGCCCTGTGTCATGGGGTTCCTGCAGCTTTGGATCTGCAGGACCTGCCCTTTCTCACGCTTCAGCAGTTCGTAGATGAGGTAGATTTTGGGGGTAGACCAACTCAAAGTCCTGAGTGCAACTCAAAGTCTGGGACTGGTGAGCCTGCCACCTCTCCAGCACTGCCCTGACCAGGCTAGCTCATGCAAAGTCAAGGCTGGTGAGGGGTGGGGTCAGCTCTCCATTGCTCATGGCTGGGGGTGGGGGTGAGCCTCAGGGAACACACACACACAAACACACACACACACACACACACACACACACACACACACACACACACCAGGGACAGTTCTATTGTGCTGCCCAGGCAAGGCACAGGGTCTACCAGCTCTGCATAGCCCTTAGACATTAACACCGGCTCAAGCAGGAACCTAGACCATGGATGTCCACAAGGCCTTTTGTGATAATATGAGCCACCAACCACCAACATCAACACCGATCCCTGCTGCGGCATGGCCATAGACCCAGACATGGCCCTCAGTGCAGCACTGGTCCAGACTTCACTATGGCTGGGCAGGCTACTTACATCAGGCTATCCTGCATCAGGCATGCCATGCAGTGGACAGCGGGCCATACTGTGGTTAGGTCATGCATCAGGCCAGCCTCTGGGTGAAGCATCCTTTTCATTCTTGCCCTTAACCTCGCCATATTGTTTGACAATTTCTGGTGATTTGTTGTTGTTACTGCTATTTTTTAAAATTGTTTTGTTTCATTTTTAATTTAATACTTTTATTCGTTCTTTGAGAATCCCATACAAGCATGCAGCCTTCCGATGTTTGCCTTTGAGACAGGGTCTCTCTGTGTAGCGTGCGACTCAACTCTTTGGGTGCTGGGTCATGCGTGTGCATCTCAGGCCGTAGCGACCTCACCTAGCCATTACCATAAACTTCAGAGACAAATTGAGCAGGTAGAATTGTTTCCTCTTTTGATCACCTCAGCGCTTTAATCATGAGGAAACAGAGGCACAGAGAGACTGCTTCCATGATCAGAGAGACAGCAGGCAGGAAATGTGAATCCCATCCACGGAGCCTGCGGCTTCTAACTTGGAGCCGTTCTGTTCAGCAGTGGCTCCTGCTGTTCACTGAAGGTCTGCATGGACTTCCAGCATTCTGGTCACTGTGGTCACCTTGGCTAGCCGGTGCCAGCATCCCTTTCCCTTCTGTCAGAAGCCTCAGCCTACTTCCCTCTACCCACACAGCAGTAGCACCCACTCCGTGAGCTGCTTCCAAGTTAGCTGTTGCGAAACACCCTGTGTCTCTGTGTCATGTATGTCTTGGGCTTTCAGCTCACAAACTCACAGGCTCTGCTGGTTTTACGTTGAGCAATTCTGAGATATCACCAGGAGGAAACAAGAAGCAAGGAAAAGTTACACGTACCCAAGTAGTCTTTAAAGCTTCTTGGTTTACTTAAGGAGCTAGGCTGGATCCCAGGGTTCCCAACGGCCAGGCTGAGGCTCCACAGCTGAGCCATAGGTGCTTCCCCGCCTACCCTCAGGATAAAGAGCTCAGTGTCCCCCATTACCACACTCTTAAACAGCACCTCCCAGCCCCTGCTTCTCTGGGGTTTCCCTCTTCACAGTTTCAGTTACACAGTTCAAAAACCTAACATGGAAACTTCCAGAAGTAATGAATTTATACACTGCCCATAACTGTTCTCATGCCTTATTGCCACTGTTGTTCAATTTTGTCATTAGTCCTTATTAATCTCCTATGGTACCTAATTTTGTAAACAAAACTCAATTACCAAAAATTAATCATGGTATGTGAAGGGTCAGCAGTTCCCAGACCCAGTGGGGGTCTGGGGGAGGTATCACTTATATAAGGGGACTATGGGAGGCCTCTCCACCAGGAACACAGAGGCAAGGGGAAAGCAAAGTTGACAGACATCAAAGCTGTCTTAGGGTCTAGACGATGTGGGACATGTCACCTCATCTGACCTTCACAATGAGCTGGAGGAACTAAGGCTCAAGGACACCCCCACCCCGTGTCTGGAGTCACACATCTAGTGTATGATGTGGAGGGGAGGGTGTGTTCTCCACCACGCATGACTGCCTATTCAGCTGAAGATGGACAAATTTGTCCTTCTTGCAGAGTCATTTACCCTGAAGGGGCTTCCAGGTTTGGTGAATCTGGCCTTGGTACGTGAAGTGACCTACAGGTGGCAACTGCAGGAGGAAGAAGAAGCGCCATTGTTTTTACTCAGGGAAGCAGGCTAGGTGGAGGGCACATCTGCAGGCAGGAGGTGGTCCACAGAGAATGAACGCCTCACCTGTCACAGGATGTATGTTGCTGGCCAAGCACACCCAAACACATTGCCTGGCGACAACAGTCCCTGTGAATGGGATGCAGCTGTGGCTACTGACAGATGGGGCCAGCCAGATGTGACCTAGCTAAACATCATCCAAAACCTGGCCACAAGCAGCCAGGCGGTGTGGCTTCTTGGGCTGATCATTGCAGAAGCCATGGTGATTGTAAGTTTTCAGTAAACAATGTTTGGGCGCTTGGCTCCTGGTTTGGGTTTTTTGCCTGAGTGAGAAAGTGTGACCAGGGCTTGGCTGGTGGGAGGGACCCGAGCCTCCCTTAGGAAGCTTGGGAAACAGCACCCAGTGATAGCCTTAGGACAGGAGGAAGCAGGAAGCTCCCAGAGTTTAGAGCCCAGCTTCCGGGAACTGAAAACCAGATAATGGCGTCACCCAACAAGGCAGATAGAATCCAGAAACTCCCTGGATTTAGAACCCTCAACTGAGTAGCCAAGCGAAGACCAGATTCTCTCTCTCTCTCTTTTTTTAAAGATTTATTTATTCATTATATTTAAGTACACTGTAGCTGTCTTCAGACACTCCAGAAGAGGGAGTCAGATCTCATTAGAGATGGTTGTGAGCCACCATGTGGTTGCTGGGATTTGAACTCTGGACCTTTGGAAGAGCAGTCGGGTGCTCTTACCCACTGAGCCATCTCACCAGCCCCAGATTCTCTCTTGAGTTCCTCTAAAATCCCACAGATCAAACAATCCGGTAGGATATGAGTTGTGAAACATTGTCTCTGTCACAAAGGTCAGCTCAACCTGAGCCTTGTCTGGCTCTTCCTTGTCTCACAGTGAAGGAAGCAGAGTTGGGGGCCTTAGTCCCCCAACTACAGGGAACTCAGCCGAGCCCCCCCACCCCCATCCCCGGGAACGTGTTCTCTCTCCTCCTCCGTTTCATCTTCTCGTCCTGTTAATTTACCTCCCAGGAGCCTTAGTTTGAGCAAGAAAAAGGAGTGGAGAGAGCTCAGGAGATCAGCATTGGACTGTAGGGCATGTTGCACATGGAGAAGCCGGAGGGAGAACCCACCAGCTGTGTCCTGGAAACCCACACAGCCAAGGTGGAGGCTGCAACCTTGGAGCTGTAAGAAGGGACGGGCCACCCTTAGGATGAAGACTCGATCGATCAAAAGCAATGCGTGTCCAAGGTAAGAGTATTAAATAGCAGCTACAAGCAGAATAGCAGCCACTGTCCCCTAACAGAGACTCTTCTCTAGGGCACCCCATGTCTTTTTATGAAATAAGATGAGCTTATGTGTTTTGTTTTGTTTTGTTTTTTGTCATAAAGGGTATCAAAATATGCATCCCAAATTGTGCCTCTTTGGAACGCAGATTATTTTATGCCAAATGCTGTTGAGAACTCTCAGAGACAAAGAAAGAACCACAAATAGGATGCAAGGTTTCCTTTGAAAGGGATATTAGCATGTATAGAGGAAGTATCTATTTGTAAAAGGTGTTTCCTTTTCCTCTAGGAGGAAGGCCGGAAGAGGAGGTCCCAGAGCGCTGAACTCCTGCAGACCGACCTTAGTGTGCAAACTCTGCTCCCGCTCCGCCACTCAAGGACAGTACCTGCCTTGGTCACCTTGGGACCAGCTGTCCGCATCTGAGAGCTTTAACCTCCCTCCCCTTTGCTGACACTAAGGCAGATGAAGCCAAGGTCTACCCCACCCACCGAGTGGCTTACTGTAGTGAGAATTTTGGTTTCTTTTAAACCCCAGTTATGTTCTGTGAATATGTTTTTGATTTATTCCCAGGTGTGGGGTATGAGGCTGCTTCAGTGTGTCCACAGCCATCAACTATGATTGTCTTGGGCTCTAGGAGGAGTGTGATTTCTGCCAGCTGCAGAGAGTTTAATTCTGGGGACTCCGGAGAGGGAATAAATGCTAGAGCCATGACGAGAGGCATAAGAGGGACCCTGGAGGAGGAGGAGGAGGAGGAAGAGGAGGAGGAGGAGGAGGAAGAGGAGGAGGAGGAGGCTGCTCCTGGTGTTGTTTTTGAGGTTTGTCACGTGGCTGTGAGCAGAAGTGTTGCGCGCGCTCAACTGGCCAGGAAGAACGACGCTGCTACAGGATCATATGACTTAGCTGCAGTCCCTGGCGCCTTTGGGACTGCCGCCACACCCGCTCCCCACACAGAAGAGACAAGAAGTTGGAGATGTCCTTACTACAATGAAGAGTGGACTAACCCCAAGAAGCTCAGTGCCCCGAATCAACAGGAATTAGTCTACAGAGGTCTATGCCCCCTTCATCCTCCATCCTTTCTCTCTTGCCTAGTGTTGGGGGGGTGGGGTTGGATTAGTTGGAGACCAGTGTGGAACAAGTGTTGGAAGGGAGGTAGAACTATAAGATCCTGGTAAAATAATAAAAAACAAACTGATAAAATAATAAATCAAACATGCCAACGGCTTGTAACTGAATTCTTCCTTGCACAGGCTGACCCTCTTTCAATCTTGTTCTTTCATTTTATGTGTCTGAGTGTTTTACCTGCATGTCTGTGACCGTGTGCAGTACCTGTTCAAGTGCTGAATTGTGTTGTCACGTAGATGCTGGGAATCGAACCCAGGACCTCTGGGAGAGCAGCCAGAGCTCTTAACTGTCGAGCCATTCCTCCAAGTCACCGGGCCATCGCTCTCTCCTCTGAACTGTAACCGTAGCTCCACTCTCACTTTCTAAATGAATACTGTCTCTCTGTCAAGACAGTGTCTCCTTATTGGTGACTACCTTTCACCATCCACTTCACCTTTACTATTAACTACCCATTCACAGATTTGCCATTTAACTGGATCTCTCCCTTTGTGAGTCATTCTTTTAAGAACCTTGACCCATTTTATAGCTGTCCCTTTTTCCTAATTTTTATAAAAAATTAATTTTAAGGGTATTAACTTTTGTCATGGATGTTGTCGGTAATTTGCCTTTTTTATTACCTAGCTTTTCAATTTTTTAATATGTGTGTGTGTGTGTGTGTGTGTGTGTGTGTGTGTATGTATATATATATATTACCTAGGAAAGTTTTACGTCCTACAGAGTCAGACCTGTCCGCCCTCCTCCTCCATGGTCCCCCTTTGAAGCTGACTCCTCCTTCAGAACTGAAGTGGATGCAGAAAGGGCAGTGTTAGCCTTGCAAATCAGGGGAGGAGAGCAAGGCTCCTGAGAGCATGGGGATTACAGGAGAGTGAGAGGAAGAGGGGGCAAGACTGGCCCAAAGCAGAGGCTGGTGTGTGCTTTCTCTCCCCAGGGCTGGCAGCCAGGTGGCCAGTGACTAGAACTTAGCAGCAGAGACAGCTGCATGCTGTTTCTCAGAAAGGGATGTCTTAGGCATCCTTTATGCAAACAAGGTTTTCGTTTTAAAAGCAATGTGATCCATGTTGGGGTGAATACACATGTACACACATGCACACGCACACGCACACACACATGCATGTTAACACACACACAGTATTTCTTTGTTAAATCAATAATTTTCCCCCATTTTTAAAATGGTTTTGTTAGTGATTGATTAAAAACTATGTATACCTTTGACTGTGGATGTAGCTCAGTGGTTGAGTGCCTGCCTAGCATGTTCAAGTTTCCATCCTCAACACCCCAAAGGGAAGACAAGAAATGATGCTGACATCTTAGATAGTAACAGTTTGCACACATTGCAAATATCTTGGCTTGACTTCTCACACATTTAATAGCTCTTTGTACATGCATAGATTCTAGATTTTTATGTGGCCTCTAACGTCCATCTTTACTATTTCTGAATTGTGCAATACATATAGGAAGATTTTCCATACTCAAGAATAGGAATTCTTTTATGTTTCCTGTTAAGTCTTATTTCACTTGGATTTTTCCCCCCTTGGAATTAATATTTTAACTCAACTGAAATGCACTGTTGTGGCTGTTGTTAAGCATCTGAAATGGAAAAACCGTGATTTTGAAGACCTTTTCTCACTGAATTCTAAAGAATCAAAAGACTATATGTTCACTGTATCTCTTGCTCACGTGACCTCTCTGTTGTCTTTTTAGGGACATTAGTCCTTGTATCCCTGTTCACTATTTTTTTATAGTCTTAGGACAAGAGAGATATCTTGGTACTTAAGAGCTCAGGCTGCTCTTCCGGAAGACCCAGGTTTTATTCCCAGCACCCACGAGGCAGCTCACAACCATCTGTAACTTAAATTCCAGGAGATCGATGGACTCCTCTGGCCTCTTCAGGCATGGCGTTCATGGGTGTTGCAGTCACTTTTCAATGGCTGTGACAAACCATCATGACCAAGGCAACTTAGAGAAGGAAGAATCTACTGTGCTCTTACAGGTCCATGGCCAGCATGGCCGGGAGTATGGCAGCAGGCATGAAGCATAGCGCTGGAGCAGTAGCTGGGGGGGTTTTACATTCCTATCCACAGCAGGAGACAGACAGATAGACAGAGTGGGGAAGGGGAGAGGGAAGAGAGAGAGAGAGAGAGAGAGAGAGCTAACAGGACCACAAGGGCTTTAAAGATTTCTAAGCCTACCCTCAGTGACGCACCTCCAACAAGGCCACGCCTCCCAATCCTTCCCAAATATACATATCTGAATTCTATTCCTATGACCTTTTGCCGGTGAGTCTACTTGGTCCTGTTGAAGGCAGCACAGCTGAGTGGCCAGCTATGTTTAAGCCCTTGTTTACAAAAGGGTAGCTATGGCAACTGACCTCCCAGTTCCTCTTCTTCCTCTGGTGGGGTGCTAAAACCCAACACCCTAAGCTGTTTTTGTAAAGATTAAAATGTGACACAGACACCTATTTCGGTTAAGGAGGGCAGCAAATGCATGAGTCGTTTTGATAGGGTCTCTGTCTCTCTCTCTCTCCTTCCCCATCTCTACCTCTCCCTCTCCCCCTCCCCCTCCCCTACTGTGAACAGCAGGCATGAAAGACACGTGGTTCAGGTTGCTGGGTGTGGCTTCTGCCAGCCTCACCACAGTCCTGACAGAAAGAACTCAGAGTCACCCCTGGGAAAAGAACTCTAAAGATGAAATGTAAATTCCTGGGTAGCTTCTTTCTGCTCTTCAGCCTTTCCGGCAAAGGTAAGCATTCGCGTGGAGCTCTTCCGGAGACCTTGGAGTGGACATTAGAGGCGAAGAGGGAGATCCTCCGTAGTCCCGAGACCTCAGAAACCATCTTACTTTTTTACAGGGGCGGACTGCAGAGACAATGAGACCATCTGGGGTGTCTTGGGTCATGGCATCACCCTGAACATCCCCAACTTTCAAATGACTGATGATATTGATGAGGTGCGATGGGTAAGGAGGGGCACCCTGGTCGCAGAGTTTAAAAGGAAGAAGCCACCTTTTTTGATATCAGAAACGTATGAGGTCTTAGCAAACGGATCCCTGAAGATAAAGAAGCCGATGATGAGAAACGACAGTGGCACCTATAATGTAATGGTGTATGGCACAAATGGGATGACTAGGCTGGAGAAGGACCTGGACGTGAGGATTCTGGGTAAGTCTCCATTCCCTAAAGGTTTTCATTTTAGGACGGCTGCTATGTAGAAAGTTGGGGAGCAGCCTTTCTGTAGCATCCCCATCCAATGTTACCTGTGTGGCCCACAATGAAGACTCCAGTGGGTGAGGGTGGCTCTAAAGCCTGTCTGCCTTTCATTCTCTCTTTGGGTGGCTGTGGGGTTGTACAAAGACTCCCAGGTGACAGACAGGCATTAATCAGAAAGAAGACAGGTTAGCAGAGAAAAGACATGGACATCCTTGGTGGCCGATGAAGCTGTAGCTAGACAGGATGTCAGAGGGTGCCTAGGAGCAGTGAGCCTCTTGTCTGGAGAGCTATGTTTAAGCCAGGGTATGATGAGAGGGCATGATACTGAAGAGCAACAGGAGAAGACCAACCAGGAGTCCTCTCCTGTCATCCAAGCGAAGCCAAGCAGGTGGTCTTAGTCTTGGTGAGAACCAGCAAGTGAGCTGTAAGAAGTGACTCATGCCCAGGCTCCTGGCAGCATGGAGTATGTGTGCCAGTGGGATCTATAGCGTTCCAAGAGCTTCTAGTGAGAAGAGTTGTCATTGATAGTCATTGGCCTGGAGTAAAGGGTGCCAGGGAGATGAGGAAGGGTGCAAACATGCCGGGTGTGGGGGTGAGGAGGAAGTGAAGAAGCTTGGGTGGGTGAGAAAGAAGAAAACGAAGCCTGGGATGCTGTCGAAGCTGAAAGTCCAGGGACAAACTGGCAGCTCACACCAATGGGTGAGAGGAGAAAGCCTGCCCTTGGCTTGCGGAGAAAGCTGAGAATGCCTTGTGCAGAATAGATCAGCCATTCAGGGAGCACACAAACATTCTGAGCTTCACACAGGAAATGTCACTATAGAAAGGGCTCCCCTCATCCCCCCGTGGGTGTCCTTCCTGTCCAATACTCAGCACCTGGGCCTAACACCAACCTCTCTCCAGGGCCCCCTGTTAGCTCCTCTGTGCACAACTCTTCCCAGACCCAAATCCTGTAACTTTATCTAGAGAGAATGTCCCAGAAACGGGGTGGGAATGAGAACGACCACTCATCGTATCGAACCCTGTATAGCCTATTCATGTACTCTGTCACTGCGGTGACCATGGCTACTGGAGAGAAGTCAGGTGCTTGTTAGGTAGCCTGGTTTTCTTTGGCAATCCTGAGAACTTTAAATTACAAGCTTCTATCCACCTATAAGGAAACGGGCCTGGCCAGAAGTGGCCGTGTTCTCACTGTTAGACAGGAACAAGGTCAGGCCTTCCCTTGACAAGGATGGTGATATCCCAAACAAGCTCATTGGTATACAATTCACATACCACACAGTTTGCCCGTTTGCCGTGCGCAGTTCAACAGCTTTCTGCATAGTCACAGAGTTACGCGGTTACCACCATAGGCAACATTTTCCCTACCCCCCTCAAAGGAAACCCATACCCTCCGACTAACAGCGGTGGCTTCACTACTGTATGCAAATGCCAAGGTCACACAATACGCTGACTCAACTTGAGGACCTGTCCCCACTATATACGACTATATATTACGCAGCATTGGAAAATTGTCCTCTGACCCACCCCAAGCCTGATTACCCAGTGCAGGTTGTGTATCACTTACTTAATGAGTTTGAGATTAGAAGTGTTTAGGATTGGGGCTTTTGGAAGATTTCAAAATGTGTGTGTGTGTGTGTGTGTGTGTGTGTGTGTGTTCTTGGAGATGGGACCTAAATGTAAACACAACATTCATCCATGCATTATATATACACGTCATACACACTATTCAAGACTAATTTTAAATAGTATTATGTAGGAAACAAGGTCTCACAGCATGAGAATTTCCATGTGTGGTACTGAGTTGTGGCTTGACAGATTTCGGAACATATCAGATTTGTCTACTAGGATGTTCATGAGGCCTATACTATCCAATGAGGTGTGTCATGAGTTGTGAGTGTAACGGTGTCCTATGTGTTCCTAGATTTTACTTTCCCTTATTGGGCAGAACAGTTCAGGGTCCCTAGACTCCTGTGGGGGAGAGAAGCCCAAGATTAAGGAGTCATATCTAGCCGGAAAGTACTGGTCCATGCCTTTAATCTTAGCTCTTGAGAGGCAAAGGCATTTGGATCTCTGTGAGTTAGGGTCCAGCCTGGTCTACAGAGCTAGCTCCAGGACAGCCAGGGTTACCCAGAGAAACTCTGTCTTGAAAAACCAAAGGGGGTGGGGGACAAAGGCATATCTAAGATCGACCCTCTCAAGCAGTCCAGGTCACTTTCAGAAAGCCATTTTACAGGGAAAATATCTACAGAAGGATGCTGGTTACTGTGTCTGCATGAGTTAAGTACAAGCGTGCATTTGAAAGCTTTAGCAGCTTAAGTAGGATTGCCACTTAAAACCTTGACAGAGATGTACATGTCCTGGTGCCCATGAAAGGGGGCCATAATGGTACAATTTCAGAGTAAAGGATTGAAGGTGGGTTATGAAGTCACGTGATCCAGGGGCTGGGGACATAGTGCAGTGGTAGAGCTTTTGCCTTAATGCCTGAGTTATGGATTCAACCCTCAGCGAGCGCAGCTCTCTGACTCCCAGGTTCATAATCCAGTTTTAATTTGAAAAAATATATTATGGGTTTATGCATAGAAAATATCCGATAAAGATATGCCTCAAAGTGTTAATAGTCCCGAATAACAGAACTGTAGGTGATCTCCAACTGCCTTTAAAGCCTTTTAAAATTTGATCAGTGTTTCTTGAAATAATTGGATCTTACTACGAAGAAGGTTTTTCACTCTAGAAAGACAGGCAGTTTCTTGCCAGGCAGCCCTGAGACTACCTGATGTGCTCTGCTGGATGGTGATGCATCCATCATCTCCTTATTCTGAGATACACAGAATCTCAGGATGGAAAGGAAACTGCATTTCTGCATGCTTGTAGGTTGGGCGGAAATGGAATTAGACTCGGGAGGCCTATGGGGAAGACACTGTGGTCTGAAAGCTAGAGAGAAGGGAAATAGGAAAAATTCACTGTTGCCCTGCGTGACGAATTCAGGTCTTCAGGTGGAGTATGGGGAGCTGGGCACTAGGTCTAATCTCACTAACGCCAAGGGTGGCGATATTTCCCCCTGGGCTGTTAAGCAGGAGGGGTGTGGAGTTTGCAGTGAGAGTCTGAGACTGGTGACTTGTCCAGGGCTTGGTCACAGGTTGTCTGGTTTGAGACAGGTAGGGAGCCATTTTCTCATTTCTTAAAGTTGGAGTCCTTCAAGGCCAGAAATTAACTCAGAACCTTGGGGCTAGGAAGGGCAGCGTCCTTTCTGGCTCCCCCCCGCCCCCAACCCCCACGTGAAAACGCAGGAGGGCAGAGATGCTGTATAAACACACGTCACCATGCCTATTTTACTCATATCCTGTGTCTATTTACCAGAAATGGTTCTGTTCAAGATACTCTGTCAATTCAATACAGTTATCAAAAGAACTTCAATATAATGTGTCGTAGTTGGTAGGATGCTTGCCTACTATGCAGGAAAACCTGGGTTTGATCCATAGCACCACATGAAACCTGGCATGCTGGCACATACCTGTGTCCTAGCCCCTGGAGGTGGAGTGGGGGAGGATCAGAATTCCAAAGGCCATCCTCAACTACTGAGTTTGAGACCAGCCTGAGCTATGTTGAAACATTGTCTCAAAACAAAAACAAAAACAAACCAAGCCAGGGCTGGAGAAATGGCTCCATGGTTAAGAGCGCTGGCTGCTCTTTCAGAGGTCCTGACTTCAGTCCCCAGCAACCATATGGTGGTTCACAACCGGCTAAAAACGTGATCTGATGCCCTCTTCTGGCATGCAGGTGTACGTGCAGATAGAGCACTCACATAAAATAAATAAATCTTTATAAAAGAAAAACCAAAATAAAAGCAAGACTAGGACTTTTGAACTTCCCTGGTCCCAAACCAATTCAATTTTATTAGGCATATTTATTAAGATTAAAGAAACAAACAAAAGCCCGGCCATTGTACATGGGACCATGGTTCCATAATCCCGGCTCTCAGGAGGTAGAGGCAGAAGGAAGATGACTTCTAAGCCAATAGGTCTACAGAGTGAGATCTGGTCTTAAAAAGAAAACAGTATCCAAAAATGTGCCTAACAGAAATCAGATCTTTCTTTTAGAGAGGGTCTCAAAGCCCATGATCCACTGGGAATGCCCCAACACAACCCTGACCTGTGCGGTCTTGCAAGGGACAGATTTTGAACTGAAGCTGTATCAAGGGGAAACACTACTCAATAGTCTCCCCCAGAAGAACATGAGTTACCAGTGGACCAACCTGAACGCACCATTCAAGTGTGAGGCGATAAACCCGGTCAGCAAGGAGTCTAAGATGGAAGTTGTTAACTGTCCAGGTAAGGTGGAGTGAAGCAGGGCGGGGGTGGGGTGGGGGCGCAGGGTGGCCCACATGCACAGGGGTAGCTTACCAGCCTACAGCGCTACAGAACCTGAGCTGGGAGGCCAGTCTGGCAAAGGATCAGAAATGAAAAGACAATTATTTCTTCCTGGAACCTTTTGGGGAGGCAGGCTCCTGGCTACCCATTTTGGCAGTCCACTCTCAGATGTGACCACTTCAGGCAGGCTAGGAGCCTCTTCCAGAAGAAAGGATTGCAGGGTTGCAGAAGGCTTTTTGCAGGAGGGACTCTGACTAGCCCAAGGTCCCTCTGCTAGCTGGTGGTCTGGATTCTGACGTCTCTTTAAAGGTTCCCTTTGGGCATCTGATATGGAGCAAGGTTTCAGAATGCCTGGGAGGCAGGGCAGGGGAGAGCTGAGCTGGAGAACAGAGAGGCACACCGTTCCTGCCACCAACCGGAGACCAGTTCTGCACTGCAACGGCTCCAGGCAACCCGCAACACCCAAGGCCTGATTGATCTCCAGAGCCTGGAGCTCCCAGAGATAATTTGGCTTTGTTTTGCTCCAGTTTGCTTTGCTTTTTGGGGAGAGTCTTGCTAAGTAGCTAGCCTAGGCTGGCTCCCAACTTGCAGCCATGCTCCTGCCTTAGTCTCTTGCTGGGATTACAGATGTACATCCCTGTGCCCAGCACCCAACAGCTGTATTTGAGGAGAAGGCTATCATAGTGCCCAAGTTCCAGCCTGGAATGTTTCAGTCAATCCGGCTTGAGCTGGTCTGACCCTAACAGAGCTCCCTCCCCTCCGTGGGCTCCATATGCTCTACAGAGAAAAGCAGTCCTGACATGGGAGAGTATCGGTTGGGAAGGAAGCCCTGGGACTCAGTCTGCCTCACTCGAGTGGGCCTTTGAGCTGCCTTACAACATGGCAGCTAGGTTCTCAAAGCAACCTGAAAGCAAGAGTCAGTGTTCCAGAGTGAAGTGACAGCCCTTAATTAGAACTTAATTTCCGTTACTTCTGTGCATCACTTAAAGATAAGAGTGAAGCTCACATGTGCTTGGAGGGATCAGACAGCAGTGAAATGTGTGTGTGTGTGTGTGTGTGTGTGTGTGTGTGTGGCTGAAGGCACAGATGCAGAAGGATTTTATTAACACACCCCCCCCCCCCCAGGTTCATGGATGGTCTCCCTCTTCTGCCTTCCTGTCCCCACCCTCTATTCCCCAATCACAAAGGCACGAGGGGCAGGGCAAAGCTGCCTCTCCAAGACTCCAAAAAAAAAAAAAAAAAAAACAAAAACGTTTTCCTCTTTCTGAAGGCCCTGAGTTAAGAGACACCAGACTTAGTCAGTGAACCAACAAAGAGCGGTCCCATCTATTGATCCTAGAAATTATTCATTGTTTATTTGAAATTCAAATTTAACTGGCTGTCTCGTATTTTATCTGGCAACCTCATGCTTCATGTTTAGTGTAACTAGATCCCTCCAGAATAAAAGTAAGTATTTATCAAGGAGGGTGAGGCCTTGGAAGGCAAGAATGCTAGGTTTGGGAGCAGGGGACCGTGCAGCTTCCTTAACCTGTAGTTCAGAGCAGAAGCTGAAACTAGACCAGGGAATGGCCATGAAGGAGAAAAGGGGGGGTTGAAAACTCCTCCCATTCTAAGGCCAAGTCAGGCAGGGATAAAGTAAGTGTGAGCTGAAGTCCCACGAGGAGGAAGCAGCTGGCCCTGGAGTAGTGCTCGCTCACATAAACATAGGCACAGTGTCTCCAAGAGGAGTGATGGGAAGAATAGTTGGAATGAGACGCTGCAAGGACCAATGACAGAGCTACAGCTACTGACGTCCCCACCAGGAACACCACCAGGCACCCAGAGTGCTGTCATGGGTTAACCTCAGACCATACTGTGGAAGGCGTGCCTGCTTTCCAACAGTGTCTGGGGAAGGGCTGGAGGTCTGCCCGAGGACCGGTAGGGAGGATCTGTTGGAGTCAGCTTGGACAGGAAGCCTTGTCTGTCCACCCTGCTCACACTTGGGAGCCGACTCTGACATTCCAGGCCCTTGGCAAGTCAACAGGGTCTGAAGGTCCCTGAATTCATCCTTGAAGCAGCTTCAGGGGTTACTGAGGGATGCCCCTACGCAGACAGTGCCCAGAGAGGTTCTCAGCTCACAGGCAAGGACTGTCTGAGGGGAAGACTAGAGGGACAGAAGTAACAACCAACATCAACAGCTTGCTTTGACCCTCTGCCCTGCTTGGTGGACCTCCAGCTTGCCTGGGGCCCATCCCTAGTCACGAGTGTTAACAGTCTTTGGCCTCTGTGAAGCTGGGCTCAGCTCCCGTTTCTTCTCGCCACCGTCCTTTGAGCCCCTGCTCCAGCTGCTCTCTCTAACTGCTATTGATTCACAAAGAACAGATGGTTTAGCCCCCCCCTCCTGGGAAACAGCTACCAGAAAACCCCCAGGGTAGAGAGTATAGCAAGAGCAAGACCTCACCTCTAGGTGTTGTTTTACAGTTTACAAAAGCACTTTTCCATCCATTATCTGATCTGACTTCCGACAGCTACCCTGTGATGTAAGGTGCATTGTTTCCATTTTACAAAGAAGGAAACAGACTCAGAGAGGTGGGGCGTCTTACCAAAGGTCACACAGCTCTTACCTGGAAGAGCTAAACTAAGCCTGTTGCCCTGAGCAACCACGGCACTGTTTTCCTGTTACTCTTCCCTATTCTGGTGGAAGAAGGGATCAGAACTCTTATGCCACTGATAACTGTTGAGTGTCTAGGCGGCTTTCCTGAACCCAGGAGGAGTTTGGGAGGAAGAAGAGCTGAACACCGAGGTTGGGGGATGCTTCACTTGGGGGAAAGGTCCCATGAGACCTCAGGCAACTCATCCTCCCTCTCTAGAACTTGGATGCTCTTTTCCTCAGTGGGGGATGGGGTGAGATGGGCAGGCACTGCTCCTCAGCCCTTGCAGATTTAAGTAGCACTCCAGGCCCCAGAAGCTCAGCCTCAAGGAGGCAGAAAATCCTGTGGAACTCTTTCATTTGTTTGATGTAGGAGGCTGGGGCCTGGGCCATAGAAATGAAGGGACCACTCTGCCCAAGACCTTTCCCTTAGCCATATTTTCTTCTTGCAGAGAAAGGTCTGTCCTTCTATGTCACAGTGGGGGTCGGTGCAGGAGGACTCCTCTTGGTGCTCTTGGTGGCGCTTTTTATTTTCTGTATCTGCAAGAGGAGAAAACGGAACAGGAGGAGAAAAGGTAAGCACACCCACTCCTTTATCGCTGTAGGCTGCAGTGAAATCCCCACGGGACCGTCCCTCCTTGAGTCTGCGAAGAAAGGGATGGGCAGGGTTGGAACCAGAGCTTCTGGGTGGCTCTGTTATGTACTCAGATTGATTTCTGAGGGACAGTTCTCCGGGGTAACATCAAAGGACCCTTGAGAAGCGGCAGCCAGGTTGTATACCTTCCCAGAATCCACCACGTGAGGCTGCTTTGGTGAAAGGCTAGTGTGGAGATCCCTGAATCGTCCACAAACTTTCATAAGGAGAGAGAGATTCCACCCAAATCCCATGTCTGTGTACAAATGTCTTGGCCTTGGATGCCTCAAAGGTGCGTTCAGGGCCAAACTCTTAGGAATATGGATAAAACTATCTCCAGCCAGGAGGCACTGGGAGTGGATCAGTGCAGAGTGCTCAGTGTGTGTAAGGCTGTGAATTTGACTCCCAGAGCTGCAAGAAAATAAAGCCCAAATGAGGGTGATTGGTGGCCCTTTGTTTCCCGGTTAGATGTTTAGGAAGTGAGGTGTTCAGGCTGGGAGTACGGCTACCTTGATGCAGACTTGTCCTGCAGCCTACAAAGCAGAAATTAGTTATGGTGGTCCTAAGCAGGGAGCTGACCACTCAAGGGACAATATGTTAGAGACTATGTTCAGGTGTGTAACTACGGATGCTGGGGTAAGGGCAGTCTTTAGTTGGTTACATGCTAGTGGGTGGGCATGTCCCTGGGGTCTTGAGAAATCTCAGACTCACATAGGGCTGGGTCCCATCCCTGCAGGTCTCCACCTAGAGTAACCCCAGTGATGTTCAAATACTGACTTCCAGCACAGCCCATAGGCAGGGTCTGCCCATACCCCACAATGCTGGCCCCTGACCCAGAGCCCAGTAGGTTTGGCTTCCTTCTTCACAACTCATTTCTCAGTGTTGCCCCCATCCTCCTTCAGGCCAGCATCCTCATCTGTCATCTTACGTACCACTTCCCCCACCTGGGGCCGGGAACATCATTCTCTCTGCACCTTTCATGTCTGGGAAACATCATTCCCAGGTCTCCATCCGGTACAGCTTAGTGGCTTGCAGAGCCCTTGACACTGGCTCCCTTATCTCTGTGCTCTGCTCATACTGTCTCCATCCCTCCTTATAAGGCTCATGATCACTGCCCAGGGGTCAGACACATTCCTCCAAAGTGAACCTCAGGTGTCACCCAACACATGGCAACCTCTGCCACCACCAGACTGGGAAGAGGAAAATGACAGTAACTCACGTGAATAAAGTGGCCTGTTCCAGGGACAAAGTTTAGTTTTTTCGATGTAAGGTAGACATTTGCACAGATAAAGACGCTAGCTACCACCCCAGATCATACAGCACATAGGCCAAAGCATGACTAGGCTGAGGCAAGACCCCTAGCTCTTGAATTTCTAGGCAGTTTTATCTTGTTCTTATATAACTCTTCTTTAAATTGGACATCTATGGGCCTGGATTTCCTCACCTGCATCTATAGCCCAAACTGAGCCATCAAGAGATGGTCTTATAAGAAAGGAAAAGAACTGAAAGGCTCCTGGAATGATGTTTAGGCAGTGGTAGACCTTGCTGGAGAGGTTGTACTGGGACCCTATGGTTCTGCTCGTAAGAGGTGGGTGGCATAGGTCATAGCAAGTATATGGCTTCCCCAGAGCAAGATTGCTGCCCAACTCAGTGTAAGGGCTCAGCATCTGGTCACACCTCTTACCCTCTCACTTCTCACATGGTTCTTTGCACCTTCTGGTGGTCCCCCACCTTGGTGGAGGCTGACACCGTGATGTGCTGTTTGGCTCTTGTCACTCACGGAGGACAGTGTTGCTGCCTGAGTCATTACTGAGGTGTAGCAATGGGCCTAACACATAGAACACGAGAGAAAGCACAGGAGGGGAAAAAAATGCCACAAACAGAAGAGCCAGCAGAGAGTCATGGGAGCGTGCCACTGTGCAAGAAGGACCACCTGCTGGTCTGTGTCTAGGACCCTGGATTAGGGTCAAAGTCTCACCTATACCCCTCCAAACACCTCAGGCACTTCTGGGGCACCGAACATGGCATAAAGGACATGTTCTGTCTTTTGGGTGTCTTTTTATGTATGTGCTTAGAGCACGCAGGTCCCTCAGGTGTCAAAGCCACCTTGTTTGCCTTTGAGGCTTTGTGTTCGTAGTGCATTTACAGTAGTTACAGTAGCCAGTGTATTACCTGGGGTCCATATGTCAGCCCCCTGGTGATGTGGAGACATGCTTTTCAAGACAAATGTTCTAAAAGGGTACAGGCAACCATTCATTTACCCCGCAGAGAAGCTCCCCCTGGCTCCTTGAGGAAGGCTAAGGCACAGGGAGTGGAATACCAAGAATGTGCCCTGAAGGAGCCCAGCAGTGGCTCCAGGCTTCTGCCAGCTGCCTGTTCCCACAGATTTTCTGTGTGGCTTAAAAACAGTGTAAGAAGATCGACACAGTCTCAGGCTTGTCTTCCTGGACAGAAGCCACACAAAGAAGAAAATCCCCAAGCGTGGGGAAAGGAACCATCTTTCCCACTGAAGCCCAAGAGCCGGGTCTTGCTTACGAATTTTGGAAGAGCTAGCCCATTTCTCAGGGCTAGATTGTCCCTTAGAGGGCACTCCAGTTTCCTTTCAGAATGTGGCTTGTGTGACAATCAAATTGAGCAAAAGGCAGACCTACTGTAGAGACTTCACAGAAGATGTATAGTCTCTGATGCCCTTCACGACCACTCAGACCTGGGTTCAGTGGGCTCGGGCCCTGAGGGTTGTTGCTTAGCAACCTTGCTGATTATCTCTAGGCAGCATCCAGCTACAACTCCCAGATGCAATACTCACTCCAACACTCTAGAGCCTTAAGTACAAAGCTCTCCACCCAGGTGTCTTCTTCCCTCATATTTTTGAGTTCTAAAGAGGCCTAGGTCTCAGGGTATCTATGGCCAACGTTTCTCTCTCCCCTGACACACCCAGAACTTGAAGAGGGTGGGAGTAACTTCCCTTTCCTCTTCACATCTCCTGAAGCCGCTGGTTTGATGCCTATCACATGAAGCGTGTTCAGTGGCCGCATCGTGGGGCTGGGGAGGCAGCTCCATTTCTAAAGTGCTTATTTTTCAAGCATGAGGACTGAAGTAGACTCCTCAGAACCCACATAAGACGGGCAAGGTGGTACTTGCAACCCCAGAGCAGTGGCAGGTGAATTCCCTGGGCCTAGCTGGGCTTCTTGATAAGTTGCAGGGCAAACAGAGACAGAGAGACAGTAAGAGAGAGCAAGAGAGAGAGAGAGAGAGAGAGAGAGAGAGAGAGAGAGAGAGAGAATTAATCTCAAAAAGAAGAAAAGGCGACAGTGCCTAAGAAATGGCATCAGAGGTTATCCCTTGGCACACACATACATGCTTATCTACATATGTACTCACACACACATTTGCACACCCGTGTTAAATTGTTCACTATTGTCAGAATGAGTTCTTAAAACGTCTTGCCATTATAGATGAAGAGCTGGAAATAAAAGCTTCCAGAACAAGCACTGTGGAAAGGGGCCCCAAGCCGCACTCAACCCCAGCCGCAGCAGCGCAGAATTCAGTGGCGCTCCAAGCTCCTCCTCCACCTGGCCATCACCTCCAGACACCTGGCCATCGTCCCTTGCCTCCAGGCCACCGTACCCGTGAGCACCAGCAGAAGAAGAGACCTCCTCCATCAGGCACACAGATTCACCAGCAGAAAGGCCCTCCTTTACCCAGACCCCGAGTTCAGCCAAAACCTCCCTGTGGGAGTGGAGATGGTGTTTCACTGCCGCCCCCTAATTAAGAAGGCAGAGTTCGTCATTTCCAATAAAAAGCTGTGTGGATTTATCTTCTTCAGGTGAGCATGCCCACTCTTCCGTCTAGTGTTTAATGGAAGTAGGACCCAAGTGCCTCCCGAGACTTGCAGGACAAAGTGGTGTCTTTTGATTCAGCTACACAGTCACTTGGTCTGGCCTCTGGAATCTGAGGCCTCTTCTTAGATCTGTCGCGGCAGAAACACAGAAACCACAAACATGTGCACATAAGGATGTTGGACAAGCAGCATAAAGGTTTCACCTTCCTCTCAGGTCCTCTACCCATGTGAGCTACCACATGACCGCTGGCTCATGTCCTACAGAGCTACCTGAGCAGAGGTTCGAGTCCCCCAGGTGCCCCAATGGACACTGGCCACTTCCCTTGAGCAGGGGTAAAATAAAAATTTAACCCTGCTTGTTTTAGAAAGGAGACCAGGGTCTGAGATAGGAAGCTGCAAACTGGGAAAGAGGCTGGTTGGGGTGACAATATCAAATCTGGTCCACTCGGGCCACTGGATTGATCTTAGGAGCCATCACCTGAATGACCAGAACCGACACCTGTGTATCAGCTGCAAAGGGGTCCCAGCATCTTGTGTAGACACCTTTGTACACATACTTTAACAACAGGTGCCCCATGGACACTCAGTTTCTTGACCACTCAAATGGGCTCACAATGGTCTGTAGCATTATTAGTGTAAAGAGGGAGCCTCTATAGATACTGGAGATACCAAGAACCCATCAGGTAACATCCAGAGGGCAGGCTAATACGCCTCTGGCTCCATTCCTGAGTTCTGTAGGTGACACTCATGAACAGGGCAGAGCAGTCTCACTAGCAGTATGGCAGACCCACCCTGGAGAGGCTGAGGTTGGGGGAGGTGTTCGGTTAAAATTGGAAACTCATCTACCAGAGGCACCTGCTTTACAACACAGGGCACACTTGTGGCCCGCTCTGCCCACTTCTTGTCTTCTTAGGCTGGTAAGCCTGGGTAAGAGCTGGCAGGAAGCTCTGAGGGTAAACCACAAAGACTGAATATACTAAGGACTTCCTGTGAGGGCTCAGCTATGCTTTACTTTCAATCTGGTACCTTTTGTTTAGACCCCAGTAAATGACTAGGTCAAAGACAAACTAAGTCCTATGCCCCATTCCCTTTTATTTTCAAGACAGGGGTTTTTCTGTGTAGCCCTGGCTGTCCTAGAACTAGCTCTGTAGACCAGGCTGGCCTAGAAGTCACAGAGATCCACCTGACTCTGCCTGTCGAGTGCTGGGATGAAAGGTGATCACCACCACCGCCTAGCCATGTCCCACACCTTTCGAAATGTTCAAACATTAGTTCCAGTTACACAGGATCTACCCGGGCAGGAGAAGAGTAGACGGTCTCTGACTTGAGGATTTCATCTCCATCTCAGTCCCAAGCGATGGGCTTGGAGTCCACTGGCCTTCCTGATGCAATAGCTTCTCTGCCTCCAACCCTTCAGAAAGCCTTCTTTCTTTTCCATCCTCTCGCCCTGCCTTTCTTCTACTGTTCTGTAACATTTTGTATGGCACAGGACACATCTAGCATGCGATGTTTGGTCCTTTATGACAGTCCCTTTATTCATTTGATAGTCATTGAACTCTGCTGTGAATCTGTGTTAGAATCTAGAAGGAGACACTAAAAGCAAGAGGAACAATGACATCTGTGTATCTAGGCAGCTCAAGAGGCAAGGCAGGCAGTGGGCCAACGACAACACAAATGGAGCCTGTATTGGCAAACACAGATCAGAGGCAAGCCAGGGAGCTCAAGAAAAGGCAGGCCGAGGACTGGGTCACTAAACTGGGGTGGCATGGGAGCTTCCGGGAGGGGTGACGTCTGAGTTGAGCTGTAACAGGCTAGAACAGCTAAAGGTAAGAGATGCTAATAGACTGGAAGCAAGGATGCAGTTACCCATGGCGAGGAAAGGGCAGCTGCTGTAGTCCTTTCCAACTGTCTTGTTTCGCCAAACTGTCTTGTTTTGCAAGGTCGCATGAACTTTTCCTGGGAGATGTAAACATCTGCTTATTCCAGACAGGTCAACAGCAACAGACAACAGCACAGCTCCATGGAAGTCTAACTTAGTAAACTAGTGAGTTTGTCGGGTATACTTACAGAGCATGAGTGAGGGGTTACTCACAGGAGGAGCATGAGTAACTCCAAAGAGGCCACATTACTGAAAATCTCACTGTACCATAGAAGACGATTTCTCCATAGCTGCATAGATAAGCCCCCTTCAACCAATCTTCTTTTCTGGAGACTTGTAGCTTAGCAGAACTATACACAGATGGGAGGGTGGTGCAGAAGGGTGTGGCTGAGATTCCAAGAGAGACCAGATAACTCTGACCACCCTTCCTTCTATAAGAGGAGGTCAGTCAACAGTAGTGGAAATAACCTGTATTGTTTTGGGGTCCTCTCTGACCAACAACTTTAGGGAGGTAGCTCATTCCTGGGCCTGGGCGTTTCCATTAGTAACCTCTGCTCTTTGGAATATCTTTTTTCAACCAAACAGGATTCCTTTTGCTCATTCTTTAACCATTGCTGTAACATCGACAGGCATAGGCTGTTGGGACGTTTTCTCAATCATCTTAATGAGTATCATCTATGCCTACCTCAACCATAAGGCTCCTAAGAGTGCCACAGCAATGCCTGGCTCATGTATCTTTGTGACCTGGTTTCCCATCCTTGTTCCCTTAAGCGCACCTGTTGTCTTTCAGATGATGTTTCTAAATCTGTAAAATACTTGGAAGCCGACGTCATAGCATCTATGTAACGAATCATTCTTAGAAAGGGTGGCAGGATCTCTGAAGACTACCACCATGGGTTCCGAGAAGTGTCTCAGTAGACAGCAGCTAAAGAGAGAGCAAAGGATGGGATTGGTGAGGTTCATACAGCACCAACAGATTTCGTTGTCTCTCTGAAAAGGTCGTTGCTGGGCACAGGGGCTTGGATGGAAGGCACTACCCTACGTCGTTCACCACCGTTTCTATGAGCGATTAAGCGTCTTCATCCTGGTGAACCTCATGGGGATCTACAGGCATCTCCTCCACTGCTACAGACAGCTCAGAGCTAATACAAACTGGCTGGCTTAGCCCAGAGTCAAGAAGGGGAGACTTTGTCACATATCTACCGGGTACTCCCTTTCCTTTTAGCCCCTCCCACCTCCTACCACCCCCCCCCCCCATATGAAATGGCAAACCTCCACCTCCACCTCATCTCATCCTTTATCCAATTTGCTCTGCAAGCCAGAGGTTAGGGGAGAATAGCACCCACACATCTCTTTCATATTGCAAGTCATCCCTTACATGGCCAGATCATCTGGATATATGGCCCAGCCTACACTGTGTGTCTTAGCTCCCATAGCAAAGGCAATGCAACTTCTGGCAGCTTCCACAGGCTCCTCCTTCAGGTTTTCTCTTGTAAGGGACTAAAGTGCATTCTTGGGGCTATCAGCCATCCTCAGGATGTCCCTGTTCTTTCTAGGCTGGCCACATTTGTCAAAGAGGCATACCATCTGCAGTGGCTTGAAGGAGAATGGCCCCCATAGACTCATATTTGCAAGCTTAGTCCCCACTTGGTGAGCTGTTTGGAAGGATTAGGAGGTGTGGCCTTGCTGGAGAAGGTGTGTCCTGGGGGTGGGCTTTGAAGTTTCAAAAGCCTGCTACAGATCTAGTCTCTCTATCTGTCTGTCTATCCCTCCCTCCCTCTCCCTCCCTCCCTCCTCCTCCTTCTCTCCTCCTTCTCCTCCGTCTCCTCCCCCTCCTCCTCCTTCTTCCTCTCTCTCTCTGTCTCTCTGTCTCTCTGTCTCTCTGTCTCTCTGTCTCTCTGTCTCTCTGTCTCTGTCTCTGTCTCTCTCTCTGCTGCCTCAGGTCCAGGATGTAAAGCTCTTCTCCAGCATCCTGCCGGCCTGTGTGCTGCCATGTTTCACACCATGATTATAAGGGAGCAAGCTTCAGAAACTGTCAGCAAGCTCCCAGTCAAATGCTTTCCTCTATAAGGGTTGCCTTGGTCATAGTGTCTCTTCACAGCAATGGACACTAAATAATGTACCACCCCATTAAAAAAAAAAAAAAGGCAGCCTCACCAGCCCTCTGTATCCCCAGGGTTCTCCATCTCCATGCTCACTGGGCTGTGATTATTCCATTTCCAAAGGCTCGCTGATGTGTTTGCCACCTCACTGTACACGCTCTTCCCACTGTGCATGTGGTTCCCTCTCCTGCACCACTTATACCTGTGGCTTGATAATGGGTGACAACTATTAACATCTAGTCATTGGAAAAGGGCACCTCTGGTTGTAAATTAATCAGTAAGCGTTCCCTAAGGTGACACGTAGCCTGCTCTGAGTTGGATACACCTGAGTCAGTTCCCTAACACTCATCCCCTGGGAGAGATGGATAGCAGTCTCTACTGGAGGCATTAGAGGCTCAAGAATACATCTATGAAACCACCCCACAAGACCTAGCCTGAGCCACAGCCTGCTGCCACTGCCCTGGAAGCAGGATGATCCTGATAGTACATCTGGACCTCAGTCTTCAAGGCAGCCTGCTGCTTTAGTCACAGCTCCATAGAGTTAGGGCCAAGGGCAGTTCTGACCTTTGCATCAGCCAATCTGCTTACTTTGGGGTATCACTACCCACCCATCCTGGTCAGAGTTAACACAGGGGAGGTGCTTGCAGCTGATGACTAGAGGTGGGCTATAGACCTTCCTGGATTCAAGCAAACACTCAGCCAATTCTAGAGAGATCAAAGGAACCAGCCAAGTCCAACCCAGACATATGGACTGAGGAGGCCATGTCCAGATGCAGAGTTGTCCTCAGTCAGAGGCAGGTCAAGGGCAACAGAAGGTCGGCGTCCCAGTGAAGGCTAGTAACTCATCGCATGCACCAGCTTTCACTTCCTCCTGAAGCTCTGCATCATTACACTAAACTGAACAACACAAAAGGCCTGAGCCACAGGAAAGGAAGAATGGGAAAAACAATAGCAACACATTTTGGGGAACTAGAGAAAGCAGATGACGGTTGGTAGCTAAGAGACTCTAAAAGTTGAGTCGACACCATTTTAGTTCTCAATTGCTGTGAGAAAACACCAGAACCAAGGCAACTTATAAAAGTAAGCACTTAATTTGAGGTTCACAGGTCCAGTGGGTGAGAGTCCGTGACCATCATGGCGGATAGCATGGCAGCTGGCAAGGTACTGAAGCAGTAGCTGAGAGCTTACATTTGATCCACAAACAAGAGGCAAAGAGAGCATGGGCATTTTCAAACCTCAAAGCTACACCCAGTGACATACCTCCTGTCACAAGGTCAAACCCCCTAATCCTTCCCAAATAGTTCCACCAGCTAAGATCAAGTATTCAAGTGTATTAGCCTATGGTGGCCATTTTCACTCAAACTCCTACAAATACGAAGGCAGCAAGGAAAAAGACAGCATAAATGTGCTCACAGCATTAAATCCTGACTGTCAGGAACTGGAGTCACCATTAAGAACCGGAAGCACAATGTCTCTCCAGGAGGATAGATGAGGTTACAATGGAAGACCGGTGCAAGATCAGTTAAAGGAGCAGTTAGGGTCAGACACAGTACACACCACTGGAACCCCAGGAGGCTGAGACAGGAGAATCATAAGTTCAATGTATGAGACCCAGGTAGGAAGAGAGGGAGAGTTACACCCATTTCTGTGCCCAGTAAGGATCGATTGCTGCCAGTAGAAGCCTTATGGTTCTTCTCCATAGATGGTAAAACACACGGTTCCTGGATTAGAGGACACTGGGAATAGTTGACAGTAGAGTATACATTAAATATGAGAGGTTAGATAACCATTTTCTACTGAAAGTGGGGGCCCAGGTGGCAAAGATCAGGTAGAATTGTTCATGATAAGGCAGACTATTGGAAAATGACCCACTAGCATCAAAGTTTTATTAGCTGAAGAGAGAAAGCCTAACAGTATCAACACCCAGGCTTCCCTGGGTGATGTTCCAACATCAATGCTCCGTGGCCCTGGGGTGCATTCTGAAGTCACTGAGCACCACCTCCTCACAGAGAGTTCAACCCCTAATGCTCCCCTCTTAGACACCAGCAGATGGTCATGGACCCTGATGGAGATGAAGAAAATAATGGGAGAGGTAAGGTTCGAATGCACAGAAACATGCAGGAGAGAACAAGGTGAGACAGCCCACAGCTTTAATGCCCTACAAAGAATGGGGAACTACTTGTTCATGAAAAAAAAAAAGAACAAAAAACTATAAAAAAGGAATATTTAGAGAACAAAGACTGTCCTAGAGAATTACAAATACAATAGTAAAATCAGACAAGTGTGCTCAAAATAGAAGATAGACATTTCAGAAGAAAGGGCAGAGCAGGTTTATTGCCCATGAGATAATTCTAGAACGCTTTCAGAATGGAAGGGCATAACCTCCATATTAAAAGGTCTCACTAGTGTTATGATTTTTGGTTCCTCATGTATGAAGCTAGAAGACTCCATTGCATTTTAACAACTAAAACACTGAATGAATTGAAGATTCAGACAAGGAATCTCTACCTCAGGAGGACTCAGGCAGGAAGATCATGAGTCTCTGGTCAGCCCAGGTTACTTAGTGAGACCCTGTCTCAATAAATAAATTGAATAAAATTAGAAATAAACAAACAAACAAAAACATAAACACCAAAATAAATTTTAACAATTAAAAGAAATAATAGAAAGGAAAATCCAGCCATTCTTTTAAGAGATGGGGGTCACATAACAAACAGGTGCATGTAAGTTGGAGATACAGAGACCTGTGCTTTACCACAGTAAACCCCCAGGCACAGCTCCAGGGATCACTGCTCAAGGGAGGCCCTCAAATTGTGAACCTCACCTCCATGGGTTTGATGACCAGTATTTCAGAGATGTTTGAGGGGGGGGGGGGAATCTAACATCTTGCAAGAGGAGAGAAAACAGTCACTCTGAAAAATATAGAATGCTTTGTTTTTCAAATCAACATCCACCCTGCTGGGATTTGCTCATAATCTAACTGATCTAAAAATAATAATAAATAATAATAAAGGAAACATTCACGTTCAGCTCCCATGGATCATTGGTCCACCTATAAAGGGGTAAGAGAACAAGAAGCAGATGTGGGATCCACAGTCCAGAGGAGGGAGCTCATTAGGAGACCAATGACTTTGGGATTTCTGAAGACTATGTCCTCTCCTCACACAACCTACCATTGCCTGACTAAAAGTCTCTTCATTCAGTTAACCCAGCATGATATGTGTGACAATCAAGGAGGTATCACCAAGGCCAGTTACACTGCTCATTAGGTGTGGGAAGTGGGTGTGGCCCGCAGTCCCCTTGAAATCCACTTGTTTACTGCATTGCCCGAGCATGCGCAGTGAAAAAGCATTCGTGGGCTGTGAGCTCGTGTCTGGAGCATGTGTGAATTCTGATTGGATGAGGTGGGGTGGAGCTAGATGAGGTCAGTCGGCTCGAGGATAGTAGGTGGGGTTTTTTTGTTTGTTTGTTTGTTTGTTGTTTAGCCCTTGCCCTAAGTAGAAGCTAGTTGTAGTAAGAGAAGCTGTTGTAAGGGGAGTTGTTGTAAGAAAAGCTGCAAGAAGGAGAACAAGTAAAGAAGCTGTTGCGTGAACCCACCTTGGTGTCCATGTCGTTCCTGTCGGTGAGGACAGCGACAACTAAGTGGGGACACTTGCCATGAAAGCTTGATGATGTGAGTTCCATCACAAGAACCCATGGAAGAAGGCAAGAACCAATGTATGAAAGGCATCCTCCGACCTTCATACACACACACACACACACACACACACACACACACACACACACACACACACACGAGCATTAAAAAAAAAGAAAATAACACTAAAATTCCAATCTATGATGGTCAGAGAGGATGCTGGGAGTTACTTCAGTTTTCTTTTTTCTTTTTATCTGTTGAGACTTGCTTTGTGTCTTAGTACATGGCCTGTTTTGGAAATTTTTCCATGAGCTGTTAAGAAAGTATAAGTACACTGTAGCTGTCTTTACATACAACAGAAGAGGGCATCAGATCTCATTATGGATGGTTGTGAACCCCCATGTGGATGCTGGTATTTGAACTCAGGACCTTTGGAAGAGCAGTCAGTGCTCTTACTGTATCAGATATTAACATAGCTACATTTGCTTGCTTTTTAAGCCCATTTACTTAGAACATCTCGTTCGTCCTTTTGCCCTGAGGTAATCTCTATTCTTGATGTTGAGATGTGTTTCTCAGATGCAACAGAAAGATGGATCTTGTTTTCTAATACTGTGACTATGTGTCTTTTTATTGGCAAATTGAGACCCTTAATTTCAGAGTTATCAATGGGAAGTGTTTATTGGTTACTGCTATTTTGTCGTTTTGGTGTTTGCTTTCTCCCCTTACCTGATTTACTGTTCTGGTATTATTTTGTTGTTGTTATTTGTTTGAGATGTTCTATTGTTGTTTTGTTTTTGAAGACATGGTTTCTCTGTGCAATTCTGGCAGCCCTGGAACTCTTGCTGTAGACCAGGCTGGCTTTGAACTCAGACATTTGCTTGTCTCTGCTTCTGGAGTGCTGGAATTAAATGTGTGTCTTCTTGAGTGCAGTTAATCTGTTCAGAGTGAGGTTTTCTTTCTAGTGCCTTCTGTAGAACTGGATTGGTAGATAGGAATTGCTTTCATTTTTATTTTTCTTCATCAGTTGCAACTGATAGATTTTCTGGGCATAGTAGTCTGGGCTGGCATCTGTGGTCTCTCAGAGTTTGTAGAACATCTAGCTAGGCTCTTCTGGTTTTCAGAGTCTCCATTGAAAAGTCAGGTATTATTCTAGTGGACCCACCTTTATATATGATTTGATCTTTTTTTCCCCTTGTAGCTTTTATTTTAGTATGCTTTCTTGTTCTGTACATTTAGTGTCTCGATTAATATGTGGCATGTGGACTTCCTTTTCTGGTTCCATCTGTTTGGTGTCCTGTATGCTTCATGTTTCTTGGTAGGCATCTCCTTTTTTAGATTGGGTGAACGCATCTACAATGTTGTTAAAAGTGTTTTCTGTGCCTTTGCCCAGGGTTTCTTCTCCTTTCACACTTTATGTGTTCTGTGCACCTGGGCCTTTTTAGACTGCCCATGTTCTTTGCCTGAGCCTTCCACCTCTTCTACTTTGTTGTCCCTGAACTTCCACTGGTGAGACTCACCTCTGACAATGTTTGGGTTTACTTCTGTTTTTTACACCCTAACTTTTTCATCTTCAGTTTTATTTCTGCTTAGGTTCCTTCAATAATCCTAATCCTTTGCTATGTTCTCCTTTCCAGTCTTGAATTGTTCTCACCTCTCATCACTTCACTTAACAGTTTGTGCTTTCATGGTCTTCATTAAGGCATTTATTCAGATCCTCTTTGAGGCCCTTAAATTTTTTAAAATTGCTATCTGAAGTCCTTGTCTTGTGCTTCAGCTAACTTGCATTTCTCAGGGCCTATTGCAGTAGGGTTACTGGCTCCTGAAGGAGGCATATTGTCTTGGCTGTTCACATTTGTGTTTTTACATATAGATATAGACATTTGGAGTTATGATGTTTGTGATGTTTCTTGATATAGATACCTGATCTTGCCTTTGTTGAGAGGGTGTTCTGTTGTTGTTGCCCACTTTGGATTCAAGGCAAGTATGGAGGCCCTAGGGTCCTTGGTAGAAAGTCATTGGGGTCAGTGGGACACAAAGGAATGGAGATGGGCCAGAAGAAAGGCTGAGAGGGGAGGCAGGAAAGAGCTAGGGAGCCTGGGGTTCTCAGGAGTATAGGTAGGGTGGGAGCTGGGACTCCTACAGGCAGGTTGCTACAGAACTAAGAATAGTAGATCAGAAGAGATCAGAATGGCAGACTCAAGACTAGTGAAAACCATCTTTGTGCTTCCCAGCCCAATGTGGCCACTGGGGGGTCTTTGGTAGAAAGTGTTTCAGAGGGTTGGTGGCTAACAAAATGGCCAGAAGACAAGGCTGAGAGGGTTGGTGGGCAAGAGCTCATCTGGATCCCTGCCAAGAGTTGAGTCCCAGTGAGTGGTAAAGTGATATTTTTGTAAGAAACGAAACTTGAAGGAAGTTGTTACAGCAGACTTGACATTCGAGAAAGATTAAGGGGATGTTTTAGAAAAAAAGAAAACCACAAAGATCAGAAGTTTCAACTATATAAATTTTTTTTTTTTAGAAACTAGAGAATAAATGAATACAAAACCCACTTCTCTTTCCTATTCTTAATTGTCATAGCATATAGCAGTAGTTAACCACAACAAGGTATTTGATTCTGCGTGTACATGTGTGTATATATGGGCATGTGAGCTTGTGTGCATGCATGTTCACATACATGTGCACTTTTATGTGTAAGTGAAAGGAGGCACAGCAATTTAACAAGGATGGAAGGATGGAATTGGAATTACTTTATTACTAACAAGAAATTATGTCACCCACTAAGTGGCATATTACTTAAAAGTAGACCTGGATTTTGGATTTTCTCTGAATATGTACTGTAAACTATAATGTAATATAATCACCATAAAACAAAAGTGTAATGATAAGCCAAGAAAGGGGAGAGAGCAACATAATACACAGAGCTCAATTAAAACCAAAGCAGCCAGAAGACAACAAAAGACCAATAGACAAGAAAGAGGAAATGCTACAAATGTTGTAGTGACTTAACTGCTGCGCCATTTCCAGCTCCTATTGTAGATTCCAATGTAATTGAACTGAGACAGAGATACTACACTAATATGACTCAAAGGAAAGTGGGATAACTTACTGATTTCAGGCAGTCTTCAGGCTGACAAATGTTATGTGAGATTAAGAGCACATTATGAACTAGTAAAGTTGTCACTTCTCTAAAACAGTAGAAGGATGTGTAGTTTGCCCACACCCAACAGTGGGGCTTACACCTGTGGGGCAGCAACCAGGAGGAGAGATGGCTTCACCCTCACAGCTGGAGACAAGAAGATCAGGAGACTCAGAACACAATGGAACGAACCTAGGAGCCATTAATGAGAGGATAGCTGAGATTCTTTTAAAATATGGACATGATGTGACACAAGAGTCAAAGAATAAAATCTCAGAGAAATTAAACTTATTTTGAACTGAACAAAAGCACAGCAACTAGCCAGGCATGGTGGCACACACCTTTAATCCCAGCACTCGGGGAGGCAGAGGCAGGTGGATTTCTGAGTTCGAGGCTAGCCTGGTCTACAGAGTGAGTTCCAGGAAACCCAGGCCTATACAGAGAAACCCAGTCTCAAAAAACCAACAAAACAAAACAAAACAACAACAACAAAAAAGCACAGCAACTGTATGCAATACAAATCGTGTTCACAACAAAATTAATAGCATTGAGTAGATATGTTTAAAAAAGAATTAAACTCAGTCAATTTAGTTTCAACCTTGGAAAACTACAAAATCAAACATCAAGCTAAATTCATCATAAACAGAGGAAAATAAATAAAAATTAAGGCAAAGAAAAAAGTCAATATAATTAAAACAAAGACATTGCAGTTAAGAGCAATACAGAAGACCTAAGTCCAGGTTTGGTTTCCATCTCCCCACATCAGACAGCTCATAACTGCTTGGAAATCCAGTTTAATGATCTGATATTTCTTCTGTCCTCTTATGGGCACCTGCACACATATTCACACACAGTCACATACACACACACACACACACTTAAAAATAAGAAAACAGGAACTCAATAGAGAAAAAAGAATGAAACCAAAATCCCAACATTAGAACACTAAAAGCATAATCAAGAAATAGCAAGGATAACTAACTCTATGCCAACAAATATGGTAAACTTAGGGCAAACTCTTCAAAAGACAGACAACTAAACTCAACACAAGCATCAATCAACAATCTCAAAAGCTCAGTCTCCATCTAAAAAAACTGTACCAGAAGTGGGGTATGGTAGTACCTATGTATTTATTATCCCAGCACTTGGAACACAGAAGCAGGAACATTCATTGGGAGTTTGAAGCAAGACCAGGCTGTATAACAAGACACCATCTCAGAAATAATAATTGAATTAATAACCATTAACCTCCCAAGACAGAAAGCACAGAGCCCAAATAGATGCTCCAGTGAATTCTATCAATCACTTGGTGTAGAAACTATATCAATTCTCTGACATATCTCTCAGAAGATGGAATCAAGGAGCACTTCCCAGCTGTTTTTAGGAGGCCACACTGGACAAGACTTCAGAACAAAAGAAAGCTACAAGCCAGTATTTGTCATGAGTGCAGTCATAAGAACCTTCAACAAGATCTCTGCAAGCTGAATCCAACAATGTATAAAAAGAACACACCACAGTCCAGTGGGATTTATCCTGGATATGCAAGACTGGTTCAATATTTACAAATCAATTCATACAATCCATCACATTTATCAACCTAGGGAAAAAAATTACAAGATCATTTTAATATATGAAAGATATTTTCTTAGAGATATTTCTAGCCAGGCATGGTGGTACACACTTTTGGGTTTTATTTTCTAATGATTTATTTATTTTTAATTTATGTACATTGGTGTTTTGCCTGCATGTATGTCTATATGAGGGTGTTGGATCTTCTAGAGCTGCAGTTACAGACAGATGTGAGCCGCCATGTCGGTGCTAGGACCCAGTGCTCTTAACCACTGAGCCATCTCTCTAGCCCTGCCCTCCTCCCCCAAAGTAAATTTTAAAACCTCTGCAGTTATTAGTTCATGAGTATCATCCAGGACGTAAGTTCAGTGTTCTTTCTCGACTTTCAAAAATCAAAACAGCCGGCCGTGGTGGCGCACGCCTTTAATCCCAGCACTCGGGAGGCAGAGGCAGGAGGATTTCTGAGTTCGAGGCCAGCCTGGTCTACAGAGTGAGTTCCAGGACAGCCAGGGCTATACAGAGAAACCCTGTCTTGAAAAAAACCAAACCAAACAAACCAACCAAACAAACAAAAAACAAAAATCAAAACAACTGGAAAGAACTCAAGTCAAAATTATATAATAACACTTCATTGCAAAGGCATGGAGACTGACAAGAGCACTGTTTTAAACCCACTGTCACTTCAGGAGGACAAGAATGTAAACAAACAAACAAACAAAAACAAACAAAAACCAAACAAAAACAAACAGCAACAACAAAAACAAGACAAAGCAAAAACAAAAAAGAAAAATAAATAAAGCAAAACAAAAAAAATCCAGAAAACCGCCAAATTGTCTCCTAAACTACTAAGCAGACTAACAAAATGAATGAATCTGGGTTTTTTAAAGAGAAGCCAAATGAACTGGACAACTGATACTAAGATGCAAAGTCTATCTTCTTTTTTTTGTATCTGTTTATGAAGGGACAAATCACAACATAGAATAAACATATCCTAACTTTAATTTAAAATGTAGCAATTTTTTAAATAAAAGCTGTTTCAACTAATTAGAAAGACAAACAGTTTAGGCTTTATAACCAGTGGTCTCATAGCCCTCACTTGGATTAATGTAAACACAAAGATTAGTCTGGCAGTCTTGAATTCTAAGCTCACTTTTTTGGGGATCCATTCTCAGGTCCTCTTTAATAAGAGAACTGCAGAGCATAGCTGCCATTACACAGTAGTGGGAGTTAAAGAACGCAGAGTCCTCACGTAAAGATTAGAACAGGCTTTTCTATTAGCCCGTCAAGAACAGCTTTCAGATTGTTTCAGTCCAACAATGCCACGGTGTGGTAGAATTGATGATCACTTTCAGCTCTACAACCGGTTATGTGGAATCTCTTATTCAACTGATTGTGATTTGGGAATGTAAGCGATGAATGAAGCTGTTCTAATCTTTGTTACCCCAACACAGTATGCAGGGTGTGCAAAAAAAAAAAATCTTTCTAACATCTGGCTCTATGCAAAGATAAACACTGCAGCAATCCGTGTGACCCAACATGGGCAAGAGCAGAAGACAAGCTTCCCTGGAGAAGAAACATCTCAGATCTACGAACAGGAGAATACTAATTTTAAAAATGAACTTACTTAGAAAGAGAATGTCAACAAAGCAGCTGAGATTTTTACTTTTGTAATTACAGATGGTATCCAGCTAACTGAACAACAAGTATTTTATAATGCAGTATCAGAGACAACTGAAGATAGGGAGAAAAAACCAAACCAAAACAACCCCCACCCTGCTGTCCCCATATATCTCATTTGTGCTGTACACCAACAAGAACCTGGTTTAAATTTGCATGCCAATTTACAACCCCAGGCTATACCAGGCACGGTTAGCGGCTGTTGAAAATACCACTGGGACAGGGCCATCTACAGACACAGTTGGTAGTGTGTTAACTGTACAAAAGAAAAAAGAAAAAAGAAGACACTACAGTTTAAAGCCAATGCTTCCACAGCCTTACATTTTAATTTTTTCCTTTTTAAATAGGAGTGGGTTGTGTATGGGGTGGGGATTTAAATGCTTTACAGAGAAGAGGAACTGTGCTAGAACCATCTTATTCATCATCTTCGTCCTGCTTTTCCTCTTCATCTTCCTCCTTGTCTTCCTCTTCATCCTCCTGCCCGTGTCAGCCTTGAGTGCCCCCCTCTTCCTGCAGTTTTCCTTCAGCTCCGCAGCCTTCTCACAGGGCTGCCTGTCCTCCGCAGCGCTCCCCCACAGCTCTCCTGGTTTCTTTGCAGCATCACCCGTGGATAAGCCAGGATGGTCTTTTTTTATTTGTGGGGGAGGGTATTATTCAGAACATAGCAAGAAGAATTCTGAAGGGGACCTCTTGGGTACATTGTGGTCCTCAAACTTTTCTTGGTCTCCCCCTTTTGGGGGGTGGAATATAGGTTTTCATTTCTCTTTTGTAACGTGTCTCATCAGCCTTCCAATGTCTTCGTGTTTCTGCTTTTCTTCAGCAGACACGGGTCCCAGCCTCTCAGACTTCTTAGAGAACTCTCTGAGGTGCTGACAGGGCACCCGGTGCTTCTTCTGTGCTTCTCCTGGCAAGTCTGCACAAAGATGCATATGAAGACATTTGTCTCTTTACTTAGGCTCTCCTTTGCTCAGGTTTCCCTCCATGAGGCCCAGAGCTGCCCAGAGCAAGTCCTGCTCTTGCCCGCTCCCGTGCTGTGTCTATGGAGCTCAGTGTACTGCTGCAAATAGCTGTGAAAAACAAAGTCATTTTAAAAAAAATAAAAAGACAGTTTTTGTTAACTGAGACTAGAAAAAGACGTCCTTAACAAAGAAATCTACCCAAAAAAAAGTGTACTGATAACATCATCTTTAATAATTGGGAAACCTAAGGCTTCCTCACTAAGACTGAGAGCACAGGAGTGATATTTGTTCTTCCCAGTTTCCCTCAACTTCACACTGGAACTCCTGGTGATGCCAAAAGAAAAGAAGAGAAAATGAAAGGCACATGGGTTGGGAACAAAATGAAAAAACAAAGCTGTCTTTTTTTGCAGATGACACACATCTGTCTATTTAGAAACTCTGAAACAGTGAATAATAACAACAGCAGGAGAAGCAGGAACAAGAGATTGCAGCATGGTTGCAGAGGACGAGAGTCATACTGGAGAGCACATGGCTCCCTTGTATGTACCAATGGGAAGCACCACTTGAAATGTGGTATCACTATGTTAGCACTAAAATACGTAAAACGTCCTCCCCTCCAAAGTGAAATGCCTGACACATATATACACGGCATTTGTTGGGAAGAAAATACAAAACTCTGATGAAAGAAATTTTAAAAAAAATTAAGTAAATGAAGAGATAGTCCATGTTCATGAATAGGAAGACTCAGTGTAGTCAAGATGTCAGTTCTGAGGCCGATCTACAGAGCCAGTTAGTTCTACACTATATGAGCTACTCTCTGTCGTTATCAAACACCGCAACTAAGGTAAAGCATGAAACAAAGCATTGACTTTGGCTTATGGTGCCAGTGGGTAGAGTTCTTAACCGTGAAGTGAAGGAGGCGTGGTGGCGGGTGTCCAAGCACAAGGCAGAGAGAGCCAGCTGAAACCAGAATAAGTTTTTTGGAACCTCCAAGTCCACTCCCAGTGGCAAACTTCCTCAGTAAGACCACACTCCCTAATCCTCAAACAACTACCAATTGAGAGCCATGTATTCAAATGTCCAAGACTTCGTCAAAGATGTCTCAGTCAAACCACCACAAACAACAAACAAAATCCTAACTAGTTATTTTGTGGCCATTTCAAAGTTTATGAGGAGAGGCAAAAGATCCAGGATAGGCAACACAATATTGAAGGAGGTAGTGGTGGTGGTGGTAGTGATGGTGGTGGTGGAAGAAGAGGAGGAGGAAGAGAAGGAGGAGGAGGAGATTCTAGTACTGAATTGCCCAATTTTAAAACATACTATAAAGTTATAGGTGTCAAGGCAGTGTGATATTGATGAAAGAATAGACAAATAGATAAATAGAACAGAATAGAGAGCCTGAGAGTGACTGCATAAATCAATTCTTTAACCTCTGATAACGAGACAAATGCAATCCAATTGGAGCTATTACTTTAATACAAATGATCACCTAAACAACTAGATATACACATGGAGTCAAACCTAGATGAAGATCTTAAGCACTCCACAAAATCAATTCAAATGGGTCACAAACCTGAGTTTCAAATGTAAAGCTATAATAGTCCAAGAACACAGCCACCTCAGCTGTCTTTCTGAGGTTGCTGTGTATAATCCTCTGGCAAAGCATCCTAAGGGAGACACAGTTTCTTCTGTCTCACAATTCAAGGATGCACTGTAGTGGGAGGTAAAGACAGCAGGAGTTTGCACAGTTAGCGGAGAGCAATGGCTGGGAGCTGTTCAGCTTCCTTCCTCCATCCCCATAAGCCAGGATCCCAGCCAGGGAAGAGCACCACCCACAGAGGGTGGGTTTGTCACCTCGCCTTAACCAAGGTAATCCCTCATAGGCATCAGAAACTCATCTCTCAGGGGATTCTGGATTCTGCAAGCTTGACAACTGACACCAGCAGAAAATCTAGATGACCTTAGATTTGAAAATTGTCTTTTAGATAATTTTCTGAATTGGTCTGAAAGATAAAGTTATAGAAAAAAGTTGATAGTTTGAACTCCTTCAGAATAAAGTTTTTTTTTTTTTCTGTCCTGCAAAGGACAGGCAAGAGCTGAAGAGGACAACCTTGGGTTGGGAGAATATATTTGAATGATACCTGTCATCCCAGTTATCCCTAATGCACAAAGAACTCTTAAACTTCCACCATAGGGGTTGGAAAAATGGCCCAGTGGTTAAGAGCATTCACTGTTCTTGCAGAGGATCTGGTTTCGTTCTCAGCATCTACAACTACCTTAAACTCCAGTTCTAGGCTATCTAATCCCTTCTTCTGCACTTCCCAGGCACCTGAATGTACATGGTATAGGTACATACTCTCATCACACACACACACACACACACACACACACACACACACACACACACACAAGTTAAATAAATTCTTTCTTTAAAGAAAACACTCCACAGTAAAACACAGACAACCATATTCAAATTGAGCCAAAGACCTTAGTAGATACTTCATGAATGTTTACAGATGTCAAGTAAGCAAGACACTCCTCATCCTATGTCACTCCTCATCCTATGAAAATTCAAACAGAAATGAAGTAAAAATGCATACCTGTTAGAACAGTCAGCATGCAGGACACCCACAGCACTGGATGCTGGTCGGGAGGTGACACAGCAAGAACTCTCAGCCATTGGAGTTAGGAATGTGGGATAATGTAGCCGGATTTGAAGGTTCTTGTAAAACTCTACAGACTTTCTACTATACAGTCCCCAACTACACTTCGTGGTCTTTACCCAAAGGAGTTGAAAACATGTTCACACAAATCCCACATACAGATATTTAAAGCACTTTTGTTCCCAACTGTTCAAATCGGGAAGCAATGGATTTTTGGTTTTGAGAGAGGTTATCTCTACACAGTCTTGGCTGTCCTGAAACTTACTACATAGACCAGGCTAGCCTCAAACTCTCAGGAGTCTGCCTGCCTCTGCCTTCCAATAGCATGCCCAACCCAAACAATGGGCTATTACTCAGGGATAAAGAAATTCACTATTAAACTATGAAATGAGATGGAAGAGACAGATATTACAGAGGGAATGAAGTCAATCTATTATGTGACATTCCAGAAAAGGCAAAATGGTGGAGAGCTAAAAGACCTATGCTTGTCTGGGTTTAGGTGGAAATGCTGGTGGGGGTACAGAGAGGTTCTGCGGGGCATAGGGAACATTCTGTGTGATGCACTGGATGTGTGTCCTTATACATCCTGTTTAAACTCAGAGTGGACAACAGCGGGTGGGTCCTGATGTGTGTGTGCTAAGGGCTCAGGAGACAAAGCACTGGTGTAATCACCTTCCATGCGCCACTCTGAATGAGATAGGCTATGACCACGTGGGACATATATTTCAACACTCCACAGCTAGAGACAGCTAGGAAGAGGGAACCTCCTTTTAGGAATTACCTCTGTCAGATTGACCTGTAGGGAGGTCTGTGAGGTGTTTTCTTGATTAGTGATCAATGTGGGAGGGCCCAGCCCACTTTGAGCAGTGCCACCCCTAGGCAGGTGCTCCTGAGTTATATAAGAAAGCAAGAGAGAAAGCCAGGGGGAGCAAGTCGGTTGAGCAGCATCCCTCCATGGTTTGTGCCTCTGTGGTTGAGCAGCATCCCTCCATGGTTTGTGGCTCTGCGGTTGAGCAGCATCCTTCCATGGTTTATGGCTCTGCTACAGCCCAAGTGCCTCCCCTGACTTCTCTGAATGTTAGACTGCAGTGTGGGATGTCAGATGAAACAGACCCTGCCCTCCTCGAGTTGATTTTGTCGCTGGTGTTTATCACACAGCAACAAAGCAAGAAAGGACAGGGCTGTGTGGGACCCCTGTAGTTCTCTCATTTTGCTATAAATCTGAACGTGATCTGATTCTGAAAGCCTCCTTTCTTTTAAGTGTTTACTAAGGACAGAGCACCATGAAAGAGAATTCATTCAGACCAAGGAATGGAACTGTAAAATTTCAGAACACAGAGACAAAAGCAATCAGGGAGTGGACATAGGGAGGGAGAGGGGAAAGGAGGAAGAGAATACAAGGAAGAAACGCAAAGGCTGATGAGCCGGCTGGGGCCAGAGCACTCACAACGCGTCTGGCCTTGGGTTCTATTCATGTACAACTGATTAATTAAACAAAAAATCAGGAAGTAGAAGCCAGACATGGGGGCAGACCCCTGCAGTTCCGGCACTTGTGAGGCGAAGCAGAGGAACGGGAATTCTAGATTGTCCTCATAGACAGCTTGAGGTCAGCCTCCACTACACAGGGACCCACCACCACGTGTCTCAAAACAAACAACAACAGCAAACTCATAAGGAAACAGAACAAAGTTCTTAACAGCTGTGCCGAAACTAAAAGACAACAGACTAACACTTTAAAGTTCTAATGCCTTTCTGCCCCCTACCCTAACCTACCAACTAGGTATTAAGCTGGAATAAAGGTGCTAGGCAGGGATAAAGGCATTTTCAAATGTGGGCATCTCCTTGAAAGGATCTCCCTCTAACTTCTGCCTTAACAAGCAAGCAGCTAGACCAGTGTGCTTTGCCAAAATGAGATCATAAAGCAAGGAAGACCCAGGACGGTATCCAGCACGCTTAGCAGACAGCCAGGCGAGAGTCAGTGCAGAGGAGACAGTTTAACTACCCCGACACAGTTAAACACATCTGAGACAGAGTTTGGGGGGAAAAATAGCAAATACAGAGGACATGACTCAACAAACCAAAGACAGTAATTAACGGCAGAGAAAATAATAACTCGCTCAACAAAGCAAATCATTGCGTATCAGATCACTAAGCAGGGCCTGGCATTCTCGTGATTGGTAATAACATAAACACTGAATATTAATCTATCCGAAATGATAGCATTGCTTTCCTGGGAGGATTAGGATGAAAAGGCTAGCATTAATGACTGAAATGAAAGAAAAAAAGCAATCAGGAAGCAACTACATAATTATGTTTTATAGAGAAATGACGTAAACTGCCCAAAGAATCTGTGAGGAATTGAGGGCAGGCAGCCTTCTCTGGAGAGTGGAGATGTGGAAGGGGGGCATCAAGAGGCTTCTGTTGGATCACTGGGTTTTTAATGTGCGCCCCCAAAGCTTGTATATCGCAGGCAGTTCTGAGTGCAACAGAGTGGAGGAGCGGGACCTGTGCGCGGCCATTAGATGGGCCAGTGGCATGGCGCAGAGGGTAGAGGCTCTTGCTGCCAAGCCTGAAAATGACCGTTCTATTCCTAGGGTCCACATAGTGGGAGGAGGGAACTGACTCCCACAAGTGCACTCTTTGCCTTCTCAATCAATAAATACATGTAAACATGTTTAAAAAGAAACAGGTTAGGTGCACTCATGGATGGGCTACTAATGCTGCCGTGGGGACAAGTTGCTATTAAAGTGAGTTTTGAGGGGCCAGAGAGACAACTCAGTGGTTCAGAGTGCTTGCTACTGTTGCAGAGGACCTGGGTTGAGTTCACAGCACCCACATGGCAGCTCAACCATCTGGAATTTCAGTTCCAAGGGATCTGACATCCTCTCCTGGCATCTGTGATTCATGAGGTGCACATACATACATGTAGGTAAAAGGCATATACACAGATTTTTAAAAAGTGAGTATGGAGCCAAGTGTGTCAATACATGCCTATAAGCCCAGCACTAAGGCAGGGGAATCATGAGTTCAAGGCCAACCTGGGCTACCAGAGATCTGGTCTCAATAACCAAGATAATGATGTTGATGAAAGTTCTCTTTCTCTCTCTCTCTCTCTCTCTCTCTCTCTCTCTCTCTGTGTGTGTGTGTGTGTCTTAGTTAGGATTTTACTGTGAACAGTTACCATGACCAAGGCAACTCTTATAAGGACAATATTTAATTGAGACTGGCTTACAAGTTCAGAGGTTCAGTCCATTATCATCAAGGCAGGAACATGGCAGCATCTAGGCAGGCATGGTGCAGGAGGAGCGGAGAATTCTACATCTTCATCTGAAGCTGCCAACAGAAGACTGGCTTCCAAGCAGCTAGGATGAGGGTCTCAAAGTCCCCACACATAGTGATACACCTACTCCAACAAGGCCACACCTACACCAGCAGGGCTATACCTTCTAATAGTGCCACTCCCTGGGTCAAGCATATACAAACCTCCACACACTCTCTTTCTTTCCTTTCCATGGGATGGTACAGTAAGAGTGCCCTCCCAGATATTGATTCCTTGAAATTGGACCTCTTAGCTTCTAGAACTATAAGAAACATACTTGTGTTTCCAGTCTTTGGTATTCTGTTGTTTCCTTTCTAACAGCAAAGTGAGCTAAGACAAATTATAGGGAGCTTCTTGATTCTTTATGTGACAAAGTATACCTTAATATAAGCAAAAATTACATTTACCAAAGAAAAGATGAAAAAATTAGGATAGATTTTTTAAAAATTATTTCTTTGAATGGTAATAATTTATAAAAATTTTTAAGAAGTTCTTTAATATTTAATATTTATTTTAATTATGTATACGTGTGTGGATATCTGAACATAAGAGCCGGTGCCAGAAGAGATCAAAGCTGTCAGATCCCCTGGAGCAGGCATTGAAGGCACCTGATATGGGTGTTAGGACTCCAACCTGGGTCCTTTACAGGAGCAGGAAGTGCTGATTTTGTATTGAAAGTGGTCTCCATGGAGCTGGAGAGATAGCTTAGTGGTTATGAGCACTGGTTGCTCTTCCATGGGCTCCTGGATCAATTCCCAGCATCCATGTGGCAGCTCACAACTGTTTATAACTCCAGTTCCAGGGGACCTGATGCCTTCTGGATTCTGCAGGCACTACATGCACATTCTGCAGAGGCATACATGCATGGAAAATACCCATACATATAAAATAAAATAAATTAATTAACTTTAAAAAGAAGGAAGGAATGAAGGAGGGAGGGAGGGAAAGAGAGAGAGAGAGAGAGTCCAAACACAGCATTTGTCTTATCTGCTTGGGCTATTCTTGAAAGTCCTGGTAGTGGCTTAAGCAACACAAATCCATTTCTTCACATTCCCAAGGGCAGAAACCCCAAGGTTAAGGTCCCGGTGGGGATAGTTTCTGGTAAGGCCTCTCTATCTCTATTTTGTGGATCAGGAATTCATATGACCTCAAACTCACGATAGCCAAGGTGGGTGTGCTGGTTAATTTTTTGTCAGCTTGACGCAAGCTGGAGTCATCTGGGAATGTGTCCATTAGGTTGGCCTGTGGGCAGTTTGTGGAGAGTTTTCTTTAATGATTGATGTGGGGGTCCAGCTCACTACAGGTGCTCCATCTGCCTTGGCAGGTTCTCCTGGGTTGTATAAAAGGGCAAGCCGAGGGAGGACGGGAAGTGAGCCAGTGAGCAGAGCTCTTCTAGTCTCTGCTTCAGTTCCTGCTTTGGGTCCTGCCCTGACTTCCTTTAGTGATGGGATATAAATTATAAACTGTAATGAAATGAGCCTTTTCTCAACAAGCTCGTTTTGATCATGGTGTTTATCACAGATGTGGAAAGTGAACCCAGATGGCTATCTTTGAATTCCTGATTCGCCTGCCTCCACCTCCCTTGAGATTACAGGTGGGTACCACCACGTGCAGTTCCGAAGAGCCACTTTCTTCCTCCTCCTCCTTCTCTTCCTCTTCTTTTTGTTTTTGGGAAACAGGTGTGTGTGTGTGTGTGTGTGTGTGTGTGTGTGTGTGTGTGTGTGTGTGTGTGTTTTAATAGCCTTGGCCTAGACCAATCTAGACCTATCTCTGTAGACCAGGGTGGCCTCAAACTTACAGAGGTCTGCCTGCCTCTGCTTTCTAAATGCTGGAATTAAAGGTGTGTCCTACCACCTTCTGGTGAGGGCCACTTTCTTAACATACCCTCACACAACCCTTTCTCTGTACCCACACTTCTTTATCTCATAAGGCACTGTGTCGGGGCTCATGCTTTGAACTCTGTTTGGCCTTACATATAGGGCCTACCTCCAGTGTGACCTACCTGGATTGCAGCTTCATCATGAATCTGAGGGGCGCCATGGAGTCCACAGCAGGGCTGAGGTGCTGCCTCAGGACCAGAAGACTGTTGTGCCGTAGGGAGCAAACTCATGTTACCCAAGCTTCACTGAAGCAAGAATTACAGCATTGGCTACGAGCTCGATGTTACCACACAGTAATAGATCTTAACTATGCCTTTAAAGAGAAACACACAGAACACAAACTTACATATTGATCAGTTGAAGAAAGTGCGGATCAGTGTCCCGTAGGAATCTATCCGTGTATTTCCCCTGAGAGCCATTTTCAGTATTGGAGAATTCAGGGTTTGCAGTGGCTTCGGCTATGGTGGGTAACAAGTACTCAGGATTCTTTTCTCTCTTTGATCTGCTTTCTCCGTGCCGTCCCCTGTGCCCTCTCCACCCCAGCAGAACCACTTTGCTGTGCTTCACGACTGTGGTAGTTTGCTTCCTCACATACATCCACAGTCAATCACTGAGTGAAGTCAGGGCAGGCACTCAAGCAGGAGCAGGGGCACAAACCACGGAGCGAGGTTACTCACTGGCTTGCTTCCAGAGCTAAGCTCCGGCAGTTTGCTTTCTTAGACAACCCAGGAGCGCATGCCCAGGCCTGGCACCACCTATGCTGCGCTATGCCCTCCCATGTCAATCATTCACTCTGATGGAGGCAATTCCTCCTCTGAGGTCCTGTCTTCCCTGGTGATTCTAGGTAATGTCAAGTTGACAAAAACTAAGCAGCCCAGTGGCTGTGGTGGGGAGGCAGACCGTAGCCAAGGTCGAGGAGAAGAGCAAAGTTGTTTGCTCCCCCAGGCCGACTCTGTCTGCCTTCAATTTCAAATGATCACATCGTGCGCGCGCGCGCGCTCCATCACATTCTGGCTCACAGCAATCTCCAGCATCTCAGAGGGCTCTCGCGTGTGTGCTAGGATTTCCAGCCCGTGCTTCATCCCCTTGCGCTGTCAATTAGGAGCAATTCAATCTTGGAGGAGGAGGCCAGCTGTAGAGGTTGGTTCATTCTCTGTCAAAAACTCAACCAGGGAAAATATTAGTGATAGAAAGAGAGAGCAACCACCTAGCCACAAGGTTTGTCAAATGCAATGACTGACACAGAAGGAATAAGATCTGGGACAAGTGCCCAGACATACACAGCCACAAGACACATTAGGAAGCTACTGTGCACCTTATGCAAGACAGGAGAAATTAAGTTGGAGAAGTGCTAGGGTTATGAAGGGTGAAAATTCTAGTACCCAGATAATAGTGATTCAATGGGAGGGAAAACCAAATAGAGAAAAAAAATCAGAGCCTGTGGTACAGAGTCAGAAAACTCCAAAAGTAGGCAGTTTCTGTGCAGTAGAATCATTGAAGACTAAGAGAAAGCCCAAACTCTTTTGGAGAAAAATAGGAGCTCTTCCACAAAGGAGCTAGCATCTGATGAACCTTGGAACACTCGATGCTAACACTTGCTGCAGAAGAGACAGTGGCAAGGTGAAATTGATGGGTGTTGGCTTTTCTACCCAGCAAAGTTAATAACTAAATAGGAAGACATAACAAAAATATTCTGAATGTAATAATATTCTCTGGCTCATGAAGTTTTTAGAACCTGTGCTCTTAAGAAACATAGGAAGAAATATTCAAGCTAATGGAATATAAGCCCAACAGTGCTATAGAGCAGTGGTTGAAACCCGTGGGGATCAAATGACCCTTTCATAGGGTGTAGAAGTTTAGCCTGGTTCTGCTTCCCAGTCCCATGCTCCAAGAACTATATTTACAATCAAAATACACTTACAAACACCTTGAGCATGTAGCTAGGCTTTTCTCTGACTAGATCTAACTGCAAGTATCCCAGTTATTTTAACCTACTTTCTGCCACATGGTTGGTCACCTGTGCTCAGGCACCATGTGTCTGTCTCCTCGCATCTCCCCAGGCAGGTCTCTTCGTGCCTGGCTCTGTCTCGGAATTCTTTCTCCTCTTTGATGTTCCACCTTCTATTTCTTGCCTAATCCATTGGCCATAAGCTTTTTAATTGACAGGTGATGCATTCGTACAATACACAAGATATTTTCTCGATAACAGGGGTCGCCTAAGACCATCATAGATATTTACAATGTGATTCATAACAGTAGCGATATTATGGTTATGAAACAGCAACTAAAATAATTTTATGGCTGGGGGTCACTACAACAGGAGGAACTGTATTAAAGGATCGGAGCATTAGGAAGGTTGGGGACCACTGCTATAGAAAATGTCAAGTTAGGACAGTCAAATAGACTGAGATTTAGTGTTGTCTTTTTTTTTTTTTTTTTTTTTTTTTAAGCAAAGCTGTTTTGGGTCGTGGCTCCACGATGACCAAAGATAAAGGATGGGTGGGTGGCCCTGGGCCGTGTGCTGCCAATTCACTGTACAACCTGCACTCAGAGTGTGCCTGATGACGAGAATGGCATTACTTGGGACATTGTAAAGTCCACTGCCGTCAGGGATGCATCTGAAACAAGCGACTTTGATGCCATGTGCTTCTCACTGTGGCGAGCTCCGTTACTGTGAGGGCCATGACAGTCGCAGTAAGGGAGTCAGGCGCCCATCTCCTGAAGCCCGAAAATGACTGAACACTCTCACGGTGATTTAACCTGATGATGCTCTGCTGAGACCTCCACAAGAGCCCTTGTAAAGAGGTCACTTCATAAGGACAGAGTTAAAAAAAATCTGAGAAAAAGAAAATGGAAGTTATTCTTGGAAGAAAAAAAAAGCAAAGATTGAGGTGGGGAAATGAAGAAAAAAATTATATTCATAAGAAATCCAAACTAGAATTCTCTTCAGACTGCATGAGTAGTATGTGTGGTGTGTGTGTGTGTGCTTGTGGGTGGGTAGACACGTGTGGGCGTCGCTGTTTTGTGTACTCCAGGTGGGCGGAAGAGAAAGAGAACATCCTGAACTACTTGTACTTTGTGGGTGAAGAAGTAGATATTCATAAATTTAATAAGTCGGGATAAATGAGTAAATATATTTCAAGTGCAGTCGCTGCAAGAACAAAAATAAATTGTTACTTTATACCAGCAAAAGAAAATCAAATATGTTTGGTTTAAGGCAAAAAGATGTATTTTATTTTTTGAGATTTTTATTTATTTTTATTTTCTGTGCGTGGGTCTTTTGCCTGCACAGACAGCACTGTGTGTGTCCCTTGAGTCTGCAGAGGCCAGGAGAGGTTGTTGGGCCTCTTGAAGATGGAGTTGTAGATGGTTCTGAGCTGCCTTGTGGGTGCTGGGAATGGAATCTTGGTCCTCTGGGAGAACAACCAGTGCTCTGAACCACTGAGCTGTCCCTCCAGCCCCGGGCAAAGAGAATTTTAAAAGTAGAAAGGGTGGAGTAAGATGGTAGAAATAGATCTTAATATAACATAAGTACAATAGATGTAAATGGATTTGGCCATTACAAAATAGAACATTTCTAAATGTATGGTCTAAAAGATTCACCAGTATATTATTTACAGAAGATGCCTTTGTCACAAAAGAATACAGAAAGATTGAACACAAACGAATAGGGCCAAAGAGGTGCTCAGTTGGTACAAGCACCTCCTGCCACGCCTGACTCTGAGCTTCATTCCTAGAACCCATATGGCAGACCATGAGAACCAACTCCTGCAAGTTGAGCCGTGATCCCTGTAAGTGCGCCACGACACAGGCATGCACGACATACATGCAGATACACAGATAGATGTAATAACATTTAAACAAGTAAAAAGCATGAATATCAAGCACATATGATTTAAAAGAAAGAAGAGGCAACAATCTTTACATCTGGTATGAGAGAATCTAAGGGGCAAAGAAAGAAACCACATACTTGTAGAATAGGAGGGTATCAGAGAAGGGAGGGGTAGGAGAATGGCCTGCTGACAGAGGACACAGACTCACTGCTCTGATCTGCTCCTGCTTCGAGGTCAGGACACTGAGGCTACCAAAAGATTGTTTGAGGGTGTAGTAGCAACATGTTCCTTAAAATTGTGAACACTAGTGGTAGCCCATTGACAACAGTTACCTGAAGCAGACTTGCTAGATAACTCACAGCCTGGTGGATGAATGGACCCATGCCGGCATATCTGTCAGGTGAAGCCATCTCCAACAGGACGACAGGTTGTCACAATCTCAGTTGGTCATTCCATCGACATCTGTACTTGCAGAACTGACAAAGGAACTCAAGTGTGCCACATTATACCCTAGACACTGAGCTCCATCAAAGAGCAAGGAAGAGCAAAGATCAGAGAGGCCCACTACTTGGATATGTCCTTGCCAGCAGTGTATCTTCTCACTCATCTCTCAGGCTGGGATCTTCTGGGAAGCTTTGATAGGAAGGTGAATGAAGACCTCCAATACTTCAGAGAGATCGGTGTCTCAAGACCAGGGCCATCGAGAGATTAGGAAACCTCCTGCCTCCCAAATGGGTGACACACCACTCACAGACAACTGGAACCTCACTATTAATAGCTTCATGATTTTTCTGACTGTAGAACCAACAAGCAATCTGAGGATGGGGTTTCAATAGAAAACAGATGGTAAACAGGGAAGGCTTCTCATGTTTGGTTTTAGGGTCAGGGCACTTGTTAGAATGCAAACATTTCAGACGAGCCTGGCTGTTTTGGTTTCTTTTGATTAATAGACTACGGATTTTAGAGCAGTTTTAGGCTCACAGCAGATTTCCCATATGCTCTCGAGCTCACAGATTCAAAGTCTCCTCCATCGTCAACATCCTCATCAGACCAGAACCTCTGTTACAATGACCAGCTTGCATTGTTATATAAAGTTTACATCAAGGTCCACTCTCATAGCTATGCAATCTGTATATCCATATATTCTGTATGTTCACATATTCTATCTGAACCAATAGCGAGATGTAGCTGCTGTTATAAGTATTACACATGGTAGTGTCCACTGCCCCAACGACCCTCCCTCCTCTGTTAAATCATTCCTTCTTTCCCGCAACCTCTGGGAACCACTGATCTCTTTACTACTGATATGGTTTGGCCTTTTGCAGAAGGTCGTATGGTGTATGCAAGGCTGGGTGTATGCATCCCTTTAATCTTAGCAGTTCAGACTTCAAGGTCATCTTCAGCTGTTCGACGAGTCCAAGGCTAGCTTGGGCATCATGAGACCCTGTCTCAAAAGCCAGAACAAAGCAGACAGTCTGGTAATACATAGACTATTCTGATCTTCAACTTTCACTTCTCGATGTGCATTTGAGGTATCCCCATAGACATGAGGCCTGCGAGTTCCTTCTTCTTAGCACGGGGTGATGCTGGATAGTCTTTCAGACTTGGCCATTTAGGAAGCAAGCTGAGTGCCGCCCTTGTGTATTTGTGGGGAGCTTGCTTTTGGAACAGTGCCAACGTGTAAGCAACAACAGCTCTATGGAATGAAGGGCTAGAACATGGCGAGGCAGGGGACTAAGAAAGGTAAGGAGGGAAGGAAGGCCAGGGCTAGGCAGGCAGTGAGCTACTTCTCTCCTGAGTAGCTACTATGCCCACGAAACACTCACTCCATTGGCATCCAAGAAATATGTATTCTTTGAAGCTGAAGTCTGCTCCTGCTTAACTCAGAATTCAAGGGAGGATCTGTGAGTCAAAGGCCAAAGGAGGCTCGCCCAGAGGGACCAGTTCTCAGGGAGAGTTCACCTCAGGGTGGGATCTCCTCAGGGAGAACTCTCCTCATGAATCTCTTCTTGGGAAGCTTCCAGAAGCTCTGGTATGGGAACATACATCTAAAGGGAGCTGTCCTTGGTGGTGGGTTTCTGAGGTAAGGAATGACTCTCTCCAAGGGTCTTTCCTTAGGGGAAGCTCTTCTTGGGAGAGCTCTTTTCTGATTGAGCCCTCATTTAGAGCAAACTTTTCAAGAGGAACTCTTTTCAAGGTTGTGTGACTTGGGGAACATATTTTTATGGGACGCACATATAAGACGGAGGCTTTCCCTCTGCCCTTTCCCTATTCAGTGTGGCTTCAGGCAGGATCCTAAGCAGACATGTTCCTCTTCTGTAACAGGACAGTGTCAGAAATAGTCACTTGCTTCCCTGCTGAAAATGCCACTGTATGGTCTTACTGAAGGGCTAGGAAAACATCTCATCTCATCCTAGGTTTAGGGTCGAGACCTCTGTAGCAAAAGGCAGATTATTAAGAGACAAGCATGCAACTGTATTTAAAGTAAGTTTTAAGTAACCTGGGAGACTTCAACAGGAAATGAAGGTCTGGAGGAATAGGTAAACCTAAATATAGGTTTGACAAAAAGTGGACAATACACAGTAGAAGAAGAGAACGATGTAATCTAATAGTAGACTAGGAAAACTTACCCAGGCCTGATCATGTTCCTTTTTGAGTTCCTTCAGAGATAAGAATTTTCCTTTTTATTTTTATTTTTTTATTTTTTGGTATTTGAAAGGCACTCCTTAAATGAAGTCATATGACCTCTGGATGACCTTTTTGTTGTTTCCTCCAACTTAAAATATATTTAGATTTTACCCCATTAACACCAATACTTTTCTTCTCTGTTTTATGTGTAACTTGTGGAATCTTCTAGAAATCCCAGCAGTCCTAAAGGAACATGGAAAAGACTTAGTGAAAACCATTCTTTCCTTTGTCCTTCCTTTGTCTATACTTCCTTCTTTCCTTCCTTCTTTCTTTTATGTTTCCTTTTGAGACATAGGGACTCACTAGATAGCCCAGACTGGCCCAAAGCACTCTACATAGGCCAGGCTAGCCTTGAACTTACATCACTCTGACTGCTTGTGAGTCTGGAATACTGGGATTAAAAGCATGCACCACCACATCACATGAAAGCATGCACCACAATACTGAAAACCCTTTTTCCATTCATTTCAAACCATACTATAGTCCAGTAGGGTAATCTCTGCTTTAGAGTTTGTAGAAGGACTAGGAACAGATAATTAATCCTCCTCTTTGGTGTGGCATGTGAGTAGTTGACCTGGAGGCTTGTGCAATGATATTTCTATGACTTCAATTCAGGGCTCCTGCCACCACCCACTGTGAGCCCAGTAGATGCTATGTGCTGTTGACACCGGTGTTGCTATGGAACCCATAATTGAGTCAGGCAGGGTGGTATTGGAAAGTCAGGAATCTCTGGTTGAAGACCTTGTTCGTAGTAGAGACACAACACTTTGTGTGACTTTCATTTGTCCTCCTTTGTAGCTTAGGGCACTGGTGGAAATAGAATTATGATGAAGTAAAGATGTCACCAAAGTTGACATTGAAGATGTGTGGGCAAAGTCAAGGGAGCCAATTGGGATGCCAGAAGACCCTGAGGCTTAGAATGTCCAGAAGCTGTTACTTCCTAGGACAAAGAGATGAGCGTCCAGTGAGGATTGCCAGGAGGAAGGGCAGAGATGGAGTCAGAGACACAGTATCAAAGCAGGAAGTAGTGGGAGAGAAAACCCCAGCCACTTTCCTTCTTCATGGTTGTCTATCTCCAACCTCATCAGAAGCCAGGCAGGAAGAGAATTGAGGTGGCACAGCTCAGTTAACATTCTGATACTCAGAAAGGCCGATTGGAGTGGAAAACTAACTCCAAGGCGGTGATTGGTTCCCCTCTTGCTGTGTCAGACATGTGTGTTCTTTAGATATGGTGCAATTATAAAACTGTCATCCAGGGGAGAGTCCTTGCCTTTTTATATATTCTCTGCTCCTCCCTCAGTCTCATAGAAGTTAATCACAAAATACAGGACAAAGGAGGGGACCTAAGAAACATTCCATCTCTCCCTAACCTTCTCCCCATCCCCTTTCTACTGACAACAGATCTCTATGGAGCAAGCCAGCATGATAGATAGGTAGATCTATCTATGTCTGTGCAGATATTTACCAGACCAGACCTGGAAAGGCTGGTAAGGTAGGTGACATAAGGAAGTTCTGCATGTGTATGTATTACCAAACAGGTAAAATCATCAGAATGCTCAGAGAATCGTCACTTCAGAAGTGGGGTGTTTAAGCTTCCCCGCCAACTCGGCTCTATTTAGGAGGTTGAGGCATGCCTCTAGGAGGGAGACCCTTTCTCAGTGTAGATGGTCTAGCTCATGGGTTGGGGACCTGAGGGGAATAGCAAAGCCCATCTGAGTGTGAGCATGACTGTTTCTGCTCCTTGCCCACCATGGCAGGGCCTAAAGCACTCAGTCATGCCTTTCCTGCCATGATGGATCAGAAGGAGACCCTACATCACATCTGGGAGACCCCAAGATGACAGGCCTCAGTCCCGCTTTAATGGAGGGAGTGGCATCTTGCTACGCTCTCTGGTCGAGTCAGCTGGACAAGCCGAAAGGCTTAAAAGTCACTCATGAGGCAAAAGAGTTTTAAGGAAGTTCTCCTCTTGGAGTCTAGCGTTCTCTACCCATACAGTAATTTTTTATTCTCGTGTTCCATTCTCACATTAGTCTAGTGTATGGATCTACATGCTCTCTTTCAGTATTTTCCTATTATAAGTGCTTTTTAAAATTGAATTTTGACATGGCTAAAGCCTCTGCCAGTGTTCCAACAGTCCAAGGGCATCCTTGACCAAGATCAAGGGCTTAGAATTCAGTAAGATTGTAAAAGCTAAGTCACTCCCTTACACAGGAATTTACCATCACTAAGGAAGAAGGAAGTTTCAGACCAAAGGAGAAACCAGAATAGATACTATAACAGAGTTACACCCATACACACGTATTTACAATGGCCTAAGGGGAAGGTGGACTATACAAGAGACTAAAATAAGAACTATGGCAAGGGCACGAAGCCCTTGACCCTGGCTTTTAAGATTAGTGAATCTTAGGTGGAGCCCTTGTTGATCTCAGCTGTTATCAATGAATTTTATCCCAGGTGGTTCCTGTTAGACCTTTTGTGTTTGTATTCCTTTGTTTTATGTAAGATTCCGGTTACCTCAATTGTACCTTGTGAATATGTCACCCAACTTCTTTATTGTCTTCTGTATAAAAAGTCTGATGCTCGAGTTGTAAAATTACACTCAGATTCTACACGAACTCTCTTGTGTGTGTCTGTTTGTCACTCATTCATCCACGCTTTGCCCACCCGCGACTAGAGACCCGTTCCACGCAGACACAGGGACCCAGAGGGTCTGCGGCAGCATCTGAAAAGAGCTTTAAAGGACAGTGACAACCGAGGTCCGCAGAGGCAGACAGGAGGAAACTCCCGGCCGAGGGAGCAGAGGTGAAATGGAATGGAAATGGAGATGAGTAGTTTTTCTTTATCCGTGGCGCCGTGGGCTATCGTGTGGAAAATCAGTGTGATTATTTATGTCCATGACGCTGACCTCTTTGTATCTGCGTGATAATAACCTTGGCAGGGGTTCACGAACAACCCCAACTGGAACCAAATATTCATTTCTTATTTTTAACTAAGCCGCAGATCAGATGCAACTTTAAACACACACACACACACATACACACACACACACACACCAACTCCATACAGCTCTAAGTTTGCAACAGACAATAGCTTCCTCCCTGTAATAAAAAGCACAATTGCTGACGGCAAGGTATATTTTAATTTTCTTAATTATTTCCCCTTCTAAATATAATATCAAATTTATTTGGTAATCTGAGTTTGCAAACCTCTTCATTAGCTCACAGAGTTCAATGAGGCGGGACTAGACATAATGATATTGATTTCTGCATGTAGCTTGCAGACTTTGTCTTCATAATTAAACCTCGGCACATTGCTATATCCACAGGGTATCAGTCAGGGTCTATAATTGAAAACACAATCACCTGCTTAGCTAGTTTAAGCAGAAAGAAAATTCATTATGGGATGTTGGGTATCACATAGACTCTCTGGGAAGGTCAGAGGTCAGGATTGGAAGCTATGCAGTCACTCATATCTGCAAGGACCACACAGGGCAGCACAGCAGTGCCCACTACCAGTGTCAGTCATTCTGCCTTAAGATCTCTGCCACTGGCCCGAGAAGAGCATTCGTGCAGCTGTTCTGTGTTCCTGTCTTGCACACTGCTCCTTCCCAAATCAGAGCCTTGCAATGATGCTCCAATGGGCAGGGTCTGAGTGGCATGCCTGGTCCTGCAGCCCGACTTGAAATGAAGAGAAATAGTTTCTTTTACTAAAAACGATTTGCTCTTTGTTGTGTGTGCATGGTGTGTATGTGTGCACGGTGTGTGAGCGCATTTGTGTGTGTGTGTGTGTGTGTGTGTGTGTGTGTGCATGTGTGTGCTCAAATGTGTACCACATGCGTGCAGGTGCCTATAGAAGTCAGCAGAGGGCTTAAGACCTCCTGAAGCTGGTATTTTAGGCCGTGTTACCTGCTCGATGAGGGTGCTAGGAACCAACCTCACTTCAGTACTCTGGAAGAGCAGCAAGCGCTCCTAATCCCTACGCCATCCTCTTCATCTCCAGGAAACATAACTTCTTGCTTCCATCTTGGGAAATTCAAGTCTACAACCCACAGTGTTCCTCCTACACAGGAAGCTGTTTAAACAACGTGGACAGCCACCAGCATGGCAGCACCATACAAGCTGTGGCACCAGGGGCTGGGATGCAAGACAAATCATTTTTTTCTCTGGGTTCAGCTGTTTAGCACACAGGGGATTTCTGGTTGTGGCAATGTTGTGAACCAAGTAGAAAACACCTCACTGCAGGACTCCTTCTTCAACCGCTGACCTGGACATGTGTCATCTACCCCTGAAAGGTGTAATTGATCTTAACAAAAGCGGCTTGTGAAGGCTCTCCCAGACAAAGCTGGAGCCAGGAAACTCAGTGACAAGCTATCTCTGGGGCTCCTTGCTCCTTGAGGATTTGTTGTTATTTGTAACCCAGACTCTGTGGTTCAAAGATGACATAAGGACCATAGTTAACACCTAGGCCCTTAACACCTCTAGGTCAGAATGGTGACCTCCTTGCAGGGTTGGCAGAGCTGAGAAGTCGGCCGAAAGACCTCAACACCAAAAGCACTCAGAGCACAGGGGCCATTGAGGGGATCTTTTCAGTTCTGGCTTAAACTGACTGGGTGGAAATGGTTCTTAGAACTGAGTTTGCAACTGGATTTTGCAAACCATGCAGCCCAAGAAAGTAGCAGGAGGTGTTTATGGATGGACCTCCAGGTTTGCATTGTATTCAGTGACAGCCGAAACAAAAGCTAATTGTTTCCTGGAGGTGTTGTCTTTAATCCTCGTCTCTCAGGATTACCACATATTCAGCCAAACAGGAGATCACATTGAAATTATGAAAGACACATGGAAATAAGATACCTAAAGCCAGGGTCAGTAAAATAACAGACAAAACAGGTCCTATGGGACCTCAGGTACTAGGTTTTTGGGTTTTTTTTGTTGTTGTTGTTGTTTTGTTGTTGCTGTTGTTGTTTGTTTTTCGAGGCAGAGTTTCTCTGTATAGCCCTGGCTGTCCTGGAACTCACTTTGTAGACCAGGCTGGCCCGAATTCAGAAACCCCCCTGCCTTTGCCTCCCAAGGGCTGGGATTAAAGGCATGCACCACCACGCCCGGCTGGTGCTAGGTTTAAGGTAGAGTTTATAGCAATGTAGGAGGAAAAGAGAATTTCATGGACGTGCAAAAAAAAAGTGCTTCACAAAAAAGAGTGGGCGACCACAAACAGCTAAAGAAAGAATTAGTGAACTGAAAGGAGTTACCCAGAACTGAGGGTCAGGGGGTGAAATAGAAACGTGCAAACATAAAATAGAAGTTAAGAGATATAAACATTGGGGTCTAGTGTAGAATGAGTTAGAACTCCAGAATAAATGATGCAGGGATTAGGGATGCCGAGGGAAGGACGATAAATGACAAGCCATTACTCCATGTCCCTTCACTTTCGGAAGCAACTGGAAGTGTGCATTAGGTTGAGTCAGCGCCAGGAGGTCAAGCGCCAGGTTTGTTACTGGAGGAACAGTTGGATAAGCACGAAGGAGCATGCCTAATAACAACGCTCCCGATACTGTCTCAGATTAAGCAAATTAACCTAGATCATAATAGGCAGTGCTGGACAATTGAAGCCATCACCCCTAACCCTCACCCTCTCCAGTGTCTGTCCTGAAGAAAATGAAACACAGAGGAACAGAGGGCCGCTTGCAGCCAGCACCCAGAGAAAGGGGAACAGCAGGTGTAATCGAGCAACTCAGGTACCAGGGCCAAGCTCAACTGCTGGGTAAATCATCTTCTTGCCTCAGGAGACAGTGAGTGTGCAGATGGAGATTGCTTTCAAAGAGCCTCCCCACCCTACCCCCGACACCCTCCACTCCCCCCCCCCACGGACCCCCACCCCCGCAAAGGAGAGGCATTTGTTGAAGAGATCACACAGAAGATTTTCCAGAATTCTTAAATCATGACAATGTAATAAATGCCAACCAAGATAAATTTTGAGAATCCTCCACCCTACACACATGGTAGTAAAACTGCAGAGCATCAGAGAGAGGAAATTGAAAGCAGTTAGGAGGTAAAGACAGATCTCCTGCTAATGGCCATCTGTGAGTTTGTCAACAGAACAAGAACAAAGCCCTTAGACAAGGCCTTCCTGTTGCCCTGAGGAAGTTGCTGTCAACTCTGCAACTGTGCTTAGCAAAACTACCTACCAAGAAAAAGGGAGAAATAAAGATATTTCTATACTCCAAATAAAAGAAATCCAATTTATAATCCATATTCATTTCAGGAAGAAACAACAGTTATTGTCAGAGGGACCACGGGAGTTGGAATGTCATTTGAGATTCCTCGGGAACATCCACTTGTTCTGATTCAGGCCTCTACTGTCAACTTCCTCTCTTAATCTTGTGAGTAAAATGAGATAATGCTACTCATTGTCTTACTCCAAGTTCTCCTGAGAACCTGACAAGAGATTGGTACCTTCTCCTCAGAAAGTCCATGGTGTTACGGATAAGAAAAGTGTGTGTAGGAGAATCCCAGGGCTGGAAGGCTGGAATGGGTAGATGGGTTGGGGAGCACCTTCATAGAGGCAGGGGAAGGGAGGATGGGATAGGGGGTTTCTGGAGGAGAGACATGGAAAGGAATAGCATTGGAAATGTTAATAAAATATCCAATGAAAGGAAAATAAAAAATTTTTTAAAAAGTGTGTGTGTGTGTGTGATACCTGAATTGTGGTGAATAAGACAGCACACAGCTCAGGGAGGATGACCATCCAGGGAGGACTACCACTCAGGGAGGACCACCACCCTGGGAGAATCTCCACCATTGCTGCCTGCAAGTGTCACAAGACAAACCCTGCCTCTGTGTATCATGTGGGAAGGACAAAGGAAGAGAAGCTTGCTTGGCTCTCCTGCTCTGTAGCCAAGATTCCTCTCTAGTCCTTATTCCCCTGCTCTTGGTAGCCTCACTAGATACCCGGTGACTGTTGAGCGAGCCAACTTCTATGTTCTCTGGTGTGCCGTTTTCTTTAATTTCTACAAGTGCCTATGTGGCTCAGCACAAATAAGGCTTGGTTTATGAGCTGTAAGAACCATGCTGGCCCAGAGCCTTCACCCAATCTTCACACAGCTCAGAAATCTTGGCAATAACCACAGCTTCTGGGGGTGGGGCTGGCAGAGTCAAGAGTCAAGCAATTGGTTGGTTCCCTCGAGGGGCAGTCAGGAGACTCAAAAGGGTATATAAGGTTTGAGCACATAGAACCTTAAAATAGTTTCTTTCCCCATAAAGTTCACTGATGCCTAGAGATTGTCTTTACCTTCTTTGAACTCAACTCTGACCTGTGAGAGACCTAAGTCAGTCATGACTTTAAAATCAGATAGGGGGAGATGCTGCCATGGCAGAAGGAACCCCGACATCTTAAGGCTCAGCACAGCAGCTGATTGCCTCACTCCTGAACAATCCACCGAGGTCCCCAATGACTCTCCAGGGCACATGTGTCACCGAGGAGCTGCCTCCAGGATCTACTCTGGTAGGGGCTCTCTCTGCTCTTGTGAGCTCTGCAGTGATGGAGGCAGAGGAGCAGGGTCAGGAGTCTGTACCACTTCCTCTCAGAGGCCGTTCACAGCGCTTTGGTTCACAGCACTGCTAGTCATGTGACTCCGCCTAACTTCAAAAGTGGGAAAGTTTGTCCCCAGCATATCTGGAAGGGCAGGGGAACCCTGCCAACGGAAACAATGACTCTAAGAATTTTGCTTTATGGAGTGGTTACACTGAGGTCATTTTAAGACTGTTACACCCCCTCCTTGCTCTCCTAATATTCATATTTGACACATATCTCGGTGTGCAGGCTAGCTAACAACCTCAGGAAGATTTAAATTAATTTTCATGATAGTCTCATCATTTCTGGAAATTTCCCATTGAGAAGCCCAGCATTTGATCTTCCACGGGAAAAGTCGTAATAGGAGAGGTGAGGCCCTCTACCATGAACAAAGTAGAGATGATTGGCAGGAGGCAAGAAGGCAGTTCAATTCAATATGACCTAGTAGCTGGTGTTGGTTCAAACTTCCTGTCTTTCTCGGAGTGCTTTATTGTATACATATCTAAGCACAGTGCAGCACAATTTGGTGAAACTTTTCCTGGTGATAAATAACTCAATCCTGGGGCTGGTGAGATGGCTCAGTGGGTAAGAGCACCCGACTGCTCTTCCGAAGGTCCAGAGTTCAAATCCCAGCAACCACATGGTGGCTCACAACCATCCGTAAGGAGATCTGACTCCCTCTTCTGGAGTGTCTGAAGACAGCTACAATGTACTTACATATAATAAATAAATAAATCTTTAAAAAAAAATAACTCAATCCTGTGTGCACAATAAAGTTTAAGACATGACCACATCAAAACTCATTGTAAAATACATGTGACATCTTCTATAAAGCTAGGTTCTATAGACCGACAGTGTGTGGTGTTCCCCATGAAAATAGATTCTATAGATTGACAAGCTCCCTGTAAGGGTCTGGGGAAGTATCCACTATGGCCTGGTGACACAGATAGTACAAAGTCACCAAGCTATTAACCATATCCTCTCCCAGCCTCCTAGATAGAAAACAGGTTAGGTTACACATAGCTCCCTATGAAGAGACAGGCCTGTGGGTTTGACATTTCTGGTTTCCCTAGGGCTTGTCTGTGAACACAACGACCTCTGTGCCTCCTACAGCGATGGTGGAAAACGTGTTTCTGGAACAAAAAAAAAGGAGGGAGCCTTAAAATTACACATACGCACAGACTTACACCTATGCACACATACATCCTCACACACAGTTCTAGGAAGATCTACTAAAATCTTCCTTGTCAAAATAAGAGTACACTTTTACCATGCCTGGCTCCCCCTCCCCTGGGACCCCCATCAGGACCTCCAGTCTGTGCTTCCTCATCGTGTTCCAATGCAGGCTCCTCAGCTCCCCCTGGACCCGTTAATCATTCACCGACAGGCTCCTTGCCACCCCATCTGATCCATCGCCCGTGCTGAGGCCACAGGTCTGATTTACATTCAGCCTATGGTTTTAAATATCAGACACTGTCTCTCGTATTTTCTCATTATTTCCTACGTAGGCTTTGTCTCGCTGCCAGGCCTGAGCACTTCTGGGAATGAGCAGCATTTCGTAGATGACTGCATAGTCTCTCCCACCCTTGTTTCCTCCCTCCGCCAGCACCTGGTCCTGAACACTGTGTGCTCACAGTGCACTCAATAACTGCTTGTTGAATTGAATTTTCTAAACCATACTAATTACTCATTCAGCTCGGGTGTCTGTGTCTATGTGGAATGATGGATTTCCAGACGCCAGGACTGAGGGTCAATTCAAACCTCTTGAGGGCCTATTGGGCCCACAGTTGTGGATCACCTTCCCTGTTCCATGCTGGTAAATGCAGGGCTCGGGACTGCGCTGCCCATGGTTTCTAAGCAGCTGCCCTGCATTTTACGCCTTCCCTAGAATGAATCTTAGTGGTAGGCAGGAGAATAAGCCCACCCCCCTCAATTCTGTCAACAAAAGGGCCAATGAATGTCAAGTTAATGACCCATTGACAGTCCACAGCATCCTGTTCCTGACTTCTAGGAGGAAGTAAACCCCAAGATTTCTGAGAACACTCTAACCAATCTCTCCACTCAGCATTTCTTTTGGACGTTTGTGTGATGACAGTGTCTCCATTATTACAAGCCTGGGACGCTGGACATTTGGACTGCGATATTTAAATACTGTCCTGTTTCCTTTCGAGTTCTAAGTGCAGAGGGTGACTGCATGCAATACAGTCACCAGCCTCACCTTTCGCCTGTCCCTGCATACTGGGACTGGGCAGATACAAGTGGGAAAGACTGATTTTGTAACAGAAGAGGACACTTCCAATGGCTGAACAAAATGTTGCTATCCCAATTGCAGAAGTCGACAGAATGCCAGGGCTGTAAGTATGCAATGTTGCAGGCTGGCTTGGATTTCAACGGTGGACTTGGAGACAGGATGTTTGTATGAATGACCCAAGGAGGCAAGCACGCACGGAGGGAGATGTCCTTCATCCGCGGAGAATGAGGATCGCCTCGCTGTTCCACAGCCCTGCAAGCTCGCATTCTTGTTGATGTTTTAACAGCTTTGAGGCTTCACTGTAGCAGTGCAGCGAAGGTGCTCTTCGGGATTAGCAGCCACAGATGGGGTGAGAGATGAAACGGAAACGCAGGTGGAAGCAGTAAGAAAAACAAACTAGATGGCTTTGAAACCCGGGTGCTCTTCCAGCAGACAAGACCGTGGTTACCCAAAACTGTAAAAGGACATAGCTTTAAATATTTTAATATTACAAGTCACCACACAATTGAAATACATAGTCTTTCTAAGAGTGTAGGCTCATTATCAGAACAGTCCACCACTAGTCTACAGAGAAAACTGATTGAGAAATGACAGGTTAGTAGATTTTGTTAATAACTGGACTTTGAAAGAAGAGACACACTGCTATCCCTGTTTTGAGCTTCTAGAACAAATGACGAGAGAATGTTGTTTGATTCAAGATAAGCTATAGGCTGGCAAAATGGCCAGCAGCTTAGCATGCCTGCTGCCAAGCTTAACGACCTAAGTTTAATCCCGGGGACCCAGGTGGCAGAAGGAAAGAACTGACACCTCCTGGCACACATGTGTGTCACACACACACACACACACACACACATGCCACACACACACATGCCAGAATAAATAAATGTAATAAAATATTTAAATAAAACACTGAAAGATAAAGAGCTTACTATTTTTATTTTTAAAAGACTATTTTTATTTTTAATTATGAGTATGTGTGGATATGTGAATGTGAATGCAGGCGTCCTCAGAGATCAGAAGAGTTTGGGGTCCCTTGGAACTGGAGTTTAGCGTTGCTGTAAACCTCCCCAAGTCTGCTTCCATACCCTGAACGTGGGTGCTGGGAACCTAACTCAGGTCCTCTGTAGGAGGACTGCCTAAGTGCTGAGCAATCCAGCCCACCTGAGAAGTTAGTTTGTAACACCGTGATTCATACTCTCCTCTCCTTGGGCATAGTGGTTTCTTTCACTGTTACATCTCAAAACCAAGCCTAGGAATTAGAGGGCTCACTTGAAACTCCGACTGCTACTCTTCATCTCTGACGTAAAGCTGCCTGCCACACTCATAGTGAAAGCATCATTTGTTTTACAGCAATCTTCATAATAATAAATGGCATTCATCAGAAATGAAAAAGAAAAACCAGGAAAATAGAATCCAATGAAGATTTTAAATGTGATATAATTATTTATTGCTAATAGAAATGTTTGCAAACTAGGAGAATATGCCAGGCGTGGCGGTGCATGCCTATAACCCAGCCCTGGGGAGACTGAGGTAGGAGTTCAAGGTCATGCTGGGCTACATGGGAGCCCCTTCCTTTCTTTATGGCTGTATATGTATATATAATGAAAGTAGTAAGTTAGATATTATTTATGAAGTCTTTGGCATGGTAGAACCTTGTCTATAATACCATAACACCACCAGCCACTCATTTTCTCTGTGTGTAAATAACTCACCTCATAGATATGCAAAGTTTGAAAATAGCATGCGAGTGGCGTTTACATTGGTGGGAGCACATCCATACTCACCTCCCCATGGCACTTTCAGAACGATCAGAATGCAGAGCACAGCCGTCTAGGGACAGCTAGCAGCCAGCTATATGCCATAGAGCCCAAGATTTGGGTTGACTCCTTCAGAGCAGGGATTCAAGAGTCTGTGGTCTAGGGAGGCAGCACAAGTTAAGATGAAGAAGGCAGCTATCACCAGGGTTCCTGCCTTTGGAACAGAATCAGGAAATAAGAGAAGTGGATTTGTTCTTCAACATCCAACCCCAGAGGTGGTCACTGTGAAGAAGGCATGCCCCTAGGAGGTGCCCACTGGGAACCCCAACCAAAGCTTGTTACATTGATCTGGTTTCTCTCAGGACACATCAAAGGCTAAGGCTTTATCCAAAGCTGAGGAGCTGGGTGGCCTCTTGCCAATATACATGCAGGAAGATCACCAGGGGTTTCTAGAAGGCAGTGGCTCCTAACCTTCCTGATGCTGACAGCCTTCCTCATGATGTGTTAACCCTCAACCAGAAAATTATTTTCGTTACTACTTCACAACTGAATTTCACTACTGTTACGAATTGTAATATAGACATCTGATATGCAGGTTATCAGATATAAGAGGTTGTGAACCACTGAGGAAATGTTTTAAGAACAGCTTGGAGAAGGAAAGTTTACATTTTGGGCAAACTAGGGTGCAGGAGAGATGGAGCAAGCAGTGAAGCCTGGAGCCTAGCTAGGACCACACTCAGCAAAGGTCACCTGTGCAAAGGTCACAGAAGTTCAAGGCAGTATTTCCGAGCAGCTGCTAGGAATATCTGTAATAGCCACTAAGTTCCTGTTAGCCATATCTCAAATAGTTTCTTTTCTTTATTTATTTTTTTAATTTGAATGCATTTTTTTTTTAGACAACCCACATGACATTTTTTTTCCCTTAAAAAACAATGCCTCCGCTCCAAATAAATCATGGTCAAAATAAAAGCTCAAGATGACATCAGTCCCATTTGTCCTAAGTCCTGGTGTTGTATGGATGGTAAGCAGCAGCCAATTACGGTGACAGCGATAGATCCAATTTGTTAACATTTTTCCATCTCTAAGCCATCTTTAAAGAAAATCATGAATGGAGTCACACCATCTCCACGGTAGTCCAGGAGAACAACCATACCATATGGATTCATGCTTTCACTAATAAAAAACTGATAGCTACTGAAATTAGCCTGAATGTGCTTAATTTGCTCCACAGCTCCAGTCATAAAAAGCTCGACTCTTTCCGGTTCCTGTTCTTGAAGTTTGCCTTTGAGTGATTTCATGTAGTCTTTGATGTACTTTTTATGGGCCTCTTTTGTGAAGCTGGTTTCTTATAAGTGATGATGGCTCATGACAATGTCAACACTGGTGACAACAGTGCTTTGGGTACCTTCACCCTCCGGGCCTTTGGCGGAAGCATTTCCATCAATGAGTGAGTCATCAATGGCACCCTCTGTTCTAATGACCATGGCTGATAAGATCCCTGTAGATGATCATGGTGATGGCTGGGGACAGCGGAGCTAGCCTGACAGCAAAAGAGAGCTGAGCTGGTGGTGATGGTGGGGTAGCCGGCAGAGAAGGCCTCGAATAGTATCTTGAACAATAGCACGTGACCATTGGAGGTAAATGGAAACTTGGGTCTTCCCATTGACCCCAAGTCCAGGCCCGCATCTTTCCAGCTCCCACCTCCAGCATATTTCTAATTAGTTCTAAGGCTGTTGTAAAGACTAGGGCACTGGTTCTCAACCTGTGGACCCGCTGGCAGGTGGAGTAACTCTTTCACAGGGGTTCACGTATTAGCTATTTACATTATGATTCTCAACAGCAGCAAAACTACAAAATAATTTTATGGCTGGGGGAGGTGGGTCATCACGACATGAGGACCTGTGTTAAAGGGTCACAGCATTAGGAAGGTTAAGAACCACTCCCTAGTGGCTGCCCAGAAAGAATTAAACAGCACAAGGGAGCCTCTGCAGTGACCTGATTTGCTGCCTGCTGGCATCTGCGAACCAGAAGGCTAACAGGTCCCTATAGGGACACAGAACTTTCCCTAAGTGATGAAAGCCTGTGGCGGTGCTCCCTCCTGCAATTTCTCTTCTTAACCATTTGTGTGAACAGAATGTAAAGACCTCCCCCACCGTAGTTCCACACGTGTCACAGGCCAGTGCTGGAGGAGCCAGTCAGTAGCACCACTTCCGGGAGGGGAGGGTTGCTCAGAAGGTTGCTCCATTTCTGTCACTGTAATAAGCCAGAGCCACACAAGTGGATGCTGAATCCCACGCCTTCTGACTGAATCTAGGATGGTGTTTCAAAACAAAAACAACAAACAGCCAGCAAATATATCCACAAAGGACCATTAAATCAGCGTTAAGTGGCGATTTACATAATCCTGGCAGAGCTCTACAGTCCCACAAGTATTCAAAAGCCTCCAGTGAGTGTCAGGCTTGCTTACCTTGCCTTGTAGCCTCTACTTTTATTTTCTAGAGGATCCACTTCAACTCTTTTAGATATTTCTCCTAGTGTTTATATTAACATCTAGCTATATTTGCTTGCGTTTAACCCTCCTTTCTTTCCTTCTTGTTTTGTTTTAAACAGGCCATCACTGTCCATTTCTAGTGGCCTTAAGCTCGCAGTCTTCTTGCCTCCTAAGTGGCAGAATAGTAGGCATGTGTCACCAGGACAGCTACTTAGATCTGGCTAATTTCTTCCGAAGTAGGCATTATCTATTATTTCTGCTGTGGAAAGTGAAGACTGAGCAGTCTTACCATTTGGCCTCCAACACACTTAGCACTTTCTTGCCACAACCACCCTCCAGTTGAGTTCTTGGTGGGATTTGTGACTGGCATTATTATGACTACTAATTATTCACAGCAGACATGTCCTAAGGGCCAGAAAAATGGCTTGGTGGTTAAGAGCACTTGCCATTCTTCCAGAGGACCCAGGATTGGGTTCTCAGCACATACATGACAACTTCCAACCTCTTATAACTCCAGCTCCAAGGGATCCAAAGCCTTTTCTGGTCTCTGTGGGTATGCACACACTTGTGGAGTACACACAAACATACAACTGCACATAAATATAAATCTTTGTTAAAGGCCTTAGAGTAAGTGGTTTAGCTTTTTATTTGTGCTGTGGCTAACTCTTGTCCCCTCAACTTAACACTTCTCAAAAAGGCAAACACATGTATGAACCTACCCTCCCCCTCCCCTTCTCCCTCCCCCTCCCCCTCCCTCTCCTTGGGGCGGGCTGGCTCTTCTTACTGAGGTGGCATCCCAGGGTTCTCTCTGTTCTTTTGGATTCCCTGCCTCACACTCCTGGCTGCTCCTTCCTTTGGTGAAGCACCTCTTCCAGTGGGGGAAACAGCACAAGAAAAAGCGAGGGACACTCTCACACTTGGATATGGCCTTAGCTGACCTACCCATGAGAGAGAGAGAGAGAGAGAGAGAGAGAGAGAGAGAGAGAGAGAGAGAGAGCGAGCGAGCTAGCATGGCTATGTGGCTGGGTATTCAACTTGAAGCGGTCAAATGCCCTCCTCAGAACTGAACAGTCTTTCTTCTGCTGTATTCTAGCACCTAGTACTATCAGTTAGAAGTCTATGGACTCTCTCACTTAAATTCCTTTTACCCAATTGTTCAGTTTTACAACAGCGTGTGTTAGGGTCAGCTTCTCGATGGCAAAACTGGTGTCCTCTAAACTTGGGTGCTTGCTTTCTTTCTTTCTTTCTTTCTTTCTTTCTTTCTTTCTTTCTTCCTTCCTTCCTTCCTTCCTTCCTTCCTTCCTTTCTTTCTTTCTTTCTTTCTTTCTTTCTTTCTTTCTTTCTTTCAAGATTATGCTCTTAGAACTTTTAAGCCAGGTATGGTGAGGCAGGAGGTTTGCAACAAGTTCCAGGCCAGCCTGAGACTCTTGTCTCAAAAAAAAGAAAGAAAGAAAAAAAAAAGAAGTCTTATTTAGTTTTCTCTTAAATAAATTAACAGTCTTAATTTTTATCTATATAATTGTCTTTTGGGTTGATTTATAAAAATGCCTTCCATTTGTCTTCTGGTCTCTACTGAGTTTTCGTTTTGTGATACTTAAAAATAAGTATCACAAAATGAGTACTGGAACTTTTCTGCATCCTAGCTCTGCGGTGTGCTGGCCTTGCTGCGGCTGTGCCATCTCAGGGGCATCTCCAGGTTGGCTCCCCTTTATCCCCTTTACTTTTCTGTTACTAAAATTGTATTACTAAACCTGCCCTCGAGCTGGAGACCTTTGTGATTCGTTCTTCCTTCCTTTTCTTTCTCCCCCTTTCTCTCCTCCTTCCATCTCTCGCCCCCCCCCCCCTTGTTTTGTTTGTTTCTTTGTTCTGGGGACTGAACTCAGGACTTCTTGCTTGTTAGGTTGAGGGGTTGGCGGGGGATCACTGCGGTGCACCCCCAGCCCCTAGTGATTTTTAATGGGATTTTTCTTCCCAGCCAAGTTTTGCTCTGGACCCAAGTAGGCTTCCTGGACCCAACGATTCTTTCCTCGGTTCATTGAGTAACTGGGATTTGAAGCACCACGCCCCAGTCGGTCATTTCTCTACTGTCATTCATCAGCAAGGCCTGGAGAGCCAATTGTGTGGAAAGGAGGGACTGCCTGTCTAGTAGGTCTTAATCAAAGCATTGAAAAATGCCTCCCCCTTTTTATTCTGGGAAGGCTCAGAATATCCGGTAGGGGGTTGTTCCTCTCGGATCAGTTTCTCCACGGTTTTCTGATCTGTGCACAGTTCTGATCACTAGTGTTCTGATAGTTTAGGAAGGAAAAAGACAGACTCTCACCTTAAAGCAGTGTTTCTCTGTAGCAATGAAAGAATTTTATAGTTAGGGGTCACCACAACACGAGGAACTGTATTAGAGGGTCTCAGCACTAGGAAGGTTGAGAACCACTGCCTCAAAGGATAATAATAATTTTCACTTAGTCCCTAATTTTTCATTTGCTTGTTCTCTTCTTTTTCTTTTCCTGCCTTGCTTTCTTCCTTCCTGTTAAAGGTTAGCAGTAACCATCTTCCTTAAATTTGCCTAATGCTGAGCCAGCCACTGAATTCACCAATGTCCCGTGACAAGGGACAAACACACCATTAGCTGGGCCATGCTCCATCAGAGTTTTCTGCTCTCTGGTGTGTGTGTGTGGGGGGGGGGGGGGTGCATCTGTGTGTTCTCACAGCTTACACAGCCTGGTTCAGTGCCTCTCTCCACACACCCCTCCCACGTATTCCTAAACGGCTGGCAGCTTGACCTCTGCACCTCTCTGGGGCTCACTTGAGAACACTGGCCTCTCACCATAGCCTGTGCCCTCTCACTCAAAGGTCCCCTCTCTCCCTGTTGCTGTCACCGTCCTCTGGTTCAGTCACTTTATGGCTTCCGAAGTTTGGTTGGTGTCCCCCTTCCAGTGCCTTCTTTTCTCCTTTCTTATCAACAGGTTATTGACTTTTTTTTCCCTTTTTGTTGGTTTTGGTTTTTTGTTTTTTGTTTTGAGACTGAGACGCCTATGTAACCACGGTCAGCCTCAAACTTGCAACTCCCCCGTTTCCATCAAGTGTTTAACTTTATGCAAAATCATTTACTGTGATCTCCGCAACATGTCCAGTCGTGGTTCTCTGTGATGGTCTCCATTGCGGTAAAGAGAAGGTTCTTTGTTGAGGGGTGGGAGCTACACGGATGTGTGAGCATAAGGATAGATGGGGACCTAAATACTTATAAGATCACCCTTCATCTGGTGCCTGCCTGAAATAGAAGAAGCTGGAGTTTAAGGATTCTTGGCTTGCTCTGCACCAACTCCACAGACTCAGACCTGCGAAAGGGATGCCTACCCCCACCCCCGGTAGACTGCCGATGAGGCCAAGCCTGCTCTGTGGCTGCGATGAGCTAAGGCAATTATGCGAAGTGAAACTTCAAGCTGGTATTTGTTCCATCTCTACCTCCGTGAGTTCCAGGAAGGCCCAAGGTTCCCACCTCCAAGCTTTAGTTGCCCCATGGAGAGCTCTATTGAGAAGCAAAACATGTCATGCTATAGGTCACTTCCTATTCATTTAGAAAAATTACATTAATATTCTTCCTGCTAAAGGAACTAATACATTCTAGCTCAAGGGAAACTGGGAAACTGAGGAGAAACCAAGAAGGTAAGAACTACATCAATCCCAGAGGCAGCCAGCATACACATGCCAGCCAGCCTGCACTCTTCCCTGCTCAGCTCTGTGGCTGTATGGGTGGCACAGGATCTTCAAGGTAACTGTCTGCCTGTATTTTTGCCTCCTAACATCTTAGAGACACTTCTCCACATGATCGCAGTTCTTCATAAACTCTTTTGAAGGATGTACATATGGCTAGACATCCATCTGGCCACTCACTCATTGCTGGGATTTTGGTATTTGTTTCCAAATTTTGCTGTTAAAAAATAGCATGATATGAAGTTTTAAAATGTAAATTTTGGCCTACATCTTTAGTCCCCATCGCCAGCATGGATACACTCTAGAGGCTATGAAAGCACTGTCTTTTGGTAGAAGTCATCCCACATTTCCAGACGTGTTCTTAACACCTACTTTGTGCCTGTGTGTGCTGCTGAGGACTGGACCCAGATCTCGCACACACTGAACATTCTACCCCCGAGCTCCAGCCACACCCTGTGTTTTCAGTAGCAATGAACCATAACACACTTCTGCTTAAAGTTTCAATAGCTTCGTAGGTGTCCTAATTTTTTTAATTAAAGTAATGCCTACATGTGGTTTCTAAAATAAAGGCTATCAAAAATCCAGCATAAAATGTGAAGGACCCTGGACTGGAGTGATGGCTCAGTGGCTAAGAGTACTTGCTGCTCTTGTAGAAGACCCGGGTTCAGCTCACAAATGCCTGTGACCTCAACTAGAGGGGACAAGATGGCCTCTTCTAGCCTCTGTGGGCATCTTCCTGCACATGGTACATACACACACATCCAGGCTAATACTCATACATATAAAATACAAATCTCTCTCTCTCTCTCTCTCTCTCTCTCTCTCTCTCTCTATATATATATATATATATATATATATATATATATATATATTTGAGACAGGGTTTCTTTGTATAGCCCTGGCTGTTCTGTAACTAGCTCTGTAGGCCAGGCTGACTTTGAACTCACGAAGATCCACTTGCCTCTGCCTGGGATTAAAGGTGAACATCACCTCTGACTGGCTCTTTTTAAAGAAGAAAGAAAGAGAGAAAGAAAGAAAGAAAGAAAGAAAGAAAGAAAGAAAGAAAGAAAGAACATCAATTCCCTGGCCCAGTCTACTCTAATGCTGACCTGTTTGTTTGTTTGTTTTATTTGGAGACAGAATCTATCTACATAGCCTTGGCTTTTGAAAAACTCACTATGTAGACCAGGCTGACCACAAACTCATAGAGATCCACCTATCTCTACCTCCTGAGTGCTGGGATGAAAGGAGTGTGCCACCACACCCAGCTGGCCCGGACTTTTTAAACTGTTGTTTAAGGTACTCATCTCTAACTGTGTCTATTCTTCTGTTTAAATTTATTTTAATTAGAACAAAGTGCAATATTATCTGTGTATGAAAATGTCACAGTAAAACCTGTTATTTTATATGCTAATTGAAAACATAACTTTAAAAAGCTGGAAAGTGACTTAGAGCATTGTCGCTCTGCTAGACATTCCATTTCCAGAGCTTTCAACTTCCTGGAGATTTCCACATGGTTCTTTATAGACACAATTCAAGATGAACTAAGAACTAACCTGTACTCTAAGAATACTCCCAGGTTACACTCAGCTGTTGAATTCCACAATGTCCCTCTGTCCTTGGTGGCTGGGGTTTCTGCTCACAAGGCTGCTGCAAAGCCTGCCTGCTGCTACCAAGTCTATATCCTGTGATGAGGCACATTAAGCTGTGGCTTCTACCAGCCTGGCCCACTTAACACATCCCTGCAATAGCATCATGTTGAGAGTCCTCACCCCCAGACAGTTTACATTTCAATGGTTCTCAGCTAGAATGAATTTACTGCTCAAGAAACACTTGCTAATATCTCCAGGTAGGTTTTGTAAAAAGCCATAACTGAGAAGAGAGGTTATTGCATCTAGTTGGCAGAGTTCAGAGATACTACTAATTGTCCTGCAATACACAGGACAGCCCTCCCATACCAATATACAGGTAGTCTCCCACAGCAATACACAGAGAAGCCCCCAACTAAGTCAATGCACAGAGAAGCCCCCAACTATGTCAATGCACAGGGAAAGCCAGTTATGACAATGCACAGAGCAGCCCTCCTCCATAGCAATGCACAGGACAGCCCTCCCCCATAGCAATGCACAGAGCAGCCCTCCCCCATAGCAATGCACAGAGCAGCACTCCCCCATAACAATGCACAGAGCAGCCCTCCCCCATAACAATGCACAGAGCAGCCCTCCCCCATAGCAATGCACAGAGCAGCCCTCCCCCATAGCAATGCACAGAGCAGCCCTCCCCCATAGCAATGCACAGAGCAGCCCCCCATAGCCATTAATCATCATGGTAGCAGTCTGCCAGGAAATAGAGATCTACATATATTTAAATTACTATTTTCTTATTGCTATTGGTGTATCAGTTACTTTTCTGCTGCTGTGATAAATAAAAAACCATGATCAAAACTAAATTATGGCAGAAAGAGTTTGTTTTGGCCCATCATTCCAGAGGGGCTCAGTCCCTTCTGGCAGGGAAACACAGCAGCAAGCAGCATGGGCCAAAGCAGGAAGCAGAGAGAGCAAACTGGATGTAGGGCCAAGTGACACGCTCTCAACTCATCCTTCCCTCTGCAAGGCTGCACCTCCTAAAGCGCCCCCCAAACAGCGCCCCCACTGGGGACCCCCCCCTCCCGCTCAAATGCCTGAGCATAGAGGAGGCATTTCTCATTCAAACCACTGCAACTGGAGAGTGCTTCTTCACCTACGAAATGGATTTGGTACTTCGGAGGACCACTGAGACTTAGATGTCTGATCAGGAAAACAATTCTTTTTGCTGTAGCTCTCTCAAGGTAAAAAAAAAAAAAAAAAAAAAAAGCTCTATGAATAAATCTTACCAAAGATGTGAAAAACCTCTAAAAGGCACTTACAAAACACCGAGTTAAAGAGACTGGAGAACACAATTGAATGTAGAAAGACATCCAGTGTTCACAGATTGGCAGAATTAATATTATGGAAGTGGCCAAATTTTCTGAAAGCCACCTAGAGATTGGATGCAATCTCTATCACAATTCCAATGACATTCTTCACAGAACTAAATAAGAGAAATCTAAGATTCATACGGAAGCACAGAAGATTTGAAGAGCACACATTATTATTTTCAATATCATTTCTTAAGAGCCACAATTTCTTTTCAGTGCTAGGGGTTGAACCTAGGGCTTTGTGCATGCCAGACAAGAAAAGTACAGCTATTTTGAACAAGATTAGCAATGCTAGAATTTCTAATTTGTTAACGTGAGTTTTCTTATTTTTTGGTTTGTTTGGCTGACAGATTTTTTAGTATCATTTATCACGTCAAAGAACCAATTCTCGTTCATTGATTCTTTGTAATATTTTTTGAATTTCCTTTTCATAAATTTCTGCCCTAATCTTTATTATTTTCTCCAGATACCGATTTGGGCACCACTAAGTTATTTATACGGATTTCTCTGGCTTTTTTCTTTTTTTAATGTTTATTTATTTATTTTTTGTATATGAGTACACTGTCACTCTCTTCAGACACACCAGAAGAGAACATCAGATCCCATTACAGATAGTGATGAGCCATTATGTGGTTGCTGGGACAACCACATAACTAGGGACCTCTGGAAGAGCAGCCAGTGCTCTTAACTGCTGAGCCATCTCTCCACCCCCACCCCCATTCCTTTATTTTATTAGTTTTTCTGAGGTAAGGTTTCTTTGTGAAACGACCTTGTCTATCCTGGAAGTAGTTCTGTAGACCAGGCTGGCCTTGAACTCACAGAGATCTGCCTGACTCTGCCTTCAGTGTGGTGGGCTTAAAGGAGCGAATCTACCACCAGCCTAGCAGTTAGATGTTTTAATGTCGACTTCTGCAGCCACAGCGTTCCCTCTTAGAATGGCTTTCATTGCCTCGTAGGTTGGTACCCAGTTTGCCTTGCTATTGCCTTCTAGTTCCTTTCTGATCAGATGGAATACAGGAATTACTTTCAACTAAAATAAGCCTGTTTGCTTGCTTCATAGTCTGCAATTCTAAGAAGCATCCCGTAAGAGTACTGTGGAGTGTCTGAGTGGAATATCCTAGAGATGTCCGTTGTTTCCGGTCCACCTATAAGGACACTTAACTCTGGTTTCTGTCACCGTTCTCTGTCATCGGAGTTTGGTTTCTCCGAATGACTTGTCTGTCAGTGAGAGGGAGTGTCTTAGTTTGGGTTGAACTGCTGTGAAAAGACATCAAGGCTACTCTTACAAAGGAAAACATTTAACTGGGGCTGGCTTACAGCTTCAGAGGTTCAGTCCATTATCATCACGGCAGGAAGCATGGCAGAAGCCAGGCAGACATGGTGCTGGAGGAGCGAGAGTTCTATATCTTTATTTGAAGGCAGCCAGACAGAGTCGCTCTTGTACAGGCAGCCAGGTGGAGATGCCTGTTCCACGTTGGGCGGAGCCTGAGCATAGGAGCCTCAAAGCCCACCCCCAACCGTGACACACTTCCTCCAGCAAAGCCACACCTCCTCCAGCAAGGCCACACCTCCTCGAAGTACCACTCCCTGGGCCAAGCATATTCAAGCCACCACAGTGAGATACTGAAGTCATCCACTGGTATCTTAATACTTGATCTGAGATTATGGTAAAGAACCATTGTAACAAGAATGACACCACACTGACACAGAACCTGCCATGAACAACAGTGAAACAGGATAGAGGAGCTGGAGATGACTAAACACAGTGCAGCCATCTGGCTTTTGACAAAGGTACCGAGTTCATACACTGGATACAAGACAGTCTTTTTTGAAACACTCAATTAATATGCATCAGCAACTTTAAATAAGACCTGAAACTTTGAAACTACTACAGGAAAATACAGGAGAGACACTTTAAGACATTGGTACAGGCAAAGATTTTCCTGAAAGGGCTGTACAGGAATTAGATAATAAGAAGAATTTACAAATTGAACCTCATCAAATTAAAATTATTTTGGTGTATCAAAGGAAATGACAGCATTAAGAGATAGCCTATAGCTTATAGAATAGAAAACAATGTTTGCTAATCATCTGATAAGGGAATACTCAGAACATGAAAAATTCCAAATAATTGTGGATATTTTTATGCCAGCTTGACCCAAGCTTCTGTGAGAGGGGGACCTTCATTGAGTAATGCCTCAGTAAGATCCAGCCATAGTGTACTTACTTACATATAATAAATAAATAAATCTTTAAAAAAAAAAAAAGATCCAGCCATAGGCAGACCTGTAGGGCATTTCCTTAATTAGCGATTGATGGGGAAAGGCCCAGCCCATTGTGGGTGGAGCCCCTGGGCTGGTGGTCCTGGGTTCTATAAGAGACAAGACATGGGAAGCAAGCCAGTCAGAAGCACCCTTCTCTGACCTCTGCATCAGCTCCTGCTTCAAGGTTCCTGGCCTGCTTGAGGCCCTGTCCTGGCTTGCTTTGATGATGAGCTGTGATGTGGAAACGTAAGGAGAACAAGCCCTTTCCTCCCCACTACCTCATGGTGTTTGATCACAGCAGTAGAAACCCTAATAAGGACAACAGTGAACCACAGAAAGAACAAATAGCCCGATCAATAAAGGAACAAATGAGCTAACAGACACTTTCCAAGTCAAGAAACACACGTGTCCAATAAGCACATAAAACAATAAATACACTTATTCAACAACTCTAATATGCTTTAATTGAATTGAAATTACATCGCTTCTCCCTTTTCTCCCTCAGTTACTCCTCCTCTTTTCTTTGATTATTATTATTATACACATATATGTATATGCATGCCTGTGTATGTATACACACACACACACACACACACACACACACACACACACATATCCAACCTGCTGAGCCTGGTTTTTTTTGTTGTTGTTGTTCAATATTTTTAGTCATGAAAGAAATGAAAGTCAAGATTACAATGAAATTCTGTCTCACCCCAGTCAGAATGGGTGCCATCAAGAAAGCAGATGCTGGCAAAAACATAGAGAAGGAGGGTCCTCACACACTGTGGGTGGGGATGTAAACTGATGCAGCCTCTACGGAAATCATATGAAAAGTCCCCCAAAGTGTAAGCCAGCCTGCTGTATGATCGCTGGTACATTCCTGAAAGGATAAGAAGCAGGACACAGCAGGAACAGCAGGGATGCAGCTCAGCAAGTGCAGTGTTTGGCTAGTGTGCATGAAAGCCTGGATTCAGTTCCGAGTACTGCATCAGCAGGGCATAGTGGCGCACACCCACAATCCTAGCACTTAAGTGATACAGGAGAGAGAATCAAAAGTTCAAGGGCGTCTTCTGTGTGCGGAGGCCAAACTGGGAAGATGGCAGGAGGAAGAGGAGAAAGCAGAGGTCGATCCAACAGCAGGAGCAATTTCCACACTCACGTGTGTTGTAGTTTATTCACAATAGTTAAAGTCCATGGAACTGGTCTAGACACTCATCAGATGAAGAAATAAAAAGTATGGAATGTAGCTATAATGGAGTATTATTCAGCCACAAAAAAAAGGAACAAAAGCATGCACCTGACAGAAAAATAGATAAGACTAGAGATCATCATGCTAAGTGAAGAGAGCCAGGATCAGGAAAAGAAGTACTGCGTGTTCTCTTCCATGTGTGGAATCTATAGGAGGAGAGCAAGAAAAAGGAGGGATCATTAAGACATAGAAAGGAGACCACTGGGAGAGGTGAGGGATGATGGTGTGGGACACATGGATGAGTAAATATGATCAATATATACACACATATATGCATATATAATATATAATGTTATATAAATATATATACATATACACACATATGAAAAGGTCATTTTTGTATATAGTCAGTATAACCTGATAAAAATGTCTGATGCTTTGGCAGATTAAGCTATTGTAACCTTTTAAATGTACATTCCTATGCATTGGTGAGGCAGAAGACTGTAAAAATATTCTCTCTACCACTTACCATTTATTCTACTGTGCTTTAAGTCCTTTGATGACAATTTCCCTTATTATCTGCCACATGGTTCAGCCCTGCTAGTGTCTGCAAAACAAAGGCATGGGTGCTTTAATACCACAGATCACTCAGCCCACTCATTGATCACTCAGATCACTCATTGGTAACACACAATGCTTTCCCATGCAGGCCTCTACCAGTCCCTGCATTCCTGGTGCCTCCCTCACGTCACTGGCTGCCTCATGCTGGAAAAGCAGAATCTTGCATCACCCCAAGCAGAAGTGGGCATACTGTGTGGCTCCCTGGGGGGTGCTGCACGTGCTCCCTGTGTACCTCATTCCCACACCTGCCATGCTTTCATTTGTTGTTTGTGTGGCGTGTGGCCAATGACTTATTCGGAAACAAAAAGATGGACTTCTCCCTCCTCCAGGGCACCCTCAAATTTCACTGAAGTTGGTCCTGCAGCTGGAGGGGCTCCTGGGTGGAGATGGATCCCCCGGAAAATGATCAAGACCTCAGCTGTCAAGTCTGAGTTCCTAACCTTCCTCCAAGGGCAGACAGCCCCACACTTTATTAAATCCATGCCTTTTCATTTCCATGACTGTAGAGAGACACCATGACATGGCAACTCTTATGGGGTTTGCTTACATCTTCAGAGGTTTAGTCCATCATCATACTGGCAGGGAGCACGGTGGTACACATGGAGCTGGAGCAGGGGCTAAGAGATACATCCATCACATGCAGCTAGATGACAAAGATCAACGAAGATTGCCTTGGTCTGGTATGGGCTTTGGAAACCCCAAAGCCCAATCCTAGAAACACACTTCCTCCAAAAAGGCTACACCATCTCCAACAAAGCCACATTTTCTCTAACACGGCCACACCTCCTAATCCTTCTAATCTTTTCAAACAGTCCCACTTCCTGGTGACTAAGCACTCAAATAGGTGAGCAGTAGGGAGAGGGGGAGGAGCATTTTACTAAAACACACACACAGTGCACAAGCAAAAATCTTATCAGATGTAAAGGTGGACATAGCAGAGACATCAGTGCCCATGGGTGTACTAAAGGCCATTGACCTTGAATCGTCCTCCTGATGGTGTATAGTATGGTCCATGCTAAGTCAGTCTGCTTGGGAGATAGTGTCACTAATATCCCAGGCTTTGTATTTCCCTTTTTTAAAATTACTGTTCTGTCATTCATTAAAAGATTGCTACTTCAAAATAGTGGGGAGGAGAGGGACTGGGGTGAGGGACTGACTGCAGCTATGCCTCCCTTAGGACCACGCCTGGCAATCAAGTATTGGCTGCAGACATTCATCCCTGCCTTCCTGCATATCTGCTGCAGGGTCCAGACTTGGGAAGTGCAATGCATTCCCGTGGCTATTATCTCCACTGACTGAGCCATGTCTTGGGAAGTCCTTTTGAAGAGTCACGGGGCTAAGAGCTCTGCCTACCCTCTCAGACAAGAACAAAAGCTGGTAATGGCCGATGAAGACCCAGGACAACTTCTCGGTCTAAGAATTGGTTCAGCAGAGAGAAAGCTTGGCAAGTTTCTGGTTTATCACGTGATAGGAGGACGTCACATGATTGTACAGATCCCTGCTCATTCAGGTTTGTGTCTATGGAGTTGGAGAGATGGCTCAGCAGTTATGACTAGACACAACTCTTACAGAGGATCTGAGTTCAGTTCCCAACACCTGAGTCAGGCAGGTCACAACCACCTGAACCTGTGGCTCCAGTGGGGATCTGATGCCCTCTTCTGGCCTTTGTGGGTACTGCACTGATGTGCATAAACACATACATATATACACATAATTAAAATAAATCTTTAAGAAAAATCACAAAGTTGTGTCTAAACTCACAATTTCATCAAGACTTGTGCCTTATATCTTTCAAAAGTGAAAACACAAAACCTGAGGGCTGGGGTGTTTTTAAGAGACTTCTTTGGGCGTGAGGGCACTGTCAGTTCTAGGGAGCACCCACAGAACATAAGCCTGGGTGGAAATAATAAAGTATTTCCACACATGCTGGGCATCTTGCTTCACTTACAGCCCTTGGCCTGAATTTGGTTATCTTAGGGTTTTATACTAAGACATCAGTGGGAGTAGACCCATATTGACAATTGCTATTCTAAATCACTGAGATGAGATCATGTCTTAATCCTAGTAAACAAAGATAATTCATAGCTCCATTAAGGGTGTAAACATGAGAGAAGTCTACCTAATTGAAAGGTCTTGTGGACAGCGACCCTGCCTGTCATTGTCCTAGCCACGTGACTTGGCACATGATTAGCCGTGAAGCGCTTGGGGGCTTGACTTTGAAAGCACTCTTTTTGCTTTTTTTTTTTTTTTTTTTTTTTTTTTTTTGTTCTCAAGTAAATGTTACTCGGGTCTCCAGGCACAGATTTCAGGGAGACGGTGGAGAGACAGATGAGAACAGCAGGGCAGTTTCACAGAAAAAACTTGGGGTGCTGCACTGCCTTAGAAGCAGCTTTAGGGTTACAGCGATGTACATCTTTGATTCCTTATTTTCTTCTTGTGTTACTGGGGTTTGAACTCAGTGCCTTGCTTGAGCAGACTAGGTAAGTGCTTTCCTACAGAGCAACACCCAGACACCTAGGTGTGTCTTATTTTCTATCTTAGCTCACCCTGGCTTCATTGTGGCTGGAATGCCTGCACCCTGCTGTGTCCACTCCAGTTTGTATGTTGGAAACTGACCATCAAGATGGTGTCATTAAGGGACGTAGTCACTGAGGACAGACCATCAGTGGGATTAATTTTATTAAAGAAGTCGATTTTCCCTTCCCTTCTACCTTCTGAGGGCCATAGCCAGATGGTTCCATCTTTGAAGGCCACAGCAAGCTAGCTCTCTCCAGACACCTGATCTGCTGGCAACTTATTCTTGGGCTTCCCAGCCCCCAACAACTACAAGCAATAATGTCTCCTGTTTGCAATTTAGCCACACTAAGATACTTTGTTACAGGAGCCCAAACTGACTAACATGGGGTGCAGCAACAAGGTAATAGAATGCATTTGGCTTATAAAAGCAGATAATCATTGTTTAGGAAATGGAGTTCTAGATCTACAGTGGTGGTCCCCTTCTTCAAAGGCATGACACACAGTGGAAAAGAGAGACACTCTACTCTGCCTGGAGTGCGTGTGGACAGAACTCTTGTGACCTGGCTGTCTCCCAAAGGCCTCGATCTCTGAACTCCACCGCTTAGGGATTATGTCTTAGCAGGATTTTAGGGAGGCAAAACTTCCAGCCCTGGCAACCCTAAAAACATACTGAGTTTACTTGTCTTGTTAGACATTGCACGTAGTTCTTCTTATTATTCATTTGAGTCTTTTATAAAGCAGGCACGGTAATCATCACTGCCTTCTAAGAGTGTCTTCTTTTAAATATTTACTTTGTTTTTATTTATGTATCTCTCTGTGTGTGTGTGTGTGTGTGTGTGTGTGTGGTCAAGGGAGCTAGGAGAGGGTGTCATAGTCTGTGAAGCTGGAGTTGCAGGCCTCATCCCTTCTGCTTCTCCTTCTCCAGCCCCTCACCCCTCAGCCCCTCTGCACTGGCTTCTGAGACCTGCTCTCTGCTTACTCCCCACTGGGATTCCATGAGCAAAGGTTCCTCTGTGCCCTCTGCTCTATGGAAGGGGATCACAGAGTTGGCCATGATCTCAGCCATCACTGCATGCTCTGGCTCCTGTGCCCTTCCCACCTTCTCCACATGTCCTCCATAGGTCCTGGCTGACCCAGCTTTTCCTGGCCTGAGGGACCTCTGCTATTGAGGAGGAAACTCCCACAGCTCCAGTCAGTCACCTAGCTCTGCAACCCAAGGGAAGTCTGGGAACAGAATCTATGATGGGACTACTATGGCTCCCTGTCTTAGGGCTTCTATTGCTGTGAAGAGACATCAAGACTAATGCAACTCTTATAAAGGAAAACATTTCATTGGGACTGTCTTATAGTGTCAGAGGTTTAGCCCATTATCACCACAGTGGGAAGCATGGCAGCATGGAGGCAGAAATGGTGCTGGAGAGGTAGCTGAGAGTTCTACATCTGGATCCTCAAACAGCAGGAAGAGACAGTGAGCCTCTAGGTCTGGCTTGAGTTTTTGAGACATCAAAGCCCCAGTGATACGCATCCTCTGCCAAGGCCACACTCAAGGCGACAAGGCCATACCTCCTAATAACACCATTCCCTATGGACCTATGGGGCCATTTTAATTCAAACCAGCACTCTCCCGAAGTTTGGGTGTTAGAAACTTCCTCCCCATTGCAACAGGATTGGGAGGTGGAGCCTAAGAGGTGATTTGGGCTTGAGAGCTTTGCCGTTATAGATGGCCTATTGTATTTATCAACAAGGTGGGTCATAAGGGAACTTACCGTTCACCTGTGCTGCGTGATGGCTCCCATCATGTTAGACAAGATAGTCCCGAGCAGACTCAGGCTCCGATATTGGATTTCCCATCTCCAGAGTCAAGAACTGTCACAAATGACCATCTCAGGTTTTCGGTTAGAGGAGAGGGCAAGGCTGCAGCTGTTGATAGAACGCTTTGGTCACAAGACAGGAGTCTTATAAATGACCTTGCTTGGTCAGAGAGGATCCCAGAGAGGAAGGAAAGAGACTGAAGAACTGTCGTTAGCCCCTTATAGGTGCAAACAATACACTCACTCCACCCCATAAAGAGTCCCTGACAACCATTCCTCACATAGGTACCCCATTTCCTGAGGCAGAGTGTCTGTCCTTTGCTGTTTTGAAATAAGCAGTCGGGTGTGTTAGAGATCAGGCTACGGTCCGTTTCTGCCTTCTGTCTTTCTACGCTAAGAAGTCTAACAGCTCTGGGATCTAGCTCTTGGTCTAGGACGGTTCTACCTCCTGGCTATGGGATTCCACACCCTCGGAATTCTAGGTGAGGCTCCTGCACCCATGCATTCTGGGCGTGGAGCTTGCCCTGGGCTCACGCATGCTCAGAAGTCTGGTTTCGCCTTGCCTTCTCCCGGTCCCTGAGGACTTAAAGTCCTGGCATCTTTGATGTGTCAGCATGCTTTTTCTGAGGGAAACCTTGAAGTCTTTTTCCTGATCGTGCGTGGACTTCTACCCTTCAGGCACTGCGACTCCCTGTGCTCTTCTCCCCTGTGACAAAACCATTTTCTTTTGGTACCAGGCTCCGATCTTTCCCCTGTTCTATGTGATGCCCACCCCTAAGCCCTCTCTCCGCACGCTTTTCTTAGCTGAGCCTCCAGTTCTGTTGTCAATGATGGCTCAGCTTATTGAAGTACAAAGGTCTCAAATAATTAGGCCCAGAGAGTATAGATTCAGATGAATGTGTGAATTCACAATTGGGGTTAAAGAGGCTGGAACTCATGTATCCTGAGGCAGCTGTACATTCACAGCTAAGTTTGCATGTGTCTGATGGGTGGCCAGACATATACAAGAAGGAACCCAGGGGGTAGCACCAGTTCTTTGTTTCCCTGATGGCCACATGTTTTTTAAATTTCTAAAACTGTGAGGGAAGCTAAGATCATCAAATTAAAACCGTAGAATGTGGAGATTTGATGACATCAGGTTCTGAGATGCAATTTTTGTTTGCTTTGTTTTGCATTGCTTTGGATTCTTTTAAAAGACTTATTTTATTTCTATTTATGTGTATTGTGAGGTCCCTCAACAAACCAGAATGTGTGCCTATGTGGGTGTATGTGTACACAGGTGGCTGCAGAGATTAGAAGATGGTCTGTCTCGGCGGATTTCTGAGTTTGAGGCCAGCCTGGTCTACAAAGTGAGTTCCAGGCCAGCCAGGGCTACACAGAGAAACCCTGTCTCGAACGCCCCCCCCCCCCCCCGAAGAAGAAGAAAAAGAAGAAGAAGAAGAAGAAGAAGAAGAAGAAGAAGAAGAAGAAGAGGAGGAAGGGGAGGGGGAGGGGGAGGGGGAGGGGGAGGGGGAGGGGGAGGGGGAGGGAGAGGGAGAGGGAGAGGGAGAGGGAGAGGGAGAGGGAGAGGGAGAGGGAGAGGGAGAGGGAGAGGGAGAGGGAGAGGGAGAGGGAGAGGGAGAGGGAGGGAGAGGGAGAGGGAGAGGGAGAGGGAGAAGGAGAAGGAGAAGAAGAAGAAGAAGAAGAAGAAGAAGAAGAAGAAGAAGAAGAAGAAGAAGAAGAAGAAGAAGAAGAAGGTGGTCTGTTAAAGATTCCCCAGAGCTGGGGTTCTAGGCCAGTTGTGCTGTGGGTGATGGGACCTGAACTCTGGTCCTTTGAAAAAAAGCAGCAAACTTCCTTAACCACTGAGCTTCCCCTTCCATCCTTGTGTTGGATTTTTTACAACAAAGTTTAGTCAGACAGTCCAGACTAGGCTGGAGCTCACTAAGAAGCTCAGATTAGCTTTGAACTCTCAGTGATCCTCCTGTCTCAGCTTGGGATTGTAGGCCTGAGCTACATCTGGATTTAAAATCATCTTTATCCCTAAAACTAGATGAATTCCAAGACCAGTGAACGTAACACTGTGTCAGGTACTCTTCTGTTGCTGTGACAAACACCATGATACAAAGCAACTTATAGAAGGAAACGTTTGTTGGGACTTATGGTTGCGGAGGGAGGGTCCATAATGGAGGGTGGGGGCGGGGGAACAGGTGCAGAAAGCTGCAGCAGGAAGCTGGGTAGTCAGCTCTTCAACAGCAAACATGAATCTTAGAGAGTGAGCTGAAGTGGAGCAGGAGTAACCTCCAGTGACAAACCTCTTCCAGTCCAGTGCCATCTCCCAAAGGCTTTCCAACCTCCCCAAAGATTGCTACCAGCTGGGGGCTGAGTGCTCAAATATGGGAACCCATCAGGGACATTTCTCATTCAAACTCACACACAGCTTATTATTGCAATTGACAACATTGTTTGTTCTCAGTGGTAATTTGTAAATAATGCATCGTGCAATGAAAAGAGTCTTCTATTTGAGGAAATACGGTATATGGGTTGATGTGATGCAAATCCAGGATTAGCATCAGCATGACTGGAAGCAAAGTTAACAAAATGGAATTATGGTGATAAATACAACGCAGTCCTGCACTTAAGTTAAAAAAAAAAATCAATTGACCAAGTAAAAAAATGAAGACAAATTGGCTTAAATTCAGTTCTTGTCACAGAGGCAGCAATAGGTTTGAGGAATCTGCTACAGGAGTTAGCATGTCACTAAAGAGCTAATAGCAGCCCAGGCCGTGCTGTCAGGAGGAGCATTCCGGACAGAAGTATCTCACTGTCTTTCTCTGCAGTCGGAGGAGTTTGGAATACTTTATGCCATGTGTTAAGAGGCCCATTAACAAGCCAGAGTACTCACGTTCATTGAGACTGTGCTTTGGGGTTACGACGTGAGGTGACCTGATAAGAAACAGCTTGGGTAAATGGGTTGTTGAATTTATCGTGAGAAAAGTATTGGATGCATTCTTCTCCGGGTGAGTCCAGGGATACTTTTCTTTCATTTCCAGGCCTAGAAAGAGCTGTGTTTTCTCTTTGTTCTTATGGAGACTGGCTTGCAAGGCTGCCCAAGTTTCCCTTTTCACCTTTGCTGCTAGGGAATTCACCAGGCAAGTTTGGTGTCTACACCGAACCAAGTGCAAACTGACAGGAATGTGCTCAGACAGTAAGTAGACTTACTGTGGCTCACCATCTTCTGCCTTTTCTTCATTAATACTTTCCCCATTACTTTTTATAGTATTGCTGTATAATTTGCAAGCCCCTTTGAGTCTCTTTTTGGAGTAAGCTGGAGATATGAATGAATAAACACCAAAATAACTGTGTGAAAAATGAATGCATAGCATATTCAGAGCATCTCTTCCCAGCAAAGGGGACGACAAGAAATCGTTCTCCAGAGATAAGCCTGAAGGAGCCGGAGCTATTTCAAGAAAACAAACAAACAAACAAAACCAGAAAACCCACTGGGAATTTCATATGGTCCTCATTGCACCAGGGAGGAGGAAGACAAGGAAGAGGACTAGAAGAAGAGGGAGGGAGGGGGGAGATGAGAAGAGGGAGAGAAAAGGGGGGGGGAGAAAATAGCAGAGGAAGAAAGGAAGGGAGGGAAAGAAGAGAGGGAAGGGATAAAGGAAGGCAGGCAGGAAAGACTTGCTAAATATCTAAGCTGTTCTGATTAGAGAGCATTGTGTGGGGGCACTGAGCTCCATGCTGTGTGGGGGCACTGAGCTCCATGCTGTGTGGGTGTACTGAGTTCCACTCTGAGTGGGGGTACTGAACTCCATGCTGTGTGGAGGTACTGAGCTCCATGCTGTGTGGAGGTACTGAGGTCCATGCTGTGTGGAGGTACTGAGGTCCATGCTGTGTGGAGGTACTGAGCACCATGCTGTGTGGAGGTACTGAGCTCCATGCTGTGTGGAGGTGCTGAGCTCCATGCTGTGTGTGGGTGCTGACCCCCATGCTGTGTGGGGGTACAGAGATCCCCACTGCAGAAGTACTAATGCTGGAGCTGGCTGGCGGCCACCTGTCAAGGAGATAGCGTTCTTAAGGGATGACGACTTCCGTCCACCTGTGAGTCAGCATTTTGTGAGGAGAAAACAGGGTTGAGCAAAGAGGGACACCTGCTAAGGGAAGAGGCCTTGCTTTTGAGGATGGGATGGAAAGAGGCCTGTAGGGACAGAAAGCTGCTTCTCAGAGGCGGCTGTCAGCCTCCCTGGGGACACCCTTCCAAACACAGCACAAAGAAAAATCAAGAGACATTGGCCTCCAGCCGGCTGGCCAGCTCCATGGTTCTCTCAATCCAGAGACAGAAACGTGGCACTAGGAAGTCCCCGTAGTCCTTTAAAATCCCCATCATCAGCTGGGATTCTGCCCTTCACTCTGATTGGCCAGAAATGACCTCACTACCTCTCACTGGAGCCCGGGCTGCCCCCATTACCCCCCCCCCCACACACACACACACACTCTGGCCCAGTCCCCCTGACTGCAAAATGACAGCATCACTAGCTGGCCATGTAGCCCTGGCCTCAAGTTCACAGTTTCTGGTGGTCTGAGGTCTAGAGACCCCTGGGCTTCTCTGGGCTTCTTCCCTGACTTCATTAGCCATTCAGATTTATGCAGACTTCTCCCTGCTACGTTAATATTCTGTTTCCCTTTCTCTCCACTCTGCTTTTAGCGGATATTTTCCCAAACGGCCTCACACCCACTAGCAGTGTGGTGGACAGCTGGGTATGGGGACCACAGGGGCGCCTGTGCACAGATGGAGCTGGTGGAGGGGCCAGGAAGGTACCCTTCACTCCACCCGCCCTGCCCCGGGCGCCTGGAGCCCAGCTGCTGAGTGAATCAGCCAAGAGTAGGAGGGGAGGCAGGAGAGGCCCCACCAGCCAAGGCTAAACACAGACCTGGCCTCCCCTGGTGCTCTGTGGATTAGGGCCTTTCCTGCCTCTTTCCTGTGTATGTTCTCACTTAGCAGTTTGTCACAGGTCCCCCAGCCACCCCGGGGGGCCTAGTTCTCCATCCATGTTACACAGTTTGTCTTCCTTCTCGATAGACCTGTGTGGGGTGGAAGGCGGGGGGTGGGGGTGGTGGTGGTGGTGGGGTGGGGGAAGCTCCTACAATGTGACCTATCCTTTTCTTCTGCACCTTTCACAATGGGTGACAAGGCCCGGCCAGCAGGGTCTAGGATCTTCTTAAGAATTTACAGCCTGAGCCCTCAGGAGATTGGAGCTCTGCCAAAGCCATAAACTTCGTTCAAAGTGCTGTGTGATGGTTTATGGTGGGAGGCAGACACAGCTTCTTGGCCCTGGGCCTGCCCTCTCATTACAGAGTCTTTCTGTCAGCCATTCTGTTCAGATCCTTCACCCATGGGTGGGCAGGAGTGCTAAGCCACAGGTAGCAAGCAGGTTTAGAGCCTATATCCTGGGGGTCCTCACTCGCAGACATCCTCCCATAACCTAGTACTCAGTGCCCAAGTCCTTACAAATACCAAGGTCTTGACATGCTCAGCTTTTAATGTGCCCAAGTCCTCACAGGCTGGAGCCCCTCAAAGCTGAGGCCCAACACATCCTGCTATTACATGGCCTGGTGCTCCCATGATGCTCCTCCCCCGCCACAGGTGCTCACGCACTATGGTGCCCACCTCGTGCCCTTACACTCAGGTCTTCCCATAGTGAAGTGCTTACATATCCAGGTCCTCACAGACCCAGGTTCTAATGCACTCTAGGTTTTATTCATATGCTCAGATGCCTTCATGCTTGGGTCCCCCACACCCAGGTACCCCCATAACCCAGCTCTTCATCTGCCGTGGTTAATCCTGATTGTCACCTTGACTGAACCAAAAGTCACCTAGGAAAGGACCCCTGTTGTTCCTTCGCTCAGGTCCCTCACACATCCTCGAGTTCTCACACCCCGGGGCCTCACAGACCTAAGTGCACTCCCCAGAGCACCCACACTCAGGTGCATACTCACCAGAGTCTTAAAGACCCAGGACCCCCACTCATCCAGGCCTTAGCCTCATCTGTGTCTTCACATGTCTAGCTATTCACACACCAAGAGTCCATGCAGCCTGTCAGGGACAATCACAGAACGTCCAGAGCAGGGCACACATCCCTATCCAAGGTAAACCATCTAGGAGGGTGAGGAGCTTCCCTGGTGCCCACTGTCTACTAGGAATCTGCAATTGAACTTCAAAAGCAGCCTTTGGGGGACAAGACCACGAACAAGTTTCCTAGAGAGGGCATCCGCGTGCTCCCCGGCATCCAAACACACAAGTAATGTGCATACATCCATGCAAGCAAAACACCCATATGCAGAAAATAAAGCTTTAAGTTTTTGTTTTGTTTTTTAGTTTGTTTTACTTTGCTTTGTTTTGTTTTGAGATGAGATTTCTGTATAGCCCTGGCTGTCCTGGAACTCACTCTGTAGATCAGACAGGCCTCGAACTCAGAAATCTGCCTGTCTCTGCCTCCCAAGTGCTGGGATCAAAGGTGTGCGCCACCACGCCCGGCTCCCTGGCATCCATCTTAACAAGGCTATCACATCCCTGGTTAACTCAAAGACCTGTCCTAACTTCCTTTAATGGCAAGAAGCCTGTGCCTGTCTCCCAGACTCCAATTTCATTCCCATATATTCTTAAGATACCCTCCACCACTCCCAGCCTCTCTCCCTAACCCCGATGAAGCAGCCACAGGAGCTAACCTCTGCCTCCAGCTACTAGGGACTCCACAACATAGTCCCTTGACCACCCTGCTGTCTTTTGACCCTATTGCTCAGAAGAGAACAGGCCTTTCCCTTAGTCCCCCATTGTGGAAAAAAAAACCAGAATGTAGACATTTAAATTTTTTTTAACCCAAAGATGAGGTTACCTGTGTTATAACACCCACCACAAGAAAACCATGGAACTCAGTCTCAGAGGGAGACTTGGCTGGACATGAAATGTCCCCATAGGCATATGATTCCCAGCTAGTGAAACTGACTAGGAAGGTTGGGGTTTTGGTGGGAGAGGCATGGCTGACAGAGTTAGGCCACCGGAAGTGGGCCTGGGAAGGCTGCAACCTGGCCTTGCTTCCTGCCAAAGCTCTCCCTTCTGCCTGTAGCCTCCAGATGGCAAGCCACACACAAACTCCTGCTTCTACCAACATGGCTGTCCACACGGCCATGATGACCATGTCCTCAACAGGATCTAAAATTAGCCTAGCCTCCCTTACGTTGCTTCTGGTAGGTGCTTGGTTACATGACAAGGTAACTTAGTATGGAGGGGGACCCAGAAAACACACAGGCATCCTTAGCGTAGGCCAGTGTTTCTGACTCCCAGCTTGTCACTCAGGACAAGGCCGGCCTCTCTCCTGACATCTCAGTGTGAGTTTACCTACAGACCATATAGCGCTTCAGTATCACTGAGCGAAGCCTGGGCTTCCCTTCTCCAGACTCGGATAAAGGAAACTGTAATTCTTTTTGAGTGGATTCCAGGTCTCATCGCCTGTGGGGGAGAGAATTATAGTTGCCCAGGATGATTGACAGTGGGTTGGTCAAATCAGGTGGAGACCGTGAGAATGACTCAGCCAGCATTCTGGCTTCTGTGTCCTTCTATCTGCCCGCCCCCAACCTTTCCCTTCACTCTGCCTCAGTGTGAGCTTAGACCTTGTCATCACAGAGAACAGCACCAGCTCTGAAATTTCCCTTTCAGAGACCCCAGGAGGCTATGCAAAGACGTGAAAGGACCACCAATGAAGGGAGCCAGTGTGTAAAGGCTACATGCTGTCAGGTTCTAACTCGTTGACACTCTGGGAAAGACACAGTAGCAGGGACAGTAAAAGGATTAGCGGTTGCCAAGGGTTCGAAGAAGGGAGGAGAAAACAGGGTAGTGAAAGTATGTTGTGGGATTCATAACTGTGGACATATTTTATAGTACATGTGTCAAGTCCCATAGAATGTAACGCAGAGGTGAACCCCAATGTAGACAACAGGCTTTGAGTGACAGCGATGTCCATGATGCAAGTACGCCGCTCTACGGGGGACAGCTGCGCATGTGACACACCCATCTTCTTTGCAATTTTGTTTTGTCTGATGCTACCCTACTGAGTCAAAACCACGGAGCTTTCCTGCTCCTGTGCCCAGTGGTATATTTCTGAGAGACTTTATGGCAGGCTGTCTTTGCATTTAGTATTCAGAAGCCTAACTGGGCTGTCCCGAGCTGCCTTTCGCTCCTAGTTCCTCCTCTAGACAGGTAGCTAGCTCATAGCTTCCGGTCCTCGTGCCCAGATTTCAACACTTTTCTGCTATGGTGTCTACTGTGGTTTGAATATGAAGTGCTTTCCCACCCCCACACCCCCACCCCGCGGAACCCAAGGTTTCCGTGTAAAGAGCTTGGATCGCAGCTAGTGGCACTGTCGAGAGGAGGATGGATCATCTGAGAGCTAATTTTGCTAGTGACTAATCCACTTATGGATTAGTTCATGGCTGGGTAGGTTACGCAAGTGAGAGCTAGTGGGTCATATGGTGTGCCGAAGCAGGTTCGTCTTGTCTCTGGTGTCTCATCTTACTCTCTTTGCCTCCTGGCTGCCGTGAGGTAAGCCCCTGTGTTCTACCATGTACTTCCGGCTGTGACCTTCTGCCTCGTGCAGGCCCAGAAGCAATGGAGCCCACTCACCATGGACTAAACCCGTGGGCTATATCAAGCCTTTGCTCCTTTAGGTTGTCTTTATCGTGTATTTTGTCACAGTGATGAAAACTGACTAGAGAAGCTCCCCTTTCCCATGTGAACTTGCTTCTCACTTCCTGCTTCCTGGAGGACGCAGAAGCGTTGAGGTAGGAATACTTCTTCCTCCCATCACCACCCAGCGTCCGGTCTGCCTTCCACCAGCCTCCCTGTCTTCACTCTAATGGCCTGAAGTCTCTTTCTCCTGCTCAAATATTTTATTTTATTTTATTTTATTTTATTTTATTTATTTTATTTTATTTTATTTTATTAACCTTAAGATGCTCTTAACCATCTCTGAAGGCTCTCTTTCTCCTAATCAAAGTCATGCCTTCAGTGTGAGGCTGTCTCTTTCCTGCTTGAAGACTTGGCTCCCGCAGGAATCACCAACCCAGCCTGACTTACATCCAGCACCATCAAGCTCTGACCATACCAGGGCATGCATACCACTTACCTTCAGAGGGACAAAAAGAAGGGCGGGGGGGGGGGGGAGATGACCACAGTCATTACCCATCAGAGAAGTGTCATCAAACCACAGCGAGAAGCCGTGTTGTACCTGCTCAGAGAGTTACAATAAAAAAGACAGATCATAATAAGAGAAGGTGAAGCTATTGGAATCCTTCTTTATTGGTAAATGTTAAAGGGGCATAGCTGCTTTGGAAAGCAGCTTCTCAAAAAAATAAACAAATAAATAAAATAAAATAAATAATCATAGGGGAGTCAGGATATATATATATATATATATATATATATATATATATATATATATACACACATATCCCTGACCCAGCAGTGTTACTTGCAGTGGTCAAAGAGTTTAGCCCTCCAAATGTCCTTAAACTGGGGGATGGGAAGACAAAGTGTGGTGTATCCATGAAATGAATATTCTCTTGTAATAAAAGGAATAATCTGATAGACACTGTACCAAGAATAAGCCTTAACAAGTGTGCTGAACCAAAACAGCCCCACACAAAGGGATACCTGTTGTTGGGCTCTGTGGCTAATCAGTGCAGGGCTTCATTCTGAGGGGAAGGCGGAACTTGACTTTACTCTGACTGTATAACCATGTGAATATGCATTTAAAACAATGAATATGCATTTAAAAGCCTTGGTAGCTAGCATATGCTCAGAGTCTCAGCACTCAGGAGGCTGAAGGAGGAAGAGATCAAGATAGAGACCAGCTTGGGCTATATAGTGGGATCTTGTCCTAAAAAGAAATAAATAGGACTTCCGCTTCCGGTTCTCCAGGTGCCAGGATCCCGGGAGTCAAGCTAGCGGGGGGGGGGGGGGGGGGGGGGGGGAATGAGGCCTTTGACTGAAGAAGAGACCCGGGTAATGTTTGAGAAGATTGCAAAATACAATGGAGAGAATCTACAACCCCTGGTAGACAGACCTGATGACACTTACTGTTTCCGGCTGCACAACGACTGAGTGTACTATGTGAGTGAGATGATGCTGAAGCTGGCCGATAACATCTCCGGAGATAAGTTCGTGTCACTGGGGACGTGTTTTGGGAAGTTTACTAAGACCCACAAGTTCGGGTTGCACGTTACAGCTCTGGATTACCTTGCACCCTAGGCCAAGTATAAAGTGTGGATAAAGCCGGGAGCAGAGCAGTCCTTCTTGTATGGAAACCATGTGTTGAAATCCGGTCTGGGTCAAATTACTGAAAACACATTTTCAGTACCAGGGAGTCGTGGTTTATTCCATGGCGGACATTCATCTAGGTTTTGGGGTGGCAGCAAAGTCTATCCAAGACTGCAGAAAAGTGGACCCCATGGCAATTGTGGTGTTCCATCAAGCAGACGTTGGGGAGTACATAGGCCTTGAAGAGACACTGACTTAGGACAGCCATCCCAAGAACATTTTGTGTGTGAGAGGACTTACCTTTGTTTCCTGTGTGCGGGCCATCAAGTTAAATCTGGACAACACTGAGATAATGCAGGTTGGGTTCTGATCAACAGAAATGGCTCAAAAATAGGGTCTCTGGCCCTCTACAGTCAAAAGCAGTTGGATCACAAGTATAAGGCCAGCTCAGACTACTTGGTGAGTTCAAGGCGAGCCTGGGCTACATAGTGAGACTTGTCTCAAAAAATCTAAAACAGACAAACCAGAACCTGTGAGTGTTTTTGAGACACGCGTGCATTTCTCTTCCTAGACAAACTCAGTCTTGGGCTTGTGTGGCGACGGGGATGGGGACGAGATCCCAGAAACGCTCATTTTTTTGGAGTCTGGCCCAAGGGTCTCAAAGAGGGTGAAGCTAGTTTCTTTGCTCTCACTTCATTGGTTAGAACTGAACCACATGGCCGCCCTTGCCCAAGGGAGGCTGGGAAATGTAGTCCTTTGCGCCACACCCCGCCCTGATGAAAGGAAGTGCAGGAGGCAACAACTTTCCAAGAGCTCAGTTTCCCAAACATGGACCAGTCTCAGTCGCTTCCCCCTCCCCCCCAATCTGTGGGAGAACTCAGGGTTCCGGACAAGTGGGCAAAGAGTTGGCGAGAAATGACAAACAAATACGGCCACAAGGGAGTGTGCTGTATCTGAATGTAATTTGTCAAATCGAGCATCAAACTTTTTATACAGAAGAAAATAGGGAAGTTAGGTGACACATCAGCAAGGTACAATGAGGTTACCGGATGCTTAATGACTCTTACACAAAACAGAGGAATGCAAACACAAAGACTGGCAGGAACTGGGCAATAAAACAACTGAGACAAAGTCAGCTCTATCTAAGGTCAGCTATATTCTTAGAAGCCAGGTGTGAGGTACACACACACACACACACACACACACACACACACCCGGGGCAAGGGCTTTCACGCCCAAGTCATGGTTCTAATTAGGGAGTTCCACTCTAGCTAAGCTTCTCATGAATAATGCAATACTCTAAAACCACAGCCAGATCTACTTCCTAAACCATTGTAAATTTCTGTATAAGGGAGCGACTTGGCTTTTATTCTAAGTGATAGTGTGGGGGGACTTTCTACTAATAAGTAATGTAGTCTGCCATACATAACTATAATAAGAATTGTAAACTTACTTTGCTAAGCTTGCCCTGAGATTTCTAACTCTTTGTAGTAGGTAGTAAAGCCTGATTTCTTTCACTATCTCTCTTACAATACTAGAGGCAATTCTAAATATCACTGAATAGGCAACATTCTTACTGAATTTAAAGTCCATGGTCGGCTCAAAGACTACCTAGGACATTGGTGAAGGCCAGGAAGCAAAGTTCAATTTTGCTTAGGTATTTGGCAAGTCGTTGCTTGGAGGCACCTATAACAAGACAATACTGAAAGAAAGCACACAGATCCACTCGCAAGGACAAGTTTGGAGCATTTGTTATACAGGATGCCATAGTTTCAGGAGACTAAGTTTCCCTGAACTTTTCGCCTCAGGACTGCTTCCAGGTTTCTAAACCTGTCAAGCAAGTCACTCCTAGAGTGGATGTAGCATTGTGTGAGTAAATAGAGTGTTTCTATTTTGTATCTTCATCGTCTTTGTTTGAATCAGAAGACTTGCTTTGAGTGACAGTTTCTAAGTTACTTCACTGAGGACAGGAGACATCTTTCTGTTATCTGTGATAACACTGTTTTCCAGGCTCATAATAGCACAGAGGACTTTCTATTGTTTGTTAGTATTAAAGGTAGAAGCAGCCATATAAGACTCTGGTTTTACATATGGAATTTAATAAATTTTAATGGTTAAAAAAAAAGAAATAAATAGGGGCTGGAGAGGTGGCTTAGTGTTAGCTGCTCTTCTAGAGGACCTACGTTTGATTCCCAACACCCACATGGAGGCTCACAGTCAACTGTAACTCCAGTTGCAAGAGTGAAACACCCTCTTCTGGTCTCCAGGGATACCAGGCATGCATGTGGTGCACAGACACATATATGCAGGCAATATATATATATATATATATATATATATATATATATATATATATATATACACACAAAACAATAAAGTAAAAATTAAAAATAAATAGGTCATGTTTGGTGGTGCATGCGTTTGATCAGGGTAGTCAGCAGGTAAGACAGAAGGGTCTCTGTGTATTTGAGACCAACCTGGCTTAAGTCACAGGCCATACAGGACTACATAGTAAAACCCTGCCTCAAAAAAAAAAATTAAGTAAATAAACATAACTAAAACAGACTGTCTACCTGGGACTGTCAGGGGCCACAGCAGGCTGGGACTCAGATCAGTGTCTTGCTCAGTCACCATCAGAGGATCTTCCTCTTGAAGTAGATGGGAACTCATACAGAGACCCACAATCGGATGATGTGCAGTGAGTGAGAGACTTTAGTACTCAGACCTACAAGGGATGTCTTCATCAAACCCCTCCTCTCAGGGCTCGGGGATCTATGCAGAAGAGGCTCAGAAAGATGCTAAGAACCAGAGAGGATGGACGGCAGCAAGGAAACCTCGTCTTCTGTACACAACCGAGCTGGTGAGCTCCCAGAGCCTACAGCAGCGTGCACAGGGCCTGTACAGGTTCAAGTCACACCAGATTCCAGCTCTGAGCGCCACACAGGGGCCTAGCTCTGTAAGAGGGAAGAAGACATGAGCTCCTACTCCCTAGCCAAGAAGTTATCGCCAAGTGACAACTGTTTGCAAAGGAAAGACTAATTTTCTCCAGTGGAGTCTCGCTGGGTATATACACCACACTCAGGGGCAGGTACCACACCCAGAAGTATATAGCCAGCACAGAACAAACTCAGGGATGTTTTTGTAGACTTTTGTTTTTGTATCATATTGCTTTGTTTGGGCACTTTTTATCTTATATTGTTCTTTTGCTTGTATATTATGGTTTCCAAGTCTGGGCTTTTACGGGTTTAGGGATGTGTGTGTGTGTGTGTGTGTGTGTGTGTGTGTGTGTGTGTGGTGTGTGTTCCTTGTGCTTTTTTGTTTGGCTTTGTTTTTGCTTTTACTCTCCTTTGTTTATTGTTACTTGTCTGTTTATTTTCTAAATAGAGAGAAAGAAGTCCTGGAGGTGGATGGGGGGAGGGGGGAGGGGGAGGGAGGATCTGGGAGGAGGTGGGGGAGGGGAAACCATAATCAGAATGTGTTGCATGAATTTCCAATAAAAATATGACTAAAAATAGGACTCGCTTTTTTCGGTTTACATGAGTGCGTTGAACCTCGATCAAGCTGTTCTGCTTTTGAAAAGGAAATCGTTGAGTCTCATTACCCTTCACCTACTGCCCACTTTCCGTCCCACTCACTGCCCTGCTGACCTGACTGTAGCCTCCCGGAACTGTGGGCCGAGAGAAATGCATCCTTTCTTAAATGGCTTTCTCACCTGGATCCTCTCCCTTCTGCTGAATAAACACTCAGTCAAACGTGTATTACCTTTGTTCTAGGACACACATTATTATAGAAAAACAGCGGGGCTCTATCCCATTTATACGTTTCTAATAGACACAAATGATGCAGTGCTATACCAGCCTCGGGGACAGTATGCTTAATGGCCAGCATGTAGACTGGAGTCCTACCTCTGTCCTTTACTCATTGGGTACCTCTAAGTAAATTCCTTAACGCACAGTATCTATATTCCAGTTTGTAAAAGGAGGATTCATTCAATATTTCTTGATAGCCCTCTGTGGGCCGGGTATACTTCCACGCTCCAGGGATACAGACAAATTTCTCACCCTCACAAAGCTTATCTAGAATTGCTGTAGGGGTGAAATAAATGAATTTGGAAGGTCCTATTTCAATGTAACAATGTTAAAAGTGCAACAAAGGTTACATTTGTATGCGACATTGTATTTTAAAATACCCATGAATGTTGTGGTACCCTCTCTCCTTTCCTATAACAGTTGGCTGTGTGCCATGTCTTGCACCTATCTTATTTGACTTGCTTATTCCCCAGTGATGGAGACCTGGGTGAGGTGAGAAGACTTAGGAACAAACATTGGGAATCAAATATAGACATCTGGTCCCAAGAGATGCAAAAGAGTCTATCTTCAGAAGACTCGGCACAGAAGAGTGTCAAGGAAAAGGCACAGAGCTGCCAGGGTTAGCAGGCATCCATTAGTGGTTTGATTGTGGAAAAAGAGCATTTGACCGTTTCATGTGGTTATTCTGTCCATGAAGGTCATTACCATGTTCAGACATCACCATTGCAACAGGCAGAGATAAAATTGCTCCTTTTCTGTCAATAGCATGGGGCTCGCTGAAAGCTTTCGCCTACTAGGGGCATGAGAATTAGATTACTCTGTTATTTGTCATAGCTGCTGTTCCTGCTGCCTGTCTCAGTGTGAAGACGTCCAGTCCCGAGATCGTGGTGTGATGCCCACACTCTGATAAGCATTAAGACAAACAACCAATTTGGCTCTCTCAGTTACTTCCCAGTTTTTTGTTTTGTTTTGTTTTGCTACAAAACTGTAGCATACACTCTCAGCGTCCCTCCCCCGTAGATTTGCCCATGAGTTTTTCTATAAAATTACCCAAGATTAGGAATTCTAGGACAGAGAACAAATCATGTGGTGTCCAGATACATTGCCTAGCTAGTAATATATTGAAAATGTAACAGGAAAAAAAAATACACCAGTCTATTTCATGAGAGTAAAGGGATTCAGTCTTCAATTATAAACATGAAGTATTAGAAAGATGTAGCAAGTTATTTTGAATAAACCACTGAAAGTTAAGGCTAAAGAAAATTGAAGAAAGGGGAAAGGATAAAAACAGAAGTGGGCCAGGTTGAGGAGACAGCCCCATGATTAACAAACACTTGCTATGGAGGAGTGGGGACCAGATTTGAAATTCCAGAACTCATGTAAGGGGCCTCAGAGGGGGCAGCCAGGGCATCCCAGAGCAAGCCACCTAGTGAAATCAGCTGTGTGTAACCTCTGAGCTCTACTGAGAGACCCTGCCTCAGTGAACAAGGTAAGAGAGAGAGCCAAGACTTCTGACATCAACTTAGGGCCTCCACATGCACTCACATACATATGCATGGGTGCCCTGTATATGTGTATGCACACACACACACACACACACACACACACACACACACACACACACACACAGAGTAAGATAAAAAGGGAATAAAAATATGCTATACAAAAATTAAACTAGAAGAAAGTTCATGTTGATATAGTAAAAACACACAAAGAAACTTATGAAAAGACAATACTAGTTACAAAATACAACCTTTATAAAGATTAAAAATTAAAGTCGCCTGCAGCTACACATAGCTTCAAAAATGAATAAAGAAAAAAGCTGGCCAGTACAATAGAAATAGATACCGTCATAAAGACAGTTGAACATTTAATAAAACCCATTTCAATAACTGATAAACAAACAAAACCAGGAAGACTAAGAAAATAGTGAGAACTTGTAATGTTTGGAAAACAGTATCTGCAAACTCCAATTAATGCACGGAGAACATTGCACCAACCTCGACAGAATACACAATTCTTTTAATTCCACATGAAATATTTAGAAAGATTGACCATATGTTTGGCCATAAGACAAGTCTCAACAAGCTTCCATGGACTGAAATCTTGCAGAATCTGTTCTCTAGGCACAACACACTTCAGCAACAAGTCAAAAATAAAAACATAGCTAGAAGAATCCACCCCAACAATGCTTGAGAGTTAAGCAATTTGTTTCCCAAATCACTGTGAGTAAAAGACAATGTCAAAAATGGAAAAAGAAAAATATTTAGAATTAAGTAATAATAAGAGACTATACATTCAAGGGTTGTGGGGAGGCAGCTAATAACTCTTAGAAAAACATTCATAATTCATTCCAGTTTCTGTTTAAAATTTTTTGTATGTGTGTCTCTGTGTGTATATGTGTCTGTGTGGTATATATGTGTTTTTGTGTTTGTGGTATATATGTGTGTTGTGCCTATGTGTGTGTGTATGTATGTGTGTCTGTGTGGTTTATGTGTTTATATGTGTTATGTGTGCCTGTGTGTGTGTGTATCTATGTAGTGTGTGTGTGTCTGTTTGCCATAAGATGTGTGTGTCTATGTAGTATATGTGTGTGTATCTATGCGGCATATTGTGTGTCTTGTGGCATATATGTATGTATCTATGTTGTAGATGTGTGTGTGTGTGTTATAGGTGCGTCTTATATATATGTTTATATTATATATATATATGTGTGTGTGTATATATATATATATATATATATATATATATGTATGTATGTATATTTGTGTGTCTGTGCTGTATATGTGTGGTGGGGACGGGGAAATGTACACATGCAGAGGCTAGAGGAGGGCCTCCAGAGTCCTACCTGTCACTCTCTACCTTACTGACCCTGAGTTAGACTGGCTACCAACAAACTCCAGAAATCTGCTCATAGTAGGGTTGCAGACATGCTTGGTTGTACCCAAGTTTTTATGTGGGAGCAGGGGATTTGAACTCAGGTCCTCATGCTGGCACAGCCATTGTTTTTGTTTTGCTAATCCATTCCCAAAGCCACTATAATCCAAAGGCATATATTGGGGGAGGGGAGGACTATCATTTAGCCTAAGAAAGCGGCAGAAGATTTTTGTAAACAACTTATAGAAAGTGAACAAATCAAAAGCAGAAACTAATGAAATGTGAGTAAATAGAGAAAGAGATTTTCAACATATTCAAAGTCTGCTTTTCTGAGATTTTCACCATATATAAAATCTGCTTTTCTGAAAAGACAAATCATATTGTTAAACATTGGCAAGGGGAGCTTTAAGCAGAGGTGTAAAACCAAATTTGGGGACGGAAATGGAGTGGGGTGGGGCAACACACAGATTCTGTGAGCATCAAAATGATACAAATACAGACAGCTTTGTGCTAACAAATTTGAACATCTGATTTAAAAAAAAACACATAAGCAATTCCTAGAAAAATAGAAAAAAGAAAACTGTCTTAGTGACCGCGCACTGCCACAGAAGTTAAGCACGTGGAGAACTTTCCTGATCGACGCCATCACCAGCGAACTCTGCTCCCCACATCTTACGATGCCAACGGTGCCTATGCAAGCTCTCAGGGAGCTCCCAACCCAGTTTGTCAGCCCACTGGAACCTGCCTCTAAGGCTGTCCTGCTAGCTCACCACACAAGAGGAAGACATTGAGTCAACTTCTGAACAAAGCTATGACAGTCCCAAACCAAATGATATCAGCAATCCAGTCCAGAAGTGTGTAAGCTCAAGACTGAGCTGTGCAGGTCTAGGAGCACAAATTGGTGGCGTGCATAAAAAAAAAATGGTACATGTATCTCTCCACCTTAACAGAAATAAATGAGAGACATCATATAATTATTTTCTCTGGTTAGATGGATATTTATAATTTTGAAGAAATATTTGAACAAATTGGGAATAAGACATAACATCCCTGAGCTGAAAGGTATTTTGAAGATTAAATACAGCCTATCTTGAACACAAAATATAGAGATTGGGAGAAGAAATAAAACTGTCACACATGGGTAATGTGACTGTACATAGCGGCAAGTTAAAGTAATGCAGTGTGTCACCAGAAGTTCTAAAAGTGCTAGCAAGGCTGCCTATGTGGGTCTATCCCTGCTGCTATAACAATACCTGGGAAATGTTGTGAATAGCAGGATTCTTTTTCCGTGCTTTTTGGCGAGACTCAGAAGCCCAGCAAGCAGCAAGGCACCGGGCGAAGGTCAATGTCCTGCTTTATGGACGGCGCCTCTGACCGTTTCCTCACCTGCAGGGGTGCAGAAAGGTTAAGCTCCTATCATCTGTGCCTCTGAGGTGGGCACTGAGCCCACTAATAAGCCAGAGCAGACCCCTCCCCCAATCATTCTACTCCTAAAGGGCAGAGGCTCCGGAATTGTTCTCCTCCACATGCTAAGGATTCAGCTTCAACAGTGACTTTGAAAGTGCAAGAACTTTTGTCCCCAATAGCAACGTATAAAACCCAATTACTATTCCATAATCCAGAAAATGTTTTGTTTTCTGAGATCAGGTCTGGCTACACTATCCAGTTTAGCCTTGAATCTGTGTCCCTTTTGCTGGAGTTACAGGTGAGTGTCACCATGCCTGGAAGGAAAGGGAATTTTAAAAGACTATCACTTACATATCATCAAACTCACCAGCTAATTATGACTTTCCAAATGGGTCTAGTGGGTATTCCTCACTAGTAGAATACATATTGATCATGCTTGAAGCTCTGGGTCCAATCTCTGGCACTGTAAAAATAAAAATAAAAATAATGTATAAGACTTATCGAAAACCATAAAACATCTCTGAGAGAAATTAAATGCCAAAAGAAGCAGACTGGGGTATGTTATGTCCATGAACAGAAGTCTTCATTTGCATAAAAATATACACTTTTTCCCCAAACTGATTTACAAGTCTAATTCTATCCCAGTGAAGAGTTCTAAGTGTTTCTTGGAGATTTGGGACCTGGAATTTGACCCTCAAGTTCTAAAATTGATGACACTGTAAATGCCCAAGGACATCCAAGAACCGTTTGAAGAAGAAAATATGGGTGTGTACCCTTGACATCAAGGCTTATGTAATGTTCACAGCATCTTGATGTTGGTGCAAAGACACTGTAACAGACAAGGAAGGAGAGAAGGACCCAGGAACAGACACGGGGCATGTGCTGCAGCAGAGGCTGAAACTCAAGAGAATCAACCTACAGTAAGTGTAAAACGCAAACATAGTTTCTAGAAACAAATATCCTTGATTTTATATTATGCCACATCCAGAAGACACGATCTCACTAAGTGCCCCCTGTTCTCTGACTCACAGCCTTTCTGCCTCTTCTTGCCCAGTGTTCCCTGAGCCTCAGGTGTAGCAGTTATGTTATAGATGTCCTATTTGGGCTGGGCACTTTGTGGCACTGGCTCTGGGCATTCTGACCAGTTTTAGCTGTGTGTAGCTGTCTGTCTCCATCTGCCGCAGAGTGAAGTTTCTTTGATAAGGAAGGACAGCTATCTATGGGTATAAGGATAAGAAGTTAGAAGTCAGTTGGAAACTATATTAAGCTAGCAAAATGGTAGTCGTGGGGTCTCTAGGATCTATGCATGACCTCTCTAGTTGCTGGTTCTCAGGTGTGTTTACACTGCCAGGCATGAATTCCATCCTACTGAGTGGGCCTTAAATCCTATCAGAAGGCTGATGGTTACCTACAAGATATTAGGTCCACTATTGCACTGTTAGAGATACCTTGCTGGGCTGATCATAATTGTAATTCTCATGATTACACCTGGGAGGATTATTGATTGGTTTCTTCTCTGGCAGTTACATAATATCTTCTGACACTATGAGAGCCAGCCCTCAGCAGGAGGTCTTAAAGCCAGTACCAGCCTGATTCCCCTAAATCCTGTGATTAAAGTGAGCAGTGTTATTAGCAATAGGGTTCCACCCTCCCAAAGTGATGGCAATGACCCGTATTGTTCTGAGAACCTCTTGCATCCCTGTGACCAACAACTTGAAGGGAGGTATCCCATGTCTAACTGGCCTTTTGCTAAAAAGTCTATAGTCTCTGGAGGAGGCTATTCATCAGTGTGTGGCAACTGATCTTAAATCATTAACTTACTTAAAATATGAGACATTCTGCATGGCTTTTTTCATAACTACTGAGTGGTCCTCAAGCATGAAACTTCGTAGGTGACAATGAATTGCTGCAATACTAAATGGTGGCCAGGCTGTGGACGTGGCTTTAAACCCTCAGCCTATCATTAGCATACCTAATCCATAGCATATACTAAAACTCAGACTGTTAGCCCTCTCCATTAAGGCTGGAAGAGTTGAAATTTCACTTTTCATAGGTGATCTGATGTTGGGACATTTTGAGAAGTGTCTCAGTTACTTTTCTATTACTGTGGAAAGATACCATGACCAAGGCAACTTATAAAAAGTAAGCATTTAATTTGGGAGCTCATTTACAGTTTTTAGAGGGTGAGTCTGTGAGCATCGTGGTGGGAGCATGGCAGGGAGATGTAACTGAGAGCTTACAACTAATCCAAGAGAGAGAGAGAGAGAGAGAGAGAGAGAGAGAGAGAGAGAGAGAGAGAGAGAGAGCGTGCTAACTGGGAATGGCATGGGCTTTTGAAATCTTAAAGCCCACTCCCATATCTCCTCTAACAAGGCAACATCTCTTCCAACAACACCACACCTTTTCATCCTTCCCAAACAGTTCTAACAACTTGAGACCAAGCATTCAAACATATCAGTGTATGGGGACCATTCTCATTCAAATCACCATGCTAGCCATTGTTCTAGAAATATTCCTACATGATGTGGGTTGGAGTGATAGTCATAGCACTGATATCTTAACAACAATAATACTAAAATGGAACCAGCTTAAATGTTCATCAGTTGCTAACTGGTCAGTGAGTCATAGGATATGTGATTTTGATTGGCATTATGAAGGAATGAAACACAGCAACCGGCATCAATATGCACGAATCATGAAAAGTTCACAGAATGCCTTGAATAGGATAGAGGAAGAGCAGAGGGGAGGGCAGGGGAGCAGAGGGGAGGAGAGGGCAGAGGACCAATAGAATACCATACTTTATAGAATGTCCTTCAAGGGAAAGCCTGCCATCGCTGTCATCTCTGCTGTGGTCCTGCATGCAAGGGAGCCCCCATCAGAACAGATGCTGAGTTCTTGCTGACCGAGTGCTTGCTGACCATAGGCATCCCATCAGTTGAGCTCCCACAGGGCTGGGCCATTGGATCCACACTGCAGTTTTCAGCCACTCCTCCCAGCCTCTCTGCACATGACCTCGGGGTCTTGGAAAGTGCTAGAAAATATAGGATTGGGGCGGGGGAGGGAGATTAGTTAAAAGGGGCTCCATCCATGCAGCTATGAGGAGAAACCTCCTTTCTGTGCATGATACAGATGTTCCAGTGTGGTTGTTTTGGGGTCACTCATGCTCCAGCAAGTAGGCCTTCATTGATGCTCTGGAAGTGAGCCCAAATCACAGACTCCTGCAGTGAAATTTGGTGGAATTGTACTGAGGTTTGTCCTTGGGACATTATGGAGAGAAGGTAGATGTTGTTTAGGTCCCCCAAGGAGGAATTCTAATGACACGAGACAAAACTAAAAACAAAAATGGTTTGGAGGGGATGGAGAGATGACTCAGTCCCATGTATAATGGAGATCCAACTTTGAGCCCCTGCATCCACATAAAAGCCAGTGTGATGGAAAGCAAAGCGAGGCAGATCTCTGGGGCTCACTGTCCAGCCAGTCTACATGAATTAAGATACCCTCTCTCAAAAAGTAAGGTGAAAGTGATTCAAAGAGACCCCTGAGTGCACACACACACACACACACACACACACACACAGAGGAAACAGAAACACACACAAGGGACACACACAGTCATACACATAGACACAGAGACACACAGACACATAGACACAGAGACACACAGACACACACAGAGACACACAGACATAGACACACATACAGGCACACACACACAGGCACACATACAGACACACACACACAGGACAGATACACACACAGACACACAGACACAGGACACACACAGACAGACACTCATACACATACAGACACACAGACAGACAGGCAGACAGACAGACACATAGTAAGGGAATACAGGCATTAAGATAACTAAGCTAAGCAGGAGACTGATGACCATGCATTGCCTCCATGATCATCTCTGTGAGAAGGATGCAGGCGACTGGAAGATGCCCATGGAGCTCGATATTGCCGTCATGCCCCAGTCTGGTTAAAGACTGGTCACGCCAGTATTTTTTTTTTTCTGCAGTTATTCTTTGAAGCAAACATATCTATCTTTGGATGAGGCTCTGGGAACACTTCCCAAGAGCCTCCAAATGAATCCATCAAAAGTTAAAAATTCCATACCAGTCCTTCCCAAGTCTGGGTCACCCATTTCTGGAAAGTGAATGGGATGTAAATAGTCTAAGCTGTTTCTGAAGCCAGGCCCTCCCACCATCCTCTGAATCTCTTTTGAGCACATCAAACTGCCACAGAGACAAGTCACAATATATACACAGTACATGTCAGCTAAATTCACACGCATTATAAAAAAAAAAAAAAGACCCAAAAACAAAAACATTTTTTTCCCTAGCAGAAATCCAATTCACACAGAGATGCGACTTTTTCCACAAAAAGAATGAAACACATTTTTCATCATTATGCAATATAGTTTAGCTCCTGAGCGCGCCAGGCTATCAAACCTGTCACTCTAGGAAAGATGCATTGTTCTGTGTTTGCATAGCCAAGGCTCTTTGTGGGTGCCTTTAAAATCATTTTTCCAGAACAATGAAACAGTCTGCCTGCAAGTTAACCCAAGACAGAGGATTGCTTCTAGCCTTTAAATGAAGTTGAGTGTGCGTCACAGACACCTCTGTCTGTCCCTTTCTTCTTCCTCTCCTCCCTCTTTCCTATTTCCTCTCGGCAGTTACCTCTCTGGCCCCAGTTCTCTCCTGGAGCATTTCTCCTAGGGAGCGTCCAGCCAGTTGGTGTTGCTTATGCCCCTCGAGGGCAAGCACAATATAATCCCCCTTCAACATGACAGTCTTCCAAATAGCTTAAGACAGTTGCTGGATTTTTTTTTTTCCTTCTTGTTTGGTCTCTCAGCCGGGTCCCAGATGACAATTTGTGAGCTCTTCGCCATCCCTGTAGATGTAGAGAGAACTCAGGCATAAAGTCATGTTCCAGCTGCAGGGGAGGAAAACTGTTTTCTCTCTACCTGTCTCAGGTTAATTGTCTGGGGCCCTGTAAATGAAACTGACAAAAGACGGACGCACTAGAGGAAAACAGACTGAAGTTTATTAACATCTGTAACACGTATCCGCGTGGGAGCAACATGCGATGAGAAATGTGGAGGAGAATCCAGACCTCTATAGCATCTTAGTCAGTTCGCCTTCGCTATAACAAAATAACTGAGGTGAGATGATGTAAAAAGAGAATAAACTTAACCTACCTTTTTGGAGCTGGATAGGTCAAGAATACGTGTCAGAATGTTCTCCAGGCCCATTTATTTGCTAATGGACACCTCAGTTTGTTCCAAGTCTTGGCTGTTGTGAGTGGGCTTTAAATAAACACAGGGGTGGAGGTATTTCTGTGGTCTCTTGCTTTGATTTCCCGTGGGGGTATTTGTAGACTTGGGGAAACTAGATCATATGGTAGACCTCTTAGGTTTGGGGGTGCAGGGTTCCATAATACTCTGCATATTGGCCACTGTCATTTTCATCTCTGACAACAGTGCCCATGCCCCCCTTTCTCCACATTCTCTGCTATCCTGTCCTTTTGATTATGGCTTTTGTAGCTAGGGTGAGTTTCTGTCTTGTAGTCATTGAGATTTTCACTCACTCAATAACCCATGGTGCTGAATATTTTTATACTTTTGGACTATTTATATACCTTCTTTTGAGAAATATCTGTTCAGTTTGTCTCTCTGCATTTTAAAATTAGATTGTATTTTGGTGAGCTCTGTTTTCTCTCTCTCTCTCTCTCTCTCTCTTCTTTCTTTCTGTTTGTTTTTTCAAGACAGGGTTTTCTCTGTGTAATAACCCTGGGTATTCCGAAACTCACTTTGTAGACCAGGCTGGCCTCACACTCACCTGCCTCTGCCTCCTAAGTGCTGGGACTGACAGTGCGCACCACCACACCCAGCCATTGTGTATTCCTTATATATTCTGGTTATTAATCACCTTTCCAACAAAGAGTTTGCAAATACTTCCTCCTATTATATTGGCCGTTTCTTCAAGTGTTGCTTTCTTTGCCTTGTAGATGCTCTCTAATCTGATATAAATCCATTTTTTTCTACTTACATTTTATTGCCTGTTCTTGTAGGATGTCTTATCTGAGCAAAAAAAAATCATTGCCTCTGCAGATGCCTTGAGATGTTCTTTTCTAATAGTGTGGTGGTTCCCTCTGTAGCCCAGGCTGGCCTCAGGCCCTCAGCCCTCCTGAGTTAAAGCCCTGTAGCTCCGTGGCTGACTGTTGATGCTTGTATACAGTGAGAGGCAGAGGTTCCTTTTCATTTTTAGCATACCCAGTTCTCCCGGCACTGCTTATTAGAGAGGCTGCCCTCTGCAGAAAGTATGTTTTGGATGTGCTCATGGAGCAGCAGCTGACTGTAGATTTGTGAGCTTACTTTGGGTTCTGGGTTCTGTTCTATTGGTCTACGGGTCAGGTGTCTTGCTAGCACCACACTGTTCTGGTTGCAATAGCTCACAGCAGATCTTGAGATGGGGTGCTGCCCTGTTCCCAGTGTCTCTCTTTCTGCTCAGATTGCATTGCCTTATCTGTTCATGCCCTTTTGAGGTTCCAAGTGAATTTTAGGATTTTTTTCCCCATTCTATGAAGAGAGAGTGGCAGGCAACCTTGTTCTTTTATAAGGATGCTTTCATGAAAACTCCCCAGGATGCCAGGAGAATCACAACGATTCCCCTGGCAAGCCATACCCACATGGCCTAATTGCTGTGTACTAGGCTCCAAAAGGAATGCCCCCTCACCTCCTCACACGGGGGATGAAACTTCCAACCCACGAACCCGGGAGGGGCGGGGAGACACACTCAAACCCCAATAATCAAAGGGTTGCAGCAAGCATCTCAGCAAGAAGTGACTTTTGTAGGGAGGAAAAGGGCTTAGCTTGCAGCTCTGATTAAGTTAAGGGAAAGCAAATATATGGGGACCATAATAGAAGATGATGGTGAGTTGTGGCAGTTTGCTCTATGGATCCGTCCAGGGGTGAGGTTCTCTCTAGCCATTCATTTCTGCCTTTCCTGGCGGAGAAGGGAGACGGTAAACACAAATCTATTTTTTTTAAGGCAAATAGGAGGAAGACAGAGAGCTATTCTTGTACTGATTCTTCTCCTTTGATATTGGATAGAAATCACCTGTATGCCAGCACAACTTCTTTGAGGGGAAAAACACCTGCTGCCCTTCACAGTCATAGCATGACCAGTCTAGACTGCCCCAGCATCATCAAGTCCACATTTCTGAACATCAGACATTTATTCGCACCATGCGCTAACGGGTGATAATGTGTGTGGTGTCAGAAGCGATTATTGACTGATGCCAAGCGTAGGTACTGGAGGGAGAAAGAGGAGGAAATTAGTTGTTTTTTTGAAAAGCAAAAGCTCTTACAATCATCTTTGTGAAGTGTTTATTATTGGTGCCTGGTTGTCATACGGCACAATAACAGCTGATCTCAGAACCTGAAGGGCTGCCAAGCAAATGAAGGATTTGTCAGATTACATTCGCCATGCATTGGATTTGACAGCAGCAGTTAACTCTAGATAAGTGGGCAGGGGCTCCACAGTGTGTGGGCTCATTGTGTGAGTAACAGATCAAGTCTGAAGGCTCAGTGATTTCACACAATGCAAGTTTATTTTGTGTCTCTTTACTACCCAGTGTGGGTTCCTATAAGAAGGCCTGTCTCTTAGCAGAGTTCCAGGGACCCAGCATCTCTCCCTGCCATCTTCAACAGGAAGTTCCCAGATTTTCCCTAGGGATGTGGGCTGGGATAAGTGTCCTATTATACTTAAACAGTAGAAGGGGAGAGAGCAAGGCTGCTAGCCTACAGGAGGCCAGGTATAAGGATGAATGACATCACTCTTTGCCCAGAACCTGTCACTTAGTCCTAAAGCCAACCTATCCACAGAGAAGCTAGGAAATGCAGCTGTTGTCGATCTGAGGCATACTCCACAGTATGAATCTTATCTATGCTAGCCACTTTGAATTAAAATAAACCGGAGGGCCTTCGAGTTGTCTCAGAACGCAGATCTTGCTGATGTACTGCTGTTTGCCCCTCAGATGTAGGGAGTTGTTTCTCTGCAGCTCCTTATGTGACTGGAGGGTGCTCTTCCACTTGAAATGCAATTGTCTTGGCCTTTCTCCTTAAATCTCTTTATTCAGGGAAGAAAACGGAACCAAAGATTAGACTGGTCTCCACATTTTACATTAATGTCCCCTAGTGACACTTCTTCCGGCAGGGCCCCATCTCCTAAAGGTTCCATAACTTCCTCTAACGGTGCCACCAGTCAGAGACCAAGAGTTTGAATATGTGAGCAATTAGGAACATTTTCTCATTCAAACCACCACACTGCTCCCTAAAAGTGCACACAGCTCTACTCCCCTCTCCTCTACACAGAGAACATCTAAGCTTTTTAACGACCTGTCCTTCGGGGTTTTAGGAAACTCATTTCGGACTCCAGCATGGTTCCTATGTGCATATGGCTGCTGGTAATTTGCATGCACAGCCTCCTGTTAATAGAGTGCCTATTTTTCATGCTTTTCCTCCTGCTAACTAAGTGCCTGCTTTGTTCAGCAGAATCAGACTTTCAGAGAAGAGTGGGGGGCATCTCCTTCATCCCTATGCAGGCTACATCTGTGTTCTAGGAAAAGACTATTTCTTGGCCCTTGGTCAATCAATCCGGAGGTTCTTTTGAGGAGCAGATAGCTGCATGAGCCACTGAAAGGTCCGAGGAACTGCTAATGGGTCTCTGGTCCACACCTGGGACCCTCCACCATAGAGCATCAGTTGAGTAAGGGTCACTATATTCACAGGGATGAGTATCCCTGCCCCAGGGATGGCTTAAGGGATATGTAAGTAACTTGACACTTCAAACTTATGGCTAAAATACCCATTCCCAATTCTCTAACGTCTTCAGACTGAACCTGAAACACTCAGAGATGTAGTGTATCACCTCCCCTCCACCCAAGGGGCTCCTACACCAGGGATATGCCAGGTACTAAGACAGGTAAAAAAAAAATTGGTAAGGCATTAAATTTTTTATTACATTTTATTTAGTGTATGTGTGTATCCATCCCACAGCACACGTGGAGAGGTCAGAGTAAAATTTGTAAGACTCGGTTCTTCTCTTCCTCTGTGTGGTGCCTGGGGTCCTCTGAGGACACAGGTGTTCGAGCTGTGTCTACTTCTGTCGATGAGGGAGGACAGTGGCCCTGCCTTATTGAGACCAAGAGCAGCAGAGAAAGGAGAAAAGAGAAGGCACATTTCCGGCGCTGGGGGCATAAATTTCTACTTGTCTGCTACAAGGTGGGGCCATTGCACACTCTGGACGAATACCCTACTAAATATAGATTAAAGTATAAAACCTGGTTCCGCCAACAGTATATTCTGGGACGGCGGCAAAGGTGTTTCTCCTCTTGACTAGGGCAATGATAAGTACCAGTTCCTGAGTGAGTTTAGGGGAGGAGCAATTGCCCATAAAAAATCATGACCCGCAAGCAAAGAGCATAGCAAGATGAGACAGCAGATATAATTAACCTTCTTCACATGGAACAAATTCCCAGTGTTTAAAATTATGTTTAGGTAGAAACCTTGATGTTGAAATATTTAAGTATTGCACTGTCATGGTGAGTGTTCATTGTCAATTTGACAGAATCTAGAATCACCCAGGAGACAGGCCTCTGGGCCTTCCTGAGAGGGAGTATTTTGATAGTGTTAATTGATGTGGAAAGACATCTCAACTTCGGGTAGTACTTTTTCCCTCAGCAGGGGATTTTAGACTGTGTGAAGTTGAGAGACTGAGCTGAGATTGAATTCATTGCACTGTGGTTTCTGATGTGGATGTCATGAGAAAGTTTCCAGCCCCTGCCACTTTCTCGCCCCTGCCACGGTGGATGGCACCCTTAAACTGTGAGCCAGGAGAAACCCTTTCTCCCTTAAGTTGTTTTTGTCAGGAACATTATCACACTAATAGCAAAAGAAACTAAAAATATATAGGAATGGTTATCATGGCTCCATACAAAGTGGCTCAATGCCTTCACAAAGTAGTCTATATTTGGGAATACTGGTTTTGCATGGTTAAATAATTTTTAGTAAATATGTAACATTTCTCAGCATTACAAAAACAAGCACATTTAGACAAACAAACAACAACAAAAACCTGGAAACAGAGACTGAAAGATGGCTCCATTAATAAAGTATTTGCTGAACAAGCATGAAGATGCTAATTCAGGATCCTGGTGCCCACATTCAAAGCCAGGCACGTGTTTGTAATTTCAATACTGGGAAGGCAGAGACTTTATCTTAAAAAACAAGGTGGAGAGCAATTGAAGAAGACATTTGATATTGCTTCAGGAGTAAACACACACACACACACACACACACACACACACACACACACACTTAAATTGTTTTTTTGAGACTTGGGAATAAATAATGTGGAGCCTGGGGGTGTGGCTCAGTTGGTAGGGTACTTGCCTAGCATGCACAATGCCTTGGGTTCTCATCCCAGCACTGCACACAGGGCATGGCAGCACACACCTGGAATCCCAGAAATCAAGAGATGAAGCCAGGAGGGTCAGAAGTTCAAGGCTGTCCTCAACATCACAGGAAGTTTAAGACAACTTGGGCTTTAACCATGGGCTGCACGAGACTGTCTCAGATCAACAAAACAAAGATGCTAATATAATTCCCAATTATCATAATATGAATGATCTTTTCTTTTTTTAATATACTCTATAATTTTGAATTTTTAAAAACAACAAAAAGGCATAAAAGAAATAAGAGAGGCTCGGCTGGTTGATGTCCCCAGGGCTTCTAATTGTAATTATACTCAATCTTCCTGTTCTAGTTACGTTTCTGTTGCTGTGATAAACACCATGACCAAAAGCAACTTGGGGAGGAAAGGGTTTAGTTCATCTTTCAGGTTGTAGTCTACCATGGAGGGAAATCAGAGCAGGGACTCCAGCAGGGCAGAAACTTGAAGCAGAAACCACAGAGGAACACTGACTGGCTTACTTCCAATCCTTTGCTCAGCTAGCTCTCTTATACAAGCCAGGACACTCTGCCTAAAGATGGTACTATCCACAGTGGACTGAACCCTCCGGCATCCATTGACAAGAAACTGCTCCCACCGACATGCCCCTAGACTAATCTGATAAAGGCAATCCAATTTGAGATTCCCCTAGATAACTCTGAGCTGTGTCAAGTTCATTGAAACCGACTAGGAGACCTCCTACCATCTACATGGGACAGGATTTATTTTTTTCCCATTCCCAGATAGAGCAAAGTGAGGCTTATGTTGCTGAATTCATTGATATCACAGAGTTGGGGTGTGAGTGTGTTGAGACTTGAACTCAGGCCTTTGGACTCTGGAATCCAGGTTTCTCCTATCTCCTCTTCAAGAGTGATATAATCTTCTGATGATTAAAACAACAACATGCATTAGGAGTGAAGACACCAGTTCCCTTCTGCTAGCACCCAGATGAGTGACAGAGCTACAGACTCTGGTGAGTGACCGTTGAGACAGTACCAGGCCATGCCGGATGAGACAGGTGCTTCAGGGAACCTGGTGCTTATCTAGAATGACCGTGGATTTGAGAAATCCCCAGATCAGAGCTTAGAAAAATATTAAATCTCTGCAGCATCCATCCAATCTTGCTTTATCACATCTGCAGGAAAAACTTTCTTGGTCTTTAAAGCAGTTTTTATTTCTAATACAAACTAACCCCAAAGTTAACCCGTTAATGCAACCATATTAGCAGTTTAATCTTTATCTTGTGGGTCAAATTTTTTGGTAAGGCTATAGCTGAGATGTCTTCATGTTGAGTCTCTCGTGATTACAGTCAGATGTTAGCTGGAGCTTCCTTGAACTGAAGACTCAACTGTATTGGCTATGCCAGAATGCCCAATTCACCTGTTTGACAGCTAATGTTGGCTGAATGAGCTGTTTGCTAACAGCTCGCACACAGCCACTTTAATATAGACAGTTCAAGATGTTTGAACTTTGTACTTCGAGACCCAGATTCCCTTGGGACAGACACCCCAAAAGAGCCAGGCAAGACCCTCTGTGACCTGCCTTAGAACCATGTTGCACCCTTCTGCTGCATTGTCAGAGACACACCTGAGCCAGCAGACAGCATTCCAGGAGAAGAAATCAAACCAAACCTGCTAATAGTAGAGAGGCAAGGTCACATTGTAGAACACGTGGGGGTGAAAAATACTGCTTGAGCTATTTATGAGTAAAATCAAATCTGCTTGTCATTTAATCAGGGCTTTCCAATCTCTGTCACCTTAGAGCACACGCTCCTTAACGTGTGTATGCCTCATGACACACCAATTATAAAACTCTGACAGTTAACTCTCCATGACAAAGACTGCTTCCTCTGCTCAGAGCATAGCCAGGGCATGTTCAAGAGCAAGATCTCCCCCCATTTATCAGAGCATCTCTTCAGTCAAGGAAAAAGAAACTGCCAAGCTCTTATCCTTCCCCCACTACAGATACCCCTGCTGGAAGGACTTTGTGCACAAAGGCTTTGAGGTGGTTTTCCATCTTCTCTTCCTGAAATATTAAAGAAAACATACATTCTTCTTGTATTCTATCAGTCTAATATATGTGTATGTGGTGCCAGTCAATTGAATAATAACTGCAATGGCTGAACCGTTAGATACACTCTAGTTTATGGCTGCACAATGATTACAAGACAACAATAACAACTACAGCAACTCTGGAAACGTCTAGGCACTGACTTACCCACTAGAAAATAAAGCATCCATCTTCCCTTTACAGTGATCTGTCACTGTGCTAGTCATCAATATTCTGCCTCAGGCCCCCAGTCCACTCATCTTGGTGGCTCTGGTGCTGGACTTGGTGAACATTTCTCTCATATTGCATAGCAGTAAGCTTTTGTAAATAGAAGGTACTGGGGGCCATGATAGGACTTTCTTTTTCCTATTGTGATGTATTTTCCTCTTAGTTCTTGTGGTACCCAGGAACAACAGTGTATAGCATGCCCTCAGTGATCTTCAATGGCATGGCTGTGAGCAGCCTCAAGAGAGGTTGTGTCAGTCTCCCAGAAGGTAGGTTTCCACTGATCATCCCTGGTCAGAGGTACATCAGTGAACTTTCCCAATGGCTTCTGGTCTATCTCACAACCCTTGGGAGTATAGAGGTCCTCTTTTAGTTTCATTTCCTTGAGCACTTTGACTTAGTGGTCTAAGTTAGTGGCTGTTCCCCATAACTGATCTCTTGCTCTGATTATTTTTTGTATCCCATTTGGACACAATGACTGAATTAGTTTTCTGTTTTTACTTTTGTTTATGTTACTCTCTGTTGTTACTCTTTGATACTTTTAAATTGCTATAAAGAGACACAATGACCAAGGTAACTCATTAAAAAAAAAATTAATTTGGGAGCTCAGGGTTCCAGAGGGTTGAAATCTATGCTGGCTTGCTTATGTCAACTGGATTCATGCTAGTCATTTGAGAGATGGGAACCTTGATTGAGAAAATATCTTCATAAGATTGAGTTGCAGACAAGGTTCTAAAGAAGTTTTCTTAATTAGTGATTGATGTGTAAGGGACCAGCCCATTGTGAATGGAGGCACCCAGGCTGGTGGTTCTCTGTTCTATAAGAAAGCATGTAGAAGAATTTTAATCCAGCAACATGGCTGCTTTGGCAAGGGATTACATTTAAAGACCTCTAGGTCTGTGTGATACAGCTGGAATAACGCACCTTTAATCTCTCTGGCTGGAAAGCAGACATGCCCTTAGTACACAGCTTTAATCCCAAACAATGAGGGTAAAGTTAGTTTGTAAAAGGAAACAGCCATGTTTGAAAGTGACATCCAAATGAGGGGCAGACAAAGTGATGAATCAGAGAAAGATTCGACAGAATGGATCAGCAATAGGATGTGCCCAACTCTCATGAGAACAGACAGGAAAGAGAGGCTTCTTAAGAACAGCACAGTCAGGAGGGAGAGCAGTTCAGAAAGTGCAGCTCAGTTAAGTTCAGTTTGGTGCAGTTCAATTGAATGCAGTTAAGTTAAATTGAGTTTGTGCAGTTCTGTTCAGTTTGTGCAGTCAGTGCAGTTCAGTTTGTAGAATTCAAAAACAGGTTTTTTTTTTTTTTTCTAAGCAGAGCAATTCAGTGAGAAACCAAGAGAAGTCGGATGAATCAGTCAGCTTGGAGAGGACTTTTGAGCTGAATTGAACCAGCCATGCAGAGTTCAGGAAAAAAAAAAAAACTAGGAAGGGTGAGCTTATTCAACAGTAAGTCTCTGAAATGACAATTACATCTGGAAAATTAAAGTTACTTTTACAAAAGCAGGCTAAGCAAGCTAGGGGAAACAAGCCAGTAAGCAGCACTCCTCCAGGGTATCAGCTCTTACCTTGAGGTTCCAGCCCTGCTTGAATTCCTGCTCTTATTTCTTCTGGTGATGAACAGTGATGTGGAAGCATAAGACAAATAAACACTTTCCTCCCCAAGTTGCTCTTGGTTATGGTGATTAATCACAGCAACAGTAACTCTAACTAAAACAGAGTCTATCACAATCATGGCAGGGAGCATGGCAACAGGCAGGCAGGATGCTGCATCAGTAGCTGAAAGTTTACATGTTGAAACAACTATGAGACAGAAAGAGAGAGAAAGAGACAGAGAGACAGAGACAGAGACAGAGACAGAGACAGAGAAAACAAGCACATAAGAGTTAACTGGAATGGCACGGACTTTTGAAACCTCAAAGCCTATCCCCAGTGACACACCTTCTCTAACAAGGACATAACCTCTAATCCTTCCCAAACAGTTCTATCAACTGGGAACCAAGGATTCAAATATATGAGCCTCTGGGGGCCAGTCTCATTCAAACCACCACAGTTGCTATAGTATAATAACCCAGCCATCATTTTGGCAGCTGAATGTTCAGATTAGATGGTCCCAGTTGTTTGGTCTCCAGTAAGAACTCTTGCAGGTATACCCAGAATTTTGTCTTCTAGGCAATTCTAGAACCTGTCAATTTGACAGTTTAAATCAGCCATCTCCGGTGCATCCCTTGACCACTTGACACCAGGGTAACACTTTTCAACCATAACCTGTCACCCCTTGTCCCTAATAGTCTCAAAACCATCTCATAGTGCAAATGTATTCAGTAAAACTTCAAAAGTCACCATAACCACAAACAGTGCCAACACCGTTTTAAAAACTATAAGTGTACAGTCTCTTCTGAGACTCAGCTACATCAAGAAACAAATTCCATATTTCTAAGACACAGAGTGATGCAGAGTAAATACTTCCATTCCAAGATGGGTAGGAGCACATTAAGAAAAAATTCAGAAGAAAGAAAGACTGAATCCCAGCAGAACAAATACTGACTTTTGCCGTCCATTTCTTCATAATTCAGCCTTGTTTGAGAACTTGGGGACATGGGCAGATTGAAGCTCCATCCCTTGCTAGAATATAACATGAGTGGATGCTAGCCCATTCCCAATAGAGTCCTTATTCCCTCTGAAACTTTAGGACCTAGACCTCCACTGTCCACATTTCTCTCTGCATCTTGGTCTTCCAAACTTCACCAGACTGACCAGTTAAGTCCCACTCACAGCAATCTAGGGTTGTCATAGTTGGAAACGTCTGTGTTCTTTCTCTACAAACCATTGTCAAAGAATTAAGGACACACAGTCAGGTTTATCAGAATAAAGGACCACTCCTGGGTAAATGCGGTCTATGTTGTTTACTTTTCTCGGCTGTGACCACATACCTGCAAAAAAGCAACTTAACAGAGAAAGGGTTTCTTTCGGCTCACAGAGTGAGGCAATATCATCCATTGTGGCTGAGAAGGTGTGAAGGCAGGAGTGTGAGGTGGCTGGTCACACCTCGTCCATAGCGGAGAGATTAGTGCTGGTATTTATCTCTCTTTCTCCTTTATCCAGTCTAAGACCTTACCGCAGCCACAAACATCTAGGGTATGTCTTGGTTAGAGTTAACAGACACCATGACCAAGGCAACTCTAATAAGGACAACACTTAATTGGGGCTGGCTCACAGGTTCAGAGGGCCAGTCAGTTATCATCAAGGTGGGAACATGGAGGCATCCAGGCACACATGGTTCAGGAGGAGCTGAAAGCTCTACATCTTCATCTGAAGGCTGCTAGAAGAAGACTGACTCCCAGGCAGCTAGGACGAGGGTCTTAAAGCCCATGCCCACAAGGCCACACCTACTCCAACAAGGCCACACATCCAAACAGTGCCATTCCCTGGGCCAAACGTATATAAACCATCACAGGGTAGGTCTTCCACCTCAACAAACTTACTCTAGTAACTCCCCCATGGGCATGCCCAGAAGTGTATCTCCTCCTATGAGGGTCTAGATCCACGGTGAAGCTGAGCAATAGGTACATGTGAGTTCACTGTGTGTACACTTTCTGTACTCATATGCACTTTGTCATATACTTGAAAATACCAGAATAAAAAGCCTAATGAAACCATGCATGCCACATCAGCGTATTAACTGCATATTGATAATGATCAAATTATATAGTACAGTGCAGTTTACAGAGCACTTTTCATACATAATTTAATCCTAACCTCAGGCCTGTGGGGGATCTTATTATCTCCATTTTATAGGAGATAATTTCAGAACGAGTAAGCCCATGGCTCAGAGGCCATGAGCTAGTGGGATATAAAATGAGACCCAAATCCAAGTCTTTGATTTCTAAATCCTTCGTTCGGGCTGCTGAGGTAGAAAACAATCCAGGTAAGTCTGACTTCTCACTTAACTTCTGAGCTTTAGAAGGGTGACACTGACGATACTTATCTCGTCTTGGCGACCGGGAAAACCTGGTCTGATCGTTCCTAGAAAGGGCATTGTAAGCTGTGAAGTGCCTTCTAAATTTAGCTCAGCCTAGATAGCCTAGTTTGCCAGTGGGGGCAGCTACACAAAGGTGGGCAGTATTTCAGCTCTCTTGAGCAGTGCTTCCCAGCCTGTAGGCTGCGATCCCTGTAGGGGTCGGGTCGAATGACCCTGTCACAGGGGTCACATATCAAATATCTTGTATATCAGATATTTACATTATGATTCGTAACAGTAGCAAAATTACAGTTATGAAGTAACAATGAAAATAATGCTATGGTTGGGAGCCACCACCACATGAGGAACTGTATTAAAGAGTCACAGCATTAGGAAGGTTGAGAACCACCGTTCTAGAGGCTGCTATAGGGTAAAGCATGCCCTTAGAACCTCTGTATCCACTTCTGTGGACTTCTTCACATCCCCCATCCCATCCCCTGTATCAGGATTAACTGATGATGTTGAAGTTGCTTTCCCTGTTGTGCATCTGAGTGCCGGCCAGTGTCACTGGTGCACAGCACTGCTATGAAGCATATGGGAGCAAGGGCTCTGTGACAGCTGTTATTAATGGGAAGTTTTATGACTTTTTAGGCTGGTGAAATGAGTTTGAAACTGTGCGGTACTTTCTGCTGTTGTCTAGGATTCTCTATTAGATTATTACACTGAGTCACTAGGCATCATGAATTTTCATTGAGTGACACTGGAAAACAAAGGAGAGACTTCTGGTTCTCTGGGGTGGAGGGTTGGTTGGTACAGCTGAAAGGGCTGATACTAAACCACAACTACTAACAAAAGAAAAACTCTCTGGGGACTGGGCGCAGCTAGCTAACCAGGCACGTCAGTATGGGCGCATGCAGACTCTCACATCAGACACCATCTCTGAAATGAACATTCACGGGTGGCAACCTGTCAGTGTATATTTAAATACAAACAGGGACACTAAATATAGCTATGTGTTTTGATTTAAATATGCACATTAAGGAGCTCATTTGTAATTATTTTACTTATGGTAATAGTCCTTGTCATAAGCAGCTTTTGGCTTTACCTGTGCCCTAGTTTTCTTAGCTACAAGTTGGGGACAATGAGGATACCTACTTCACAGATTAAGGAATCAATAAACTGGGCATGGCGGCTCACTCCTATTATCTTACACTTCAAGGATGCTGCGGGAAGATCATGAACTCAAGTCCCACATGGGTTATATAGCAAATTCCAGGTCAACCTAGCATAAAACAAACAAGCAAGCAAGCAAAAAATAGTTTAATACCACTATATCTGTAAAAGCCTTTTGTGCTCTGCTCAGGGCTCTTCCAAAGTATATATTAAGTTCTAGTGTGTGTGTGTGTGTGTGTGTGTGTGTGTGTGTGTGTGTGTGTGTGTGTCTGTCTGTCTGTCTGTCTGTCTGTCTGTCTGTCTCTGTGTAAAATTGTCTTTGGACTCTATAGCAGATTGATTGATTATAGGACCTTTGCAGATATCCAGATCTGTAGATGCTCAAGTGCCTTATAGGCAGATCTGATATGCAGCTCAGTGGTACAGGACTTGGAAGCCCAGCCAGTGTGAGTGAGGCCTTAAGTTTGATCCCCAGAACTTCAAAAGAAAACCAAAAGGTGACAAAGTGTTTACATTTAGCATGTACAATTGTCATGTATACCCTCTCATGTTATCTCTAACTTATACTACTGAATACGATCCAAATATTATATAAATGGTTGTTAGCCCGTATTGCGAAGGGGGCGATGACAAGAAAAGGGTCTACACATACTCACTACAGATGTGAATTTTGTTGATGTCATTGTTGAAATACTTTTAGATCTGCACTTTGTTGATTCCATGGATGCAGAGGGCCAGATACCAATCTGCTTATTAAGCTGTGCATATCATTGAGTACGTAATTGCCATAGGTACTTAGAGAGGAAATGATTAATGAAAGAAGAAAAACAGAAAGAAGAAAAGTCATGTGCAGGCTGCAGGACCAAGTGGGGATCCAAGCACCTACCGACCTGAAAAGAAGAAACTGAAACTCTGGCTTCTCAGTGTGTAATTAAACAGAGCAGAGGGTCGAGTGGAGACTGTGCGCGGGATATGGCAATGGGTATTCACTACAGCTTTCTGATTGTTGATATTTGTTAGAATAAAATGTTCTGAAATATAAGGTGAAATAGAGGCCAGGAAGATACCTCACTTGGTAAAGTGCTTGCTGCCCAAGCATGTTTAATCTCCAGCACCTACCTTAAAAACAGTGCTGTGTGCTTGCATCAGGAAGATCGACACAGGATTACAGGGGCAGGCACAACAGTCTAGCTTAGTTCATGAGTTAGGGATCCCAGTGAGGAACTCTGTCTCAAAAATAAGGATGGCTTCCACAAATGACATGCGAGCTTAACCTGTAGCCTCTACCTGCATGTGTACAGACATGCATATGTAACAGCACACAGATGCACATGTAACATACATGTAAAAAAATAAGCAAATAAATAGTCTAAGGAATCTGGTAACTGTGTCAAGCATCTCTGGACATGGTCAGCATCAGCAAAATAATGAAGCCAGCAGACCAGATCTATGAACCCATTCAGGGGACACTGGGGAGACAGAAGTGAGAGGAAGGAAGCTCCTTTCTGATATGGAAGATGCAGGCTGGAGCATTCCTTCTAGAGAGCTGGAAGTTTGTGTCACTATAACCCTGTAATGGCTTCTCTGTGGCAGGAGGCCCTGCCTATTTCCAGCTCTGTCTCCCAGACTGCCTGGGGAACAACTTGAGGGACAGTGGCTCTGCTCTTAAGCTGGGAAAATCTGACCCTGGATTCTAACAGGAGCCTGTGGAGTTTGAGAAAGGCATCTCACACCTCCTTAGTAGAATGGACTAGTAAAAATTCAGAATTACTGTAAATGTTGGTTTCAACTTTCCTGAAATGTGTGTGTGTGTCTGTCTGTCTGTATGTATGTATATCTATCTGTCTGTCTGTCTGCTGAGGATCATGGAAGTGACTCACCCTCTGCTTTAATGTTTTGGTTTGTTAGATCACACAAGACATGGGGTAGGTGAGAGTAGTGCTTATGTCCAGGGGTTAGAGAGCATGGTACTAATGCCAATCAGGGTGGGTTGTTGTGCCTGGTGATAGGTCTCAGTTAGCTGAAGGATCCCCTCCTGAAAATTTAGTCAAAGGAGAGCATATACGTATATCTGAACTACAGATAAAGCATATATACCTTAAATACCACATTGGATTTAAAATCCATATACATACATTATGCATCTATTACCAGACTGTGAATACCTACAAGTGGCCACACCCCCAAAGAAAAAACTTCCTACACTAGCAGTCATCAATTGCCAATGGCTCTTCAGCTAGGGGTATAGCCTCATGGGCTCCTTTCCTCTCCATCCCTGGCTTGATCTTGTGTGGGTCTTGTGCAGGTAACCATATGTATGAGTTCATGTGTGCAATGGCCATAGCATCATAGCATGTCCAGAGGCTTCATGGACAGCACTCTTCGCCATCCTCTGGCTCTTAGATTTTTCCACCTGACTTTAGAGATGTTCCCTGAGCTAGCTAGCTCTCTCTCTCTCTCTCTCTCTCTCTCTCTCTCTCTCTCTCTCCCCACCCCCCACCGTGTGTGTGTGTGTGTGTGTGTGTGTGTGTGTGTGTGTGTGTGTAGATGCCCTATTTAGGGCTTAGCACTCAACAGTTATGAATTCTCTGTACTTTCATGAGTTGTGAATCTGTATTAACCACTACCCACTATAAAAGGAAGTTTCTCTGGTCAAGGCTGAGAACAGTACTAATCTATGGATCTAAGCATAAGTGTTGACAATGGTTTGACAACATGCCCACTTAGCAGAGGAAGGAGGTCCCTCCTAGAGCCTATGATCTACACACCTATAGCCTTTTGAGTAGATTTATAGTGCTGGGAATGAATTCCCACCTACAGAATTAGTAAATGCTTGGTTACTCCTAATGAGATCATACTACCTTCAAGCCAGTAGGTACACATTGCCCAGTAAAGAAGAAATTTGATCCAGCAACATGGTTGCTCTGGCAAGGGAATCCCATCCAAAGATATGATCCAGCTGGAATGCAGACACACTACACACCTTTAATCCCAAACAATAACACATAATTGAGAAGCAGATAAAGTGATGAATTAGAAAAAGGTTTGACAGAATGAGTCAAAGAAAGGATATACCGCATTCTCAAGAGAACAGACGGGAAAGAGAGGCTACCTAAGAGCAGTTTGGAGCAGAGTCAGTTCAGTTCAGTTCAGTTCAGTTCAGTTCAGTTCAGTTCAGTTCAGTTCAGTTCAGTTTGAAGCCGTTTAGTTCATGGAGTTCAGAGGGAGTCTTTCTAAGTAGAGCAATTCAGTCAGAAGCTGAGAGAATCCAGTTTGAATTAGTCAGCTTGGAGGGGACTTTGAGCCAGAACAGCTGAGTTGAACGAGCCAGACAGAGTTCAAAAAGAGCTAGAAAAGGTGCGTTTACTCATCATTAAGTCTCACAGGCTGAAACATTCTAGGCCTAGGTTAGCAGACTGAGGCTGAAAGCTAAAGCCTTCAAGGTCGAGGCTTGCAGAAGATTAGATTGTACCGAGACTAAAAGTTTCCAGGCTTAGGCCTAGCAATAGTTAGACAGAAACGTTCTAGGCTCAGCTTAAGCCATGTATTTGCACAGCTTGGGTACAGCTCTCATCTCATCCCTTCATCTGAGGAAATAAAGGCAACATTTACATTTATAGCCTGGCAGGTCAGCAGGCAGGATCCATTCCCAGGTAAATCTATCGATGGCCCCAAAACTCCTCTCACAGCCTACAGAGCACCTTCCAGCTCTGTGGAAGCTAGCCATCAAAGAGGAGTTTCCAGGACAGTTACCACTTGATTTCTCTATATTCTATAACCAAAGTGCATTATGTCTTCAGCAATAGGCTTTTACCACCTAGTTAGAGTGAACAGTAAGAAACAATGGCAAAGTTTACGTTTTTTTTTTCATGGTGGTGATGGGACACTCAGGGGTCTCTCTAACCAATAATCAATAACCAATAACCAGTAACATCTGGAACTGAGATTTTTCACTTAATAATCCATGATTGGAGAAGCATTGTACATCCATGCAGGCTACCTCCACCCAAACTTCCCATTTGTTTCTTTGTCGTCTTTTAAGGCTGCTTACAAAGTAGTGGGTTTCCATAATGCTTTTTTTATACATCCTAAGTTCTGGTTAACCCATCCAATCCTCCTATCCTTGCTTAATCTTTACCCTCTAGCAGTCCTTCCCATATCTACTTTCATATCACATGTATTCTAAACCTTCTCTTAACTGCCTTCAGGGGCCCCTTCTTGCTTTCTGACCTCTATAGATACTCAAAATTAAACACACAAATTTAAAACCTCAAAGGTAGGCTCCAAATGTGAGAGGGAACACAATATGTCATGCTGGGCCTGGGCTACTTAGCTTAGCATAGTACTTTCAAGTTCTATTCATTTTCTCGCAAATTTCAATTTTCATTTTTCTTTACAGGTAAATAAAATCTCATTGTATATAGATAGCATATTTTCATTGCCCATTCAGCAGTTGACATATATCTAAGCTGATTCCATTTCTCAGCTATGATGAATAGAGCAGCCATAAACAAGGATGTGTAAGTACACCCACTGTTACAATACAGAGTCTTTTGGGTATATGTCCAGGAGTGTGCACTTGGGCTATGGTTGTCTTATCTTTAACTTTTTGAGAAACCTCCACATTGATTTCTATAGTACTTGTACCCATCTACACCCCTACCTACAGTGGGTAAGAATTTTCCTTCTCTGCATACTCACTAGCCTTTGCTGTCACCTGTCTTCTGATGATAGCCATTCTGACTGGAGTGAGATAGAATCTCAAAGTAGCCTGTGATGTTGGGCACTCTGTAGAATGCTTACTAGCCATTTGTATTTCTTCTTTGAGAAGTCTGTAGTTTTCATTTCTGTAGTCCATTTGATGACTGAGTCACTTGTCTTCTTGTTGTTGGTTTCTTAAGTTCTTTGCATATTGTAGGGACTGACCTTCTGTATAGCTGGCAGATTTCTCTCCATTCTGTAGGCCTCTTCACTCCATTGACAGTTTCTTTTCCCATACAGAAGTTTTAATTTTATGAGGTCTTAGTTGTCACTGCTGTCCTTCTTTCCTAAATTACCAACATTCTATTCAGAAAGTCCTTACCTATGCTTGTATCTTGAGGGGCACACCCGACTTTTCCTCGAGTACTTCAGAGTTTCAAGGTTTATGCTGAGGTCCTTTATCCCCTTGAAGTTGATATTTGTTCAGGGGAAAGATAAAGTTCCATTTTCATTCTTCTACATGTAGAGATCTGGTTTCCTACAACTAATTGTTAAAGACATTGGGTTTATTTTATCAGGGTATATTTTTGGCATTTTTGTCAAAGATCAGGTGACTGTAATTGTGTGGCTTGTATGGTGTTTTTATCCTTTATTTCATGATCTGTTTTTATGCCAGTACTGTGTTGCTGCTGCACTGTTGTTGTTGTTGTTGTTGTTGGTGGTGGTGGTGGTGGTGGTATTGGTGGTGGTGGTGGTGGAGGTGGTGGTGGTAGAGGTGGTGGTGGTAGAGGTGGTGGAGGTGGTGGTGGAGGTGGTGGTGGTGGTGTAGGTGGTGGTTGTGGAGGTGGTGGTGGTAGAGGTGGTGGAGGTGGTGGTAAAGGTGGAGGTGGTGGTGGTGGTGGAGGTGGTGGTGGTGGTGGAGGTGGTGGTGGTGGAGGTGGTGGTGGTAGAGGTGGTGGTGGTAGGTGTTGGTGGTGAAGGTGGTGGTGGTAGAGGTGGTGGTGGAGGTGGTGGAGGTGGTGGTGGAGGTGGTGGTGGAGGTGGTGGAGGTGGTGGTGGAGGTAGTGGTGGAGGTGGTGGTTGTTCACTTCTCTCCTCTCCTCCAAGTCCTTTCCCTCCTCCACCCTATCTACTCCTCCATTTCTTTTCAGAAAAGGGCCAGTCTTCCAAGGATATTGATCAGCCTTGAAACATCAATTTGCATCAAGATAAGACACGTCCTCTCCTATTAAGGCTAAACAAGGCAACCCAGAAAGAAAGGGTCCCAAAGCATGCAACAGAGTCAGAGACAGCTCCTGCTCCTCGTCGGGAGTCCCACAAGTAGACCAAGCTACACAACTGTAACACATGCTCCTTTATTACTATGGATCTGCAGGGATAACAGGCACGGGGAATGACTCCAGCAGCACTCTCTTTGCTCAGGATCGCTTTGTCTGTTTGCATGAATTTTGAGATTGGCTTTTCTGTTTCTGTGACTTACTGACATTTGGCTTGGGATTACATTGCTTATAGAAGGAAGATCATTTCCTCATTGATTCTTCTGATCCATGAGCATTCAAGGTCTTTCTATGTTCTGGGGTCTCCCTCAATTCCTTTCTTTAGTGTTTTCAAATTTTCACTGTAATTCTTTAGTTAATTGGTTTTATTTTATTTTTTTATTTAGTCAACTTTTATTCCAAAGGTGGTTGCTGTTGTTATTGTTGTTGTTGTTGCTGCTGCTGTTGTTGGCTATTGTAAATTGTTTTCCCAATTTCTTTCTCAGTATTGTCATTAGCAAATTGGATGGCATTTGCATAATTTTTTATCCTGCCACTTTTGTAAATAAAAGTTTTCTTCTGGAGTCTTTAAGGTCTTTTATGTAGAGAGTCACATATACAAAAGCACATACACACACAGACACACACACACATGTATACACACACATATATACATACATTCACATATCTCTGGAGTACATCCAATTAAACCATAGTGACTGACCTTTTAGATATACTTTTGAATTTGTTTGGCAAGTATCTTGTTGAGAATTATTTGTGCCCGTGTTCATCAGGAGGATTGGCCTATGAGAGCTTCGTGGTTGTATCTTTAGGTCAGGGTAAAACTACCTTCCTGAGAGAGTTTGGTGGTGTCCTTTCCTTCTTGATTTTGTGTAACGATGTGAAGCATTGGCGTTAGTTCTTCTCTAAAGGTTTGCTGAGATTCACCAAGGAGTCCATCTGGAGCTGTTCTTTTTTTAGTCGGAGGATTTTTAATCACTGCTTCAACCTCACCGCTTGCTACAGATCTGTTTAAATAGTATATCTTGTTCTGGTTTAATTTTGGTAGGCCATATGCATCTAGAAATTCATTTATTTCTTTTAGATTTTTTCCAACTTAGTGCAATATATGTTTTTAAGGTATGACACAATGATTTTTCTGGATTTTATTGCTTTGGGTTTTTTTTGGTGGCTTCATTTTCATCTCTAATTTTATTAATTTAAGTTCTATCTCTTGTTCTTTTGTTTAATCTGGCTAAAGGTTTGTCAATCTATTTATCCTCTTAAAATCCATCTCTGTCATTTATTCTTTGTATTATTATATTTATCTTGTTCCCACTTCATTAATTTCTGATATGAATTTTCTCTTTTCATATTCTCATTAGAGGTTTAGCCTGTTCTTTTCTCGAGGCCCTGGGGTATATATATTGCTAAGTTAGAGAGAAATCAGATCTCTCCGATTTCTGTGTAGGCATTTAGAGCCATAAACTCCCCTCTTTGAACTGCTTTAATTGTCTCTTATAGGTTTTTATTTGTGTTTTCATTTGATTCTAGATTTTTAAAATTTCTTTCTGGATTTCTCCCAGGACCCACTCATTGTTCAATGGGTTATTATTTAATCTCTAAGAGGCTGTATACATTTGGAGGGTTCTTTTGGTATTGACTTGTAGACATACTCCATTGTAATCAGCTAGAATTCAAGGCATTGTTTCAGTTGCCCGATATTTCTTAAGACTTGTGCTGTGTCCTATTATATGATCTACTTTACAGAGAGTTCTGTAGGTTGCTGAGAAAAATGTGTATTCTGCAGGATTTGGATGGAATATATTCTATGATGTCTGTTAAGTTCATTTGTCCATGATGTCATTTAACCTCTATATTTCTCTATTATTTTATTTTTTGCAGAATGACATGTCGATTGGTGAGAGTTAGGTGTGTCCTCACTGTTTGAATGAGAACGATCCCACAGCTTTATATTGGTGAGAGTTAGATGTGTCGTCACTGTTTGAATGAGAGTGATCCCACAGCCTCATATTGGGATAGTTGGTCTGCCACTGGTAGAACTGGTTACAAAGGGTTAGGAGGTGTGGCCTTGTGAAACTATGTCACTGAGGATGGGCTTGGAGGTTTCAAAAGTCCACACCTTCCTGGCATGGTGCTGCACACCTTTAAACCCAGCACTGAGAGGCAGAGGCGGACAGATCTCCTTGAGTTTAAGACCAGCCTGGCCTACAGAGCAAGTTCTAGGACAGCCAAGGCTATGTAGAGACCCTGTCTCAAAAACAAAACCAAACAAAACAAAACAAACAACAAAACCCAAATAGAACATCATTCTCAGTTAGCTCTCTGCCTCCTGCCTCCAATTTGTAGATGTAATCTCTCAGCTACTGTCCCAGCACCATGTGTGCTTGCCTGCTGTCAGACTTCCTGCTATGATGATCAGGGACTCACCTCTAAAACTGTAAGGAAGTCCCTAATAAATGCTTTCTTTTGTAAGTTGTCTTGGTCATGGTGTCTCTTCAAAACAATAGAAAAGTAACTAAGCCACCAGTTACTATTGTGATTGGATCAATCTGTATTGTTTATGAATCTGGATTTACCCGGTTTGGTTCGTATCTGTCTAACACTGTAACATCCTCTGGATGGACTGCTTCCTGAATCATCAGGAAGTATTCTTCTTTATCTTTTATCACCAGTTTTGTGTAAGCTTATTTTGTCAGATATTAGACTTTGCTAGTCTCCTAGGTCCACCTGCTTGGAGAACTGTTTTCTATCCTTTCCCCCTAGGGCAGCAACCATCTTTTGCCATGAAGTAGCTCTCTGGAGACAGAAAATAGGTAGTTGGTTTGATAGGCTTGTTTTTGTTTTTTGTTTGTTTGTTTGTTTGTTTTTAAAATCCAATCTACCAGTCAGTTGGCTGGAGACTGAGGCCTCTGAGATTCACGATTATTATGGAAAGGCTTGCACCGCTACCTGGCTTCTGGTGGATGGTGTCATTTGTTGTTTTCTTCCTGCTCTGGTTGGTTTGTTTACCATGTTTTTTTTTTTTTTTTTTAGCTTGTGACCTCATGGATGGATTAGTTTTTCTCTTCAGCCTGAAGGATTCCTTCAAGCATCATCTACAGAGTTGCCTCAGTCTTTATAAATTCCTTCATTCTTATTATGGGAAGCTTTCATTTTCCCTTCAATTATGATAGATAGCTTTGCTGGGTATAGGAGTCTGCGCTGACAGCTGCTGCCCTTCAGAAACTGAAATACATAATTCCAAGACCTTCTGGCTTTTAGAGTCTTGTTTGAGGAACTGGCTGTCACTCTGACAACCTGTCTTCATACGCAAGCCTGTGTTTCTCTTTTCCCCCTTTTAATATACTTTCTTTGATTTGTGTGTTTATTATTTTAATTATAATATAAGGGAGGTTCTTTTCCAGAGTTTTCTAGCTGCAGTCATAAAATCCTCCTGGACCTGCATTACCATCTTTTTTTTTTTTCCTTAATTCTGAGAACTTTCCCCTTATGAGTCCTTTAAAAATGCTTTCTGCAACCCATATACTTGGTGTCTTCGGAGGAGGATATATACTTGGTTATTCACACGGCACCCTCCGTGTAATTTTGTCTGCGTCTGTTTGCTTGCTGCAGTCTCCCACCTCGGCCTCGGGCTCAGACACTCTCATCTCCTCACCCCTTTCTACTGAAGAGACTTCTCACAGATCTTATTTATGTTTCTCATCTCCGGCATTTCTCCAGGATTCCTTCCTCTTTGCTGAATTCTTCTTACATATGTTACACCGTCTTCCTATTTTATTCGGTTGTTTGAACTCTCAATCACGATCTCGTTTTCTTCTTTCATTTCTTAGGACACGCTACGAGCATTCTTCCGGCTTTTCTGCCCAGGAATCTGTCTCCCTCGTTCTCCGTGGATGACATTGCTGCAGCGGTCTCTTGGCTTTTTCACTTTTCTTTATGTTGCTGAATTGGGATTTATGCATCTGGGGTTATTTCCCTGCTTGAGGTTTTTAGATCAGCCATGTGCTTCCAGTTGAAGTATTTGCATGTTCAAGTGGGCCTTGGATATGGTAGAGGTGAAATATATAAATCAGAAGACAGCTCCACTGTCCTGGAGCTCAGGGTCTGCTGATGCTGAATTACCCCTCAGTAGAATGTTAACTTTCCCCTGAAACCTTTTGTAGCCTGGGTCTTGTCTTCATACCTGTTTTTCAGAATCATGGTGGGTTCTCACAGTGATGCAAATATCAAATCTGGGGCAAAGCTGAGATGCTATTTTCAACTTGGCGAGGAGTCCTCACAGTTTCCTAGTGTATCATCTGAATGGTGAAATTTTTTAAAGTAATTTTAGAAGTAAATATATGTGCGAGTGTGTGGGCACGTGCCTGTCACCCGGCACGAGGAAGGCAGAAGCAGGAGGATTGCCCTTCCTGAGCTACACAGCAAGACCTTCCCCCCCCCCACCCCGGTCTCCATAAATAAATAAATAAATAAAAACAGAATAAGAAGTAAAAATGCCAATAGAGTATGAACTGAAAAGCCCAAACCTACCTCTAGACCATACCCTCTTCTCTCACTCTCTAAAGGTTACCCTAGTAACAGAGTTTTTCGTACACGTCGAGGCAATGTTTCTGTATACATAAGCATCTGTGATCCAGATGTTGGTCATCCATCCCATCTGTTTGGCTGACTCTTTAACTCCATGCCACACTTGACACAGAACTCGGCCCTTTGACCAGCATTTACAGGATATCCAATCACACCGAATATATCCTGATGGTTAAAGAATTATTAAAGATTGATTGGCCAAGGAGCAGGGTCATGTTACGCAGCATCAGCTTCTCTCCCTGTCCAACCAAAACAAAGCTGTGTTGAACTGTCTCTGCGTGTTGTCAGCCTGCACCACAGCCAGGGACTGCTCACCCCGGCCTCTGCTTATCCAATGCTGACACATGCACCCTTGTTCCAAGGCACTTGTATTTTCCACCACTACCCTTCTCCTCCCAGTCCCCGCCACCCCAGTTGTAAGGGCAGACTACATTTTACTTCAACAACTGTTGTCTGGCCAACATTTAGCTTGCTTCTGGTTTTTCTTTTGTTTGTTAGCCCTCATCGTAATTAGAATGGCAGAAGTGACATCTCTGTACACTTGTGAGGTTGCTACGGGGCAGATTCTTAGAAGTGTAAAATTTGACTCAAGGATACAGGCATTCATAGTTTGGACACATTGTGATAACTGGTTATGTCAAGGAAAAATAAAAGTGGCATGAATGTTCCAACTCATAGGACATGGCAGTGGCCCCGGGTCTCAGTGCCTTGTTCAGTACTGACTGTTACCAAATGGTGTCTGCCATCTTTATTGATGTAAAGGGGAAGATATGGATTCCCGTAGTGGTGATGAGTAATGTTAAAGCAACTTCCATCTATTTGTATGCCATTTAGTGTGTGTGTGTCTGTGTGTGCTTCTGTGTGTGTGTGTGTGTGTGTGTGTGTGTGTGTGTGTGTGTAGGAGTGTGGGGGCTGGCACACTTACAGTATGAGAAATGAACCCAGGCCTCACAAGCATGGGACAAGCTCCTCCTCTGAGCTCCACTCCCTCAAGAACACTCACATTTCTTCTTTACTTCCCCCCCCCCCGCCCCCATACAAGCTCTCAGTGTCCACCACAAACCTTAGTTCCTGCTGGTTCAGCCTCTCCACTGTGCTCAGCTGTTGCATTCTCTTACTCTGAACGTTTTCTCTACTCCTTCTCTTCCTCCCCTTCTTCTTTCTCCTTCTCCCCTCCTCCTTTGTCCCTTCTCCCTTCCTCTCCTCTTCCCCTCCTCCCTCTCTTCCTTTCCCCTTCCTCCTATGCTCCTCCTCCACTTCCTCTTTTTTCTCCTCTTTCTCTCCTCTTCATCCTCCTCTTCCTCCTCCTCCTCTTCCTCCTGGCCAAATCTTTACATAGGCACCAAGTGCACCAGGAGAGGCCTCTCCTCCTTGGAGGGATCACCTCCCTTTGTTTCCAGGCCACGTCTGTCTTGTGATTCTCACGGGCTCCTCTTGGTCTCTGTGTTGGCTTTTTGCTTATCTGTCTCAAGAGGTCACTGTCTCAAGTTCCCCGGTGTTCCAGCTACATTTTCCTCTCCTCTGCTATGCAGTGACCTCAGCTCCTGGAATGAGAGGCACCTTTCATCTACTACTATGTCCTAGCTTGTACCAGGCATTCTGAGTTCTTTCTGTAGTATGAGATCCTATGAGGTCAGTGTACCAGCTCCAGTCTCCACATGAGGACATGGGGCTTACAGACTAACCTGCATGCTGGCCCCCCACCTGTGCAGCTGTGACTGTCCAGTGTCCTCTCCTGTTACTCTCCTCACCGTGTCCCCTTTCCCTGCAGGGACTGACTCTGAGCTGCTGTCACTCAAGACCTCCCTTACTCTCCAACCCAAGTATCCAACTCCTCCCTAGAAACCTCTACCTGGAATCTGCATGAAATCCCTGTAGCATGCTCCCCAACCTGCCCTTGCAGGGAGGTCCCCCAGGCTCTGCTAATAGTCATGATGTCCTATAGAAACAACCCTCCCCTTCCCTCTGTCACTGCTTTAGCACTTATGCCACATGCTTCCCACCCTGTCTCTGCACACCGTACTCCAGCCCAGCTATACGCCCAAGGGGAGTCTCCTTTAAGTATAACAATCCTAAAGGGTCTGACTTTATCAGAACAGCAGTTGGGAAACCAGGAATGTTAAACACTCACTTGCCTCTTCTCAATGGGCGAGATAAAACATGGTTCCCACCAACGTCCCCCAGAAGGCTGGGAGTGGATTTTATTAACAGTCCGGTGGCTTTTCAGCCATCTGTGGAGGCAGATTTCAGCCACCTTTTGCTACAGAGGCAGACCTCAGCCAAATCCCCCAGAACAATAATCCCAGACTCTTCTCACCCTAGACTGTCACCCATCCTTAGGGGAGATGTCGTATGTATCTTATATAGCCTGCAGACCCACCTCTATGCTATTGGACAGAGACCACTTCAGATTCTAGGCCTTTTAGCTCTGGAACTCACCCTCATGGCCACAAGTGCATTGTAAAGGACTTTCTATGTGTTCACACTTTAAGCTTTTTTTGTGCACCTGGGATCAGAGTGATTACCGCCTGGAAACCTCTTCCCAAACTGTAATGTGTTTTAAATACGCTGACAATGACCCACCCATCCCTAGACTCCCCAAAGGCTGTGCAGGTTGACAAGGTCACTCTGAATTGTGTTTTCATCCTCATCTCTTTGCAGATTCCTGCCTGCATGGACACCTGCAGGGCCCCCTACAAGCTCCTAAAGGAGTATGTGAGTTCATATGTTTAAAATAATGCATTATGCTAATTCCATCATCAGCTAGGCTGACCTCAGCACTCAGGAGGCAGAGGCAGGAGGATGGCCACAAATCCTAAGCCAGACTGTTTTACCTAGTGAGTGCCAGGCCAGCCTGACCGTATCTGATCTCTTAATCAATATTAGACTCTGTCTTGCCCTCTGGAAAGTCGGTTCCTAGTGTCTGAAGAGACACTCAGCAAGCCTCCGTTCCCAAGGTTCTGATGGGCACCTCTGGTTTTCCTGTGGGCATCCCTGGTTTTGCCATACATCTGGTCAACCAAAATCCTCTGTGGCTTTGCACACACTCTTCCCTAGCTGGGAGCACCCTTCCCTCAGCAGTGCATGGGATTAAAACCAGGTTTGCTAGGCAAATGCTCTGTCATTGAGCTTTGTCCCTTGTTTTCATTATTTATACTTTGAAACAGTCTCACTAAATTGCCCAGGCAAGTCTTAGTTTCCTTTGTCATTTGTTTTAAGAGATGTTATCTCACACATCTCAAGCTGCCCCTACCTTGCTCTATCACAGAGGCTAACCTTGAACTGCCGACCTTTCTTAATCCACCTCCCAAATGCTATATAGCTTTAGGCATGTGCTACCACACCCAGTAACCTGGAGCTCTTGATCCTCCTGCCTCAGCCATCAACTATCTGAGATTACAGGCCTGTGCCACTGAGCCCAGCTCTGGGCTTGAGCACAGCTAAACCCTTCAGATCAAACTTAAGTGGTGTTTTTTCTTCCTGAGGCTGGCCTGGATCCTTCCGTCCCGATTCCCAGGCATCTGTCTCTGACCTCCTTTTCCGTTCATCTGACATTGCCCTGGTGTTCTGTGTCCATCCATCTCCAAGGCAAGGCGGCCAGCAAAGCCTTTCTGATCCATTCTCATCTCTGTGTGTGGCACTCACAAGGTGACTTGGAAATGTGCATGGAATTAACATGTTCTGTGTGTTAAGTGTTCACCAGCCCCTCCCCCATCAGAACTAGTGCTGTGAAGAAAAGAAACAACAGGACCCTGGTACAGCATCCGGACACATGGGAAGGGCGGCATCACCGTTTCTACATCTTAGTCTGAAGTGGGACATTAGCCCCATCATCTTGCCAAGTTGTTCCCCCAAATCAACAGGATAGCCATGAAGATCCGTGTGTATTTGATAGTGTACGTGGCAGCCAAAAAAATCCAATCAAGATGTAAGTAGATATGAAGTTGTAGCTGTAGGAGAGGAAGGTAGGAAGCCTTTCCTTCTCAACTACATGGTGAGGGGCATGACTGATCCCTCCACCACGAAGGACAGGTTAACATGGAAGCCATGATCAGTGTATCTAACCAAAGCTTTATTTCATGGAAGAACCTTTACGAGTGAAGACTCGAACCCCAAGGAAAAGTCTTTCTGCTTCTTTAATGAAGAAGAGACAGCCATGAACAAATGGATCACCCAAAAGGTGTGGCCCAATGTAAAAGACAGAGGGACACCCAGTGAAGCCTCCCTGTACAGCCTGCCTTTCTCCCTAAGATTAGACTGGACCCCCTGGTGTGAGGCCTTCAGAGGAGAAGGAGGGAGAGAGTGGCCTTGTTGGGTGGCTTTGGGAGAGAGAGGTTGGAGTCTCGATGGCACACCCTGGGTAAGGGGAATTCTGGGATCTATGAGGGAGATGACAGAAGGGTGGGAGAAGGTTAGAGAAGAGAGAGAGAGAGAGAGAAAGAGAGAGAGAGAGAGAGAGCGAGAGAGAGCTTTTTCTCAGGCTACATCTGAAGCTTCTAGTCTCTTGTGCTACGAGGTATTGAGCAGATACCAGCACTACACTCGGAGAGGCTTTGTTTTGCTTTGTGCCCTAACCTAGCCAAGGACAGAAGACAAATAATACTTTCCAGGAAATAGATTGATCCTTAGAAAGAATGTGGGTGTTTGAGACAAGTTTAAATTTATAGTGCCTGACATATGAACCCTGAAACAGCCTTGACCTGACAAAGCTGGGGTCAGATTCCCTCAGGGGACATGTGGTGATGTGGACCCTGCTCTACACAGTGTTTAGGGACCCCCACTAACGAAGTGTGGCAGACTGAGATTCCCTCAAGGGCAGATTCTGTAATGCTCCCACCTAGGAACTTGTCAGAACACACACACACACACACACAAAACAAACACATGGCACATTAGTTATGTAGATCCCCTGGGGTACCCTTGGGATCAACATCCCTGAGGAAAACGATTGTACAGAGGGAGACTCTCCGCAGTGCAGACCCAGCAACAGCCTCGGCCTTACCTCTGGGTCCCTGGAGCTTGGACATTCCGTCAGAGCCACCCTGAGTGAGGCCAAGATGATTAGGCCCCACCCTCTACAGCTGAGGCTGACTTTCAGAGACTGACAGCTGAAGACCTCAGTGGACAACACTCTCAGACCCTGGGGCGGCCATGTGTCTTGAGGGAAGAACCTGAATGGAGGGTGAACTCTATTTTGCAACAGCTGCGTTTTTTTGTGGCCTCTACTTTAGCTCCTACCTCCTGCTTGAACCCCTGCCCCGGTGTCCCTCAATGATGGGCTATAACCTAAGAAACCCTTTGCTCTCAGGGCAGTTTTTTATCACAGCTGAAAGATGGTGAGGACAGAAGAAAGGGAAGCAAGCAGAGAGGGAGCAGACAGGGCAGGCTGGAATTAACTGAAGCACAGGAGCACGTTTTCCCACCCGCAGGACCAAAAAATGGTGGAATGTTATCAGCAAAGCCACTCCCAGAGATAGCCACTCCCTGACATTGCTTGCCTACCTTGGCCCCTTGAGTCAAAAGTTGGAGGTCACTGTAGAAGAAAGCCACTGCTGTCAGGACATGAGGCGAGCACCAGCAGTCTGCCAGGCCAGGGGAGTCATAGCAACCTCCAGGAATATTTGACTCCTCTGCCCGGGAGTGATACTTTCAGATGTCCACAGGGAGAGTACGTCACATGGCCCACCATGGTAATGGTTTTGGGACTAGGTGCCAGCCTTGTTTCCATCAAGACAAGAGAAAGGGTGCTGTTGAGAACTGTTAAGGAACACTCACTACATCTGTGTGAGACTGATGTTTTAATGTGCCTCAGTTTACCAATCTGTATAGTGGGAAGGACAGCACCTATCCAGAGTGTGAGAAATGATGTGAACGCACATACAGCATTCTGGCCATTGAGTGAGCCAGCACTGGTGACATCCTGGCTCTAATCTGAATCGAATAAATGTACGGGACCTGACATAGCTCCTTTGATTCTATTATTTTACTTTATAACACAAACACATTATGTATGTTTTTACGTCTCAAACATAACATTAAATGATAAGGTATGCACAGTTGACGTTAGGCGTGGTTGACATTCTTAGACTGATTTCAAATACGTAAATATACCAAAATACTAAAAATGTGGTCACTCTGGTGGGTGATGGCTCCGGTGACAAGCTGACTTGTGTGCAAGCATCAGGACCTAAGTCTGGATCCCTAGCACCCACGTAAAAGCCTTATGGTGGCTTTGTGTCCTTAACCCCAGAACAAAAGGGGTGGGGGCCGGAGCAGGATGGAGACAAATGGATCCTAAAGCTCACTGGCCAGCCAGCCTACTGCTGAACTGCTGAGCCTCAGGCTCAGGGGGAAATCCTAACCCTACTCCCACCCACACCAAAAGGACCAATAGTGTTTGCATCTCAAATGCTCTGTCTGGCTTCTGACAGGTGAGGTATTCCATGTCTCATTCAGACACTGTAGCCTCAGAGCCTGTAGCAGCTCCAAGCCAGCATTGTTACTTTTGGCCTCCACACCTAGGCATACTGTGTACAAATTCCACCCCCACACAAATAGATACATTTTTAAAGTTGTAATGGCCAACCACAATGACTTGTACTGACTTGGAAACTCTGGAACATCAATCTGATTAGTTCAAACCAGACGTGGAGTGTGAGTCACCCAGATAAATCACCAACTCTCTGGTCTACTTGGGGAGTGATGGGGGGATGGCCTATGCCTGGACTCACCGCGTAAACAAAAGTCACCCTCATTTACTAACAGAGAAGATCTATTTCCTGCTGAGCACTTCTAGTAGGGGCTTTGGGGCAAAGGGTCAAATACGCTCTGCTGGAATCTGCTTCCCTTCCCCATCAGGTTTGGCGCTGCAACAGGCTCTCCCTGGCTACAATGTCATCTGAATGAGACTCTGAAAGGCCTCACCTGCCAGAAGCCGGACAGAGCTTTTGAGATGCAAACCCTATGGTCCTCAGAGATGAGAGGATGAGAGAGAGAAGTCACTTTCAAAGCACTGCCTGCCCCCTACTATACACTCGCTAAGCATACACTGCTTGCTCAATCTGCTACGAAAACAGAATTCTAAAATAAGCTGTAGCCTGCTCTCTCAAATTGGAACTTAGAAGAAGACGGATTGGTGTATTTGAGTTAGCTTCATCCTCTTGCACGTACACCCTCCGCCCCACCCCGTACCCACAAGGGCAGCACTGGTTAACAGAACCAGTTAAGGACGGGAAAGACAGACACCGATAATTACGAGGGCAGGCTAGAAGCTGCATGAAAATAAAATACACAGAAGCCAGCAGATGGCAGTTAATCATAATTTTTCCTGCAATTTCTATTAATTGTCGAAGATTCTTCATTCTGTCTACCCATAAGACGAATGATACGCTGATATGGCATAATAAGTAATGTTTCCCCTTTGAGATATTAAATAAGCGTGCTACATAAAGGTTCCCCTCCCACATAACTAGCCCCAGACCTGATTTTTCTCATGCATGTATTTATCATACTATAGCACGCCATGCATATGCATGCCCATATATCTGTACACTCCCCGGCACGCTGCATGCTTGATCAATGTATAATGTTAAAGCCAACGCCCGGGTTCATCTCCAGAAGCAAGACTGAATCAAGGAACTGTTGTTCCTAAAACAGTGCCGAGAAACAATTTAAACCACGTTGTCTGACAGAAATAGCAATGCAAAAATACCTTAGGGAGGCCACTGGGGCAGTTTCCTCTAAGGCTCTTATTACAAGCATTAACAACGTGCACGACCCCTTCCTGGCTGCTGTCCCTCACCCGCCAACCCTTCTAGCCTTTCCCCTTCCCTTCCCTCCCTCTCCCTGAATTTCCATACTGCCTTTCCTTTCCAGATGTCTAGTTCTGTCACTCTGCTTCTCCTGTTCTCTCTCTCTCTCTCTCTCTCTCTCTCTCTCTCTCTCTCTCACACACACACACGCACACACACACACACACACACCAGCCCGCATGTCCCTGGTTTCCTGAGTCTTGCAGGGACAGATGCTGTACCAGGCAGGGTTCTTGATTTCCAACATTACAAATCGACTCTTAGGTAGAAAAAAAAAAAGGAAAAATTATTGGAGAGCACTCAAGTAGTTCACAGAATCGCCAGGAAGCCTGGGAAATTTGGCTCGGTGAACAGGCACGAACCAAAGGATTTGGCACCAAAGTGCAGAGCCAAGGTCACACCATTGAAAACTACCCAGTGGGACTGCCACCAGCATCCAGCTCACCAGTCACTAATGACCACCGCTGACAGTTGACTCTGCGGCGGGATGGTCTACACACCTGAGACCTTTCCTTGGCTTCTCCCGTTCCCAGTCTGGGCTTCAGACCCAATGCCAAGGCCTAGAGGGCGGGCCTTGCGCACAGCTTTCCAAGAGCAGAGCTATGGCTCTGGCTCAGACCACAGCAGGGTCAGGGCACACAGCCCAGAGGCTGGGCGGCTTAGCAGAGTGCAGGACACTGTGAATCTGGAGGGACACTGGATGACACAGGCCAGGTTAAAATCGGTAGCCTCCCTCCACCCTATAGGTTTGGAGATCTGCGCTTCCTAGCGGAGCGGGAATAACTCCGGGGAAAGTTATTTGGCTGGACACATCAGGATTAGTGATCCCAGCTCTGGAAAGATAATGTCTAGTGAGATCCTGCTGCCGCTCAGGCCCCTCCCCGTCCACTCAGTCGCTTCTCAGTCTCAGTCCCAGGCTGAGCAAGGGGCTACAGCTGGGATGTGAACGCTCTTTGTTCTCCGGTTCACTTAGCCACCCTCCATTGCTGCTCCGGAGGACCAGAGGACCGCTCTCTTGACCTCCCACATTTTAACCCTTAATGGAGACTGGTTTCTTTCTAGGGACCAGATTTGCAACCAGATTCCAGGTCTGGCCACAGGCTTTGCTCTCTTCTGCCAGCTGTTCCCAATTAGGAGCTGGTTTAAGCAATTTGAGTGTCTGAGGGTGTCAGTCAACAGGAGTATTTGTTAGTATTTAGTTTCCCTTAGGATCTTAACCCCAGAACTAATGGATTCTCTAATATCCTGAGTTACGAGGTGATTTTTGTAGGTTTTCCAAGAAAGGAGAATAAAATATATGAATAAAATCTCTAGGCAGTGGGCCTGGCGGCCCCTCCCAGTACATGGTAAGTGATGGATGCAGTTCTCTGAGTCATCCTGACAGGACTCTGATTTTGCCTACCTTCTTGGGTCGTGGTGTTAGCTCAGTTCTCATGCATGTTTTAGTGAAGGGTCTTTGTGTGAATCTTCCTGACTTTTTTTTTAAGGTAGGGTTCTGGGGGAGTTCTAGCATAGAGTGAAAAAAGGACTACACACACCTATATTCACTTGGTTTCGGTTTAGTGTTTGAGCATCTATTATAGCCCAAAGACTTGATTATTCTAGAATTGCAAAAAAGTCACAACTCGGTCCTATGGATCTCTTCCAACAAATGGCATTTTTTTTTAGAAGATCGAAGACCAGCCTTTGGCTACGTTTGTTGCCAACTGTTCAGAACCGCCATGACTGTGGTGATTATATAAACCAGATGGCTTTTAGTTGGTTTTGTTATTATTTTTAAACTCTGCAGACTAATATCCCCTTCCTGCCTGCACCTGGCTGGCTTCTCTCCCCGGCTCCTTCCAGGAGTCACCACATTCACTCACTCCTTCAGTTGACAGCAGCAGAGAATTGGCCGGGGAATAAATGTCACTGGCAGGAAAGTGCCATAGATAAGTGGATCTGTAGTAGCCACTCTCTGTTGCTTCGACTCTGTGTTTGGGGGGCTATGGGAGGCCCCCTCCATCTACATCAGGCTGTTCCGTTAAGTACAGATATATACTCTGGGGCCAGTAATCTCTCCTGAAGACACATGTCCTTGTGTCACACTGTGAGCATTTATAAGTCATCTCCTTCCGTCAAGTTTGTGTTATATACTGTCTTAGGACCTCCAGTGGTCTCACCGCAGGAGTGTGGCTAAGAATTGCTCTTCCTGAAAGCATTGTTCCCGGGAGTCAATCAATGAGTGAACACTCGATAGATTACTATACTGGCTGGTTTTGTATCAACTTGACAGGAGAGTCATCATCCGAAAGGAAATGCCACCATGGATCCAGCTGTAAGACATGTTGTCAGTGATCAATAGGGGAGAGCCCAGCCTATTGTGGGTGATGCCATCCCTGGGTTGGTGATCCTTGGTTCTATAAGAAAGCAAGCCAAGGAAAGCAAGCCGGTAAGCAACACCCCTCCATGGCCTCTGCATCACCTCCTGCTTCCAGGATTCTGCCCTACTTGAGTTCCCATCTGACTTCCTTCAATGATGAACGGTGCAGTGGAAGTGTACGTTAAATAAACTCTTTCCTCCCTAACTTGCTTTTTGGTCATGGTGTTTCATCACAGCAATAGAAACCCTGACTAAATCAATTACCAAGCATAGGCAGGGGCTCCTTGAACAATCTGTTATTATATCAACGTTCCATCAGAAGATGCTGTAGTGTTGGGCTTACCGTTAGGGAGCAGTTTAAGAAACCTGTAAAATTCAAGGTCGAAATAACAGGGCTCATGAGTGACAGAATCAGCCTGGGAGACAGGCAGGACTGTGGACCAGGTCAGCTGTACAGATGACAAAGGCACAGTTCTGAAAGATGGAGATCGAGTGAGGGGATTGGGGTCCCATGCCCTCCCACATGGCCTCAACCACATGACCCCATAGTCACTATCTTCTACCAATAATCCTTGCCTAAGGTACTGCACTGATGTCTCCTGTGGAGTAGTTTTCTCCTACTGTTATCTGTCCTATATTTGTTAGTAAACTTTGTGGTGTGAGAAATAATCTTTGCATGTTTTTGTTCATTTATAGCATTGTATCTGTGTGGGTGTATAGATCTATATTTTACCAATGGATCTTTACTGTTATTTTGGCCTTCTGATTTTTTCAGATTTTTCCAGGAGAAGACCCTTTTGATATTGTAATCATCATTCTGAGGAAAGTTCTTTACAGCATTTGACTGCATTTTTTTTTAATTTGGGCTTAGAGTATAATGAAGGGGCAGTCTGTCTGTCTGTCTATCTCATTATTCACACTAGTAGCTCCAACTTTAATTCAATAGCAGGTGTCCTCCAACGAGCTTTTCCCTCTCTACTTTTGTGCCTACCTTGTGGTGTGAATCTCTTTGTGTGTAGCAAGTCTCCAGCACCACTGGGAATGCTTCCAGCCCTCCTTGGGGCAGCATCCTCTGAACTGGCTATCTACTTCTTCAGGCTTGTTTTTTCTTTTTTTTCCATGAAGAAAGAGGCAAGGATTCTGGGAATGGGAAAGTCTAAGTGGGGATGTTGTCAGGGAGATGGGGAAAAGAAGAGGGTGTGGGAAAATTGATCAAAACTAAGGATATATGGAAAGCCTTATGGAAACCCACTTACTTTGTAAGCTAATTTTAGAAATATAACTTTTTTTTAAAGTATGTGGTAGCCTGCATAAGTACATAATGCTACTCCCACAAGACGTGATTCATTAGACAAAGAGCACGGTGCTAGGAATGGATATCTCCCTATGAGTTATTGGTCAGAAAGATCCCAGAGGCTCCCAAAACAATAGAGGCTACCGCTATTGTTCGTGCTTGGCAACCAGAACTAGATGGTAAGTCCCTCTTGGAAAATTAACCTCCTTTTAGCTAGCTTTCAAAGAACCAGAAGGTGCCATGCAGGCCACTGAGGAAGCAAAGGCATCAGTGGGCTTACCCCAGGGGAGGACCAAGCATGCTATAATACTGACCTGCTAGACGAAATGTACCTACTGGCAACATAGCGGCACAGCTGTTCTGAAGGTAACCAACCACATTCTGGGTAGATGCGAGGACTGCATCACAGCGGGGGGGAATTCATGCCTAATACCTTAACCTGGTCAAAAGTCCATGGCTAGGAGGTTGGAGGCCCTAGTGTTGCTTTTCCAAATGGGCATGTTGTTAGCTGCCTTTCTCCCTTCTCAATATTAATGTTTATACTGTGTTATAACATACTATGTTAGTGATACCCTCAGCCTTGATTAGAGAAACTTCTTAGTGGTTGAATGTTGCAAACAAATGCCTTTAAGCAGCTATTGAGTGCTCAGTCCTAATGGAGCATATTACCACCACCCCCTTCCCCAAGACTCAGGAAACATCCTGGAAGGGGCCAGAGGGAGATGTAAGAGCTGGCAGATGGTGAAGAACACTACGACATGTCATCTTCTAGATGTGACACAAGGTGGCACATGTGAACTCACTTCTAGACATGGCACAAGGTGGTAGCACACATGAACTCACATCTAGACATGACACAAGGTAACACATGTAAACTCACATCTAGAGGTGGCATAAGGTGACACACTTGAACTCATTGCAACTGTGGATACATGCACAAGCCTGTCAATGGTCCAGCATGGGTGCAGGAGGAACACATGAGGCCACACCCCTATATGAAGAGTTACTGTTAGTTAATAGCTTCCAGAAGAGGGGGAGTCATTTTCCTTCAGAGGCATAGCCACTGGAAATTACCCACGAGCTGGTTAAACAAAGAAAGACAAAATTCACACCTATGCACATGCCATTGACTTTAACTGGACTCAGTGAGTTATTTATAAAACAACAACAACAACAACAAAAGACATAGAAGTAGGAATAGGAAGGCGTGGGAAGAAGGGATTCAGAGGGGTTCAAAATTATATCTCTATCTCCATATCTATCTCTATAGTCATTAAAGAATAAATAATAAATTACTGGGGGGGGGGAAGCAAGGAACCAGTAAATATCTTTAAAGAGGAGCAGAGGGAAAGGTATGAAGAGAGCAGAAAGAAAAGAAAGGAAAGCAAATGACCTGAGAGGGAGATGGAAGGAGTAAGGAAGGGAGGAGGGAGATTTAGGTCACATTTTGCTTTGCATTTTAGAAGGGCATCCTGGCAGTTTTGAAGAGAAAGAACTGAAGGGTGGGTTCCCTTCTTGCTTATTTTCTCACTTTGCAGCCAGTTTTAAGGAGGACGCTGTCTAACATCTAAAATGGAAGGCAGAACTGTGTCTCTAATGGTGAAGAACTCACGAGACAAAACCCATGTTCGGTGTGTCTTCTTTGTGCTGTAAAGATCCCTGTAAGTGGCTTCCCGTGGTTTCTGATGTGATACCCATTGTCTGTGGAAGACTACGGCATTTTGGCGCAGATCATCTTTGCTCGGTAGCAGTGCACTCACGGACTGGTAGTTACATACATGTAGGTCAAGTACGAGCTGAGTCCAGGGAGACATTTTGGCAGCGCTTTTTCCCCCTCCTCTCAATCTATTTCTGCTCAAGTCTTTTTCTTGCCTACACAGACCTACATCCTGAAAATGGAGACTTATTTCCTTAAGATCCTGGTGACCCCAGGAGGCAAGGGATTAAAGTTCAGGGTCCTGCTCCCTGAGTTCAAAGTTAGGAGCACAAGGTGTGACTCATACTGAGGCTAGGGTCACTGTCTGGTGAGTAGATCCTCATTAAGTCGTCATCTTCGTCGTTGTCATCATCATCATCATCGTCAGAGGTCTCAACTGGACAACAGAGTCTGGTGCTAGGTGTGAATGTACCATGCTGGGCCAGCCTAAGATCAGGGAAGGGGCTGTGTTCTGACAAAGCAGATGGCTAGGAAGCTGTAAAGCTGTGGCATTTGGGAGCTGGCTAGTTAGCTCTTGTGAACTGTAATTCTCTGCAGAAGCCCTATCTCCACACAAGACCTTGCAGGCTGATTTGTCTTGTGTTGCTGACATTCCTTCCAGGAGAGAGATAGAAACAACATCTATCTACCCCTCCTCCTCAGATTGGCAAACTGAGGTACCAATAAATTTACTGGGCTTACTTACAGAGCAGTGGATGAGAAGGGCCTTGGGAATGAGCACAGGTAAGCTTAAGGTAGACACACTGGAAGGTCTACACCCTTCAGCCAAGATGGCTTCCCTAAGGCTATATAGTTGGGACTCCCTTCCTTCTTCTTTCCCCACTTATATTCTCTAGCCCCTCCCCAACAGAGAATTTCATACAACTAGTTGGGAAGGATGGCTAGATTCTCAGGTGATAATTCCACGACCTTCCTTGAGCCCTCCTTCTATGAGAGACCCAGCAGACTCTTGGAGACAGTAGCAATTTGCTTAGAGGAGAGAGAGTCTTGTTCAACACCCTGGCTGAGTTAAACAAGACTGTGGAGAGATGGACTGTTTTCAATCAAGAGCTAAAGTTGTCTTGGGCTCTCTTATCTATTGTTATCAACCTCTGTTTCTGGCCTCACATCTTCCTGAGCACTAGATAGAATTCCTGGAATGTGTCATTAAGTCTGCTAGACCTCTAGACTCCACCAGACCTAGAAGTAAGAATGGAGCGAGGTAACATCTGACTCCTATAGAACAAACACGGTGTCTGCCTTGCTGTAGCTGTAGGCCAGCTGGGATTCCCACCAGTGTAACTGATGAATGTGTTGACTCCAGTCCTTCTTTTATTCTGTGACTATGATGATTATACATAATTTCTTCCACAATAGGAGATGTCATTCAGGATAAATTAAACCTGTGTTCATATGTCACGATCTTACTTCCTTTAACACAGGGTAGTTATTTCACATTAACACTTGGTATGAACTGTTACATTTTCATAAATTTGGAAAACTCCTTGTTAAATCTATCCTTTCAGAGTTGTTGAATCATGTAAACTTTCAACTAAATAACTAATTTCGAGTTGTGAATGGAATGAAGATTATGGCGGCCAACTACTCAGAAGCCAGTATTTAGGAGTTGAGAGCTGATTAAAGGAATTGGGATTATTAAAGGGACAGTAATCTTGAGAAGATAATCTCCTCAAAGTTCCATCTTGGCTATCTTTGGGGACAGGGTAGAAAGGGCTTTCCCAAGAAGGGAAAGGAAGAGAAGGAAGGGCACACTTTGAGTGGGTCTCTATCAACCAGGACACGTGTCTCTCTTGGTCTTCTCTGGAACATTGCAAGGGACTAACTTGCTCAAGCAAGTTTCTGTATCCTTCCAGGCAGATACACGTATGGAAAAAGATTTAAGGAAGCGGGCTAGAGCAAGAACTTGGGTGGTAAAGTGCTTGCAGTGTGTGCTGGCTACAACTTGACACAAGGAAAGGAAATCTGAAAGGAGGGAAACTCAGCTGAGAAAATGCCTCCATAAGATTCGGTTGTAGGGTATTTTCTTAATTAGTGGTTGATAGGGGAGGGTCCAGACCAGTGTGGGTGGTACCATCCCTAGACTGGTGATCCTAGATTCTATAAGAAAGCATGCTAGTAAGCAGCACTCCTCCATGGCCTCTGCGTCAACTCCTGCCTCCAGGTTCCTGCCCTGCTCGAGTTCCTGCCCTCACTGCTTTTGATGGTGAACCCACAGTTCCATATAACACCCATATACGTTGTGTTTCATCGCAGCAGTACCAGCCCTGACTAAGACACCACACAAGCATGAGGACCTTCCCTAGTTTGGCTTCTCATGGCTGGGATAAACACCGTGACCCACAGCAGCTTGGGATGAAGGAGTTTATTTCGCCTTACACCTTACAGTCCACCATCAAGGGAAGCCAGTGGTGGAACTCAAGTCACAAATCTGGAGGCATGAGCTAAAGCAGAGGCCACAGAGGAGCGCTGCTCACTGGCTCGCTCTCTGTAGCTTGTTCAGTTCTTTCTTATACACCCCAGAATCAGCAGCCCGGGAGTAGTAGCCTGGGTCCTCCCATAGCAAGAAAAGTCCACATCTGATGCAGTCATTTTCTTGACTGGGTCACCCCTTCCCAGATGAGGGTGGTGAAAAACAAAACAAAACAAAACACTAAGTGGAGAAGAAAGATGTGGAAATGTGCAGTTTGCTAAGGAAAGAAGTGAAAGCCAGTTTAAGCTGCAGATAAGGGTGCAACACAGCCATCCCTGGTAAGGATGCTAGCACCGCTAAAGAGAGGCCTATGTTCCGTGCTGGGAAAAATAGCAGTGCTGGTCTAAGGATACAACCCCACCCATGGAAGTGTCCAACCTGGGAAAATAGAGAACAATTTGAAAGGAAGAAAATCTATACTGAGAATGCCATCATGGGGGGTGGGAGGGTCTATGCTCAAAACTCCTGCATGGAAGTGTTTCCCCAGGGTCAGCCTCAGAGGCATGCAGAGGTCACCACAAAGCCAAGCTGTAGCTGATCTGGCAGCAGAACTTGGCAGCATCACCCACATTGTGCTTACTGATTTTTGCAGGCATGAGAGATATAATAGTTGGGGGTTGGGGGGATGGGAGCTTGCACCAAGATTCCAGAAAGGTCCTGAGTCAGTCAAAGTTTCTGAATGGAGTACCCAGTAGACCATTGCATGAACCTGCGAAGGTGAGACCTAAGTTTCAACAAAGGTTCTGGGATGTTGGAGATGCCTGGGAATCTGAGATGTTTGTCATGGAAAAAAAGACAGCCAGGAAGTATAGCTATCCCAAGAGAGTCTGCTTATGTGTGAGAAGGAAGAACTGGAGGGCCAGGTATGTCCAAGCTGTTGTAGTCCAGACGATTCTATCACAAATACAGATAGAGAACTACCCAGTGTGATGTGTACGTTGCTAGATATGGATCTGGCTTTGAGGTCTGGCTTTGAGTTTTCTTTTTTCTTTCTTTCTTTTTTTTGTTTTGTTTTGTTTGTTTGTTTGTTTTTTGAGATGGGGTTTCTTTGTGTATCCCTGATTGTCCTGGAACATGCTCTGTAGACCAGGCTGGCCTCGAACTCACAAAGATTTGCCTGTTTCTGCCTCCTGAGTGCTGGGATTAAAGGCGTGTATCACCACTGCTCCATGAGTCAACATTTTCTTGATGTGCCCACATTCTTCCCTTTTTGAATAAGAATGTTTATTCTGTGCCATTGTATACCAGAAGTATGTAAACTAAGTTTTTTTTTTGTAGGAGCTTATAGTTAAGAGGTTGCTTTGAGTCTCAGAAGAGGCTGTACTTTTGAACAGTAATCGAAACCATTAAAGACTGAACTCTTAGAAAGGAACTGCTTTGTGCATTATGAGCTGAAACAGAGTCCTTTGGGGCTGAGGATGGAATGTAAGATTTAAAGTGCTGTGTCTGGGTGTCAAGTCGATGGTGGGTGGGGTTGTGATGGCCTTTCTTCTTTGTCAAACTATCTGGATTTAGAACACACTTCTGGGTGTGTCTTTATGAGGATATTCCCAGAAAAGTCTGACTGAAGGAGGAAGACCCACCTTGAACAGTAACCACCCCTTTCAATGGTCTGGGGTCCTGGGCTAAACAAACAGGAGAAAGTTTGCTTAGGACCAGCGTTTCTTCTCTCTCTCTCTCTCTCTCTCTCTCTCTCCCTCCCTCCCTCCCTCCCTCCCTCCCTCCCTCTCTCTCTCTCTCTCTCTCTCTCTCTCTCTCTCTCTCTCTCTCTCTCTCCCTCCCTCTCTCTCTCTCTGCTTCCTGACCCTATAAGACCAGCTGTTAGGAACCTCAGCCATGTCCTGACCAGCGCCCTCAAACTGTGAGCCAGAGCACTTTCTTCCTTTAGCAGATGCTTCCCAGGCATTTGGTCCCAGCAGTGAGAAAAGCAACCAATACACAACACTGTCCCTTGACTACATAAGAGAAGCTGTCACCTGAGAGTCTATGTGCTCCGTGTGTGCTCCCAAAGACATCTTCCCCTAGACAGCCACACAACTAGCCTCCAACTTCTCTTTGTCCTTCACTCAAAAATCATATTCTCAAGGGATAGAGAGATGGCTCCAATGTTACAAACACTTGGTATTCTTGCAGAGGATTTGATTCCCAGCACCCACATGGCAGCTTGCAACTGTCTGTAACTCTAGTTCCTGGGGATCCAATGCCCTCTTTTGACCACTGAGGGCACCTGGCATACATGTGGTGCACAGATATGCATGCAAACAAAACACTTACACATGAAAATAAAACCATCTCCTCAGGGAGCCCTACCAGAGACACTCACACTTTATGTGCAACTTTTGCTGTCTATTTTCATTTACTACAGTGTGTGTGTGTGTGTGTGTGTGTGTGTGTGTGTGTGTGTACATTGATTGATTGCCTTTCTTTCTAGCGTGGGGGCTCATAGGCACATTTGCTTATTCTCTAGGTTCTAGAACATTGCCTAGCTCATGGTAAGAACTCATTTCAGCTGTCTACTGCTACATTATAAACTTTCCTATAACATCCTAACTTAAGTGTAGTGAGAATTCTGGGACTTTGGTTTCTTTAAAGAACACAGAAATATTGTAAGAATGTGCTTTCATTTTAACCCCAGGTGTGGGATATGGGACTTCGGACTGTCTGCAGCAGTGACTATGATTTGCCTCATGCTCTAGCAGAGGCATGGTTTTGCCAACTGCAGATAGTTTCTGTGACTGTGTGACATTTGGACTTCTGGGAACTTCTCAGAGAGTGTACAAATGCTAGAGCCCCAAGAGCGGGGTTGGTGGTTGGTAGATCTTTAGGGAAGTTGGCTTTGATTTGTGAGTAACCACAGTCAAAGAAGAAACAAAAGGAAAGAAGTCAGATTCAGGGTTCTCTCACTCGCTCCTCTCCTTTATCTTTTCTCTCCTATCTAATGATAGAGTGAAACCTGGGGGATAAAGGGTGGGAAAAAGAAGAACCCACAAATTAGCAAAGGCCAGCTACGCTTGAGACCATAGATTACCATAATCTCATGAGCCCTTGGGTTGAGAAAGATCAACTGGGAAGTTCTACCTTAAGGATACTATGTAATTGGAGTCAAATCTCAGCAGTGACTGAAGTCACCTGAAACACATGGCTATCACAGGATGTCAGCTGTTGACCAAAATGGGGCTTCATGGGGCCATTGTCTGCAGTACCTGCATGTAACATGGCCAAGTCCATTGGAGGAACTATGCCTAAGAATTGGCACAAAACACTCAGTGAGCATATGTGGAAGGCAAGAAGGGAGGGACGTGCAAAGAAGGGAGGAGTCTGAGAAATTGAAGACAGAGAAATAAGGGCAGGAGTGGGAGGAGGACCAGGACCAGAGAGGGGTTTGTGAGTCAGTGGTAGCATGGTAGCCCTGCATACACTCCCTTCTTGCCTGGATCTATTTCTCATCTCCATCAAGTTGCACAAGCTGGCTTGGAGAAATTCATCTCATATGGCCGATCAGAACTGGAGTGTTCTTGGCAGAACCGCTTACAATTTATGCCCCACGTTGAAAATGGAGCCAAGGCATAACTCCAGGGGAAGAACAACAGAGCACTTCATCTTGATGTTGCTCTTTTCCCTTGATAAATTCAGATCGGTTTTATAAACAAGTGTTTTCATTGTACGAGGGAGGAAACGGAAAGGAGCTAGTAATGTTTAGGTAACGAATAGCAAAATGCTTGATTCAATATGCTGACGTGATTAAGCAATTGTGTGGAGTCAGAGGCAGGCTACCAACTGCACCAAATTAATAAAATATAATTTGGAGAAAAGAAGATGGTAAAATTAAACAACATGCACACACACACACACACACACCAAATTGGTGGGAGATGAAAGGAGCTAGACAGCAAAAATAGACTTACACGCAGCCAGGTAGAACAAACTTTGAACTTGATGGAATGTTTAAAATGGACTAACTTTTAAAACTGTTTGGAAGGATTCAGTCATTTTTCCAGAGCTTTGGAGGGTCTCTGCCAGCTGGACTATTCTTCCTAAGCCACGCTGGCACGCGGAGATCTAATGAGAGGCTTTGCAGACAGGCTTCTGGCTAAAACTCAGAGAATGTGGGTCTGAAGGTCTCAAGCCTCATAGTCTTCATACAGAATGGGCTAGGTTCTCACCAGCGATGGGGTATGAGCCCTTCTCTATCCAATGCACCTAGGATACGGTGCTATTATGTTTACTTCAGTCTTTGTTCTTAGGGCCCAAATAGGCTCATTTGGGGGAAACTGGGGCAATCCAAAAGGAACAACTTCCCCCTGTATTAACATTAGGCTTTTGGGTATGAGGTAGAATTCTTCCTGCCTCTAACTCCATAGGTCCATCACCCAATCCACCCCCCACCCCCACCCCCCACAAAAGCAAATAAATGAACCAGTGTAGTAAGCAAGTTGCAGACTCTTCTCTTCCAGACAAGCCTGGAGCTTAGAGATTGTGGTGTTGTCTCCAGTGTCCGTGACACAGACTTTTTTCCTTACTTTTTAAAAATCTTATCTGCACTACCTACATTTTCTAATCATCATATGGCCCAGCAGGACTGTGTCAGCCCCAACTCTCATGCCCTCATTTCATTCAGCAGAAAGATGACATTACTACTGCTACAAGCACCCCAGTGGCCATGCCTCCATTACATCACCTTACCTGACTGACAGGAAGGAGCCCAGGAAGTGGGGTCTTTGTAGTATCATGTACCAAGCAAAGCATGAAAGATTCTCATAATATAGATTGAGGAAAGTAAAATAACTATTTGCTTGGGAGATGGAGATAGGAAGATCAAGAGCTCAAGGCCAGTCTCAACCATGTAGCAAGTTTTAGGGACAGCCTACCCCTTATAAGAACCTCTCTTAAAAACTTGAGAAAAACTGAGGGTGGAGTATGCAGATCAAACAGTCTCTGCTACACTTTTACTCCTTTGTCATCTCAAAAATGAATGTGCATCTCTCTTCTCCCTCACAGGACATACCCATCCCACCCCCAAGAGAAGAAAACACAAAGTCTTATCAAGAGATATGCTGCTGCCGCTGATCATCATCATCATGTGTGACTTCCCTCTGAGTCCAGACACAATGTTATACTATCTGTTTCTGTCTTGTCTTGTCTTTCCTTCCTTCCTTCCTTCCTTCTTTCCTTCCTTCCTTCCTTCCTTTCTTCCTTTCTTCTCTTCCTCCTCCTCCTCCCTCCTCCTCTCCCCCTCCTCCTTCCTCTCTCCTCCCCTTTTCCTTCACCCTCCCCTCATCCCTCCTCCTCCTCTTCCTCTTCCTCCTCCTCTTCTTCTTCTCCTTCTTCTTCTTGTTTCAAGGCATAGTTTCACTCCTGGAATTCACTTTGTAGACCAGGCTGGCCTCAAACTCAGAGATCTACTTTATTCTGCCTCCCTAGTGCTAGGATTAAAGGCACATACCACCACTTACAGCTTAGTATTTTCAATCTACTATAATAAAAATGCTTTAGATTAATGACTTTTTATAAATACTAGAAATTTATTTCTCATAGTTCTGAAGACTAACAAATCCAAGATGAAAATGGCAGGATATTTGGAGTTTGATGAGGTCTTGCTTCTTCAAAGCCTTTAGTCAATATCTGGCATCCAGGGACAACCATGCTCTTCAGATGATTCCAGTCCTAGCTGCCATTTGACCCCTAACTACTTAGCGATTCCTAAGGAAGAACTGTTCAGCTGATCCAACTCAACCCATGGGATTGTAAGATTATAAACTTTTATCTTGTCATTCTATGACAAGATAGCTATGGTATAGCAATAGATCATTGAAAAGTAGCCAAACAGTCTTCCTTATGCCTTCTATAGGAAGAGTATTCCTATTCACAAAGGTTAAACTCTCACAGATATGCTCAACCTTTTGACACTGCAACATGCAGCCAAAGGAAAGAATCACTCCCCAGAAAAGCTTATCATGTTTAAGTAAGATTACAACTTTGTGTTAGGCCATATCTTAGACACATATGGCTCCAGGACTGCGGGTTGTACACATCTGAAAGGCTTCACTTCTAATACTGTTGAATTGAGAATTATGTTCTTCATGAACTTTGGAGGGGAAAAACATAAACCATAGCCCAAATCATGAACCAAAAGTCTATTTATTTGCCCTCTCACCCACTCCTTAACTATGATGAAGTAAGACCGGAAAACCATAGTTAAAAATCATTCTTCAGAAAATGCAAAACCCCAGAAGGATCAGATTTCTAGGGAATTTTATACCAATGATCAGATTCTGCTGATAAAGAACAAAGGGGGCCCTTCTAACAGAAGAGATGGCTGACCATCCTAGGGGAGGTGTTTGGGGTCTAATATCCTCTACTGCCATGTCTGAAGCAGGAAGTAGAAAGTTTGCTGTCTTGGGACATCATAGCTTTCAGAGCCTACTTCATGCTGATAGAGATTTCCAGGCACTGGGGCTGCCTGAGGTGCTGAATCTGCTCAGGCTTCAGCAGGTTGGATTTATAGATTTGGGTTCATTCAGTTCTCCCAAAATGCAACACCTCTGCCATTTGCCTCTCATTGTCTCCATGCATAATTAACAACAGCTAAAGATCTTGCTAAAAACAATTTTTAAACTTAAAGACTCAAATCTTTTTACATATAGTTTTGTGTTCTCTAATCACTTTCTCCCAAATCTGATGGCAGTAAGTTGAGACTATCTTTAACAATAAGGTTTGCAAGGAAAGCAACAGTTTTAATTGGGTAGATGCCATGAAGCTGTCTCTCAGCACCTCACGGATTGCTTTTCATGCCACTTGGATAGAATTTAGCTTTGGAGCTACTACCTAGGAATGTATTGTTCAGCGTCAGCACGTTTGTCTTTTTTACTTTGAAGTTTTCAGATCACTGACTTGCTAGTCAGTTTAGGTGACAGACCAGACAGAGAACATAACTTGTGTCACTTTCCTAATATAAAAACTAGTAGGTTTAGCTTTTGTTTCTTGCTGTCCTACTGCTCACAGATTTTATGATTTTATAATGATATTTCTCCATTTATTTTAGGAATTTGTAATGATACTTTCCCACCCCACTCCTGGTACTAATTTATGTATTAGAGTAAATTGCTTGCATAATAGATGTAAGAGTTGAATTACTCTTCTACAAAATAAAAGTATTTCTCTTTCATGTAGCTGTCCAGGATAGGCACTCCAGAGATTCAGCAACTCGGGCTGCCACAAGCAAATCACCCATTAGAATGGACAGTCAGAGGAAGGTCTCCTGTCAGATGTATGACTGTTAAGAAATCTAGATCTTTGATCTACACAGCAGGAAAATTTCACTAGGTCATCAGTAAATGGTTTCATGTACTGACAATGGAGTGTCTGTATTTAAAAAACTCACTTAATACTTCTCTCTGTCTCCTAACCTGAACCACTAGCACCATCTGTAAGGTTTGATCAGATCTGCATTCCATTATTCACCCTATTATGTACTAGCTATGTCTTTGGGCAAATTAATTAATGCTTATGAACTTTCATTCTTAAATGTGGAATGCTATTTAAAAGACCCACTCTCTATGCAAATGTGATATATTATACCTCAAATATGCACATACTGCTTAATATTTCATAAATGTTTAATAAATGATTCTTAACCATCTGAGGAGCACAAGATTAAGATTGTATAACTGGAGTTTGAATCTTTATAGACATGTGATGGATTCTCATTGCCGCCTCCCCCAACACACACCACACACACACACACACACACACACACACACACACACACACACACACACTATTTTAAGGCTCTGAGAAGATTCTCCTCTTGTTATCTTTTTCTCATCTATAAAATAGCAAGCATAATATACATTTTGAGGTTCCATTCTTGTTTTTATCTTTTATTTTCTAATTAATAGGACAATGTTTGGAAAACATAAATGTTATGGAAAAATAAAATCCTATGGATTTTATTTCTATTACACTTTTACACTATTTGTATAAAATAGTGCTTTACAAAGCACTATTACAGCATTGTGGTTTCATTTCCATCTTTCTTAGCTTCAAGTCTATTATTTTTTAAAGCTGAGAACCACGGGATATCCTTTTGGTTATATCCATTGGGAGTTCCTTTCTCTATATTATGAAAGAGAAACCAGAAGCCTCTGACTGTGGAAAGAACTACCCAAAGGCTCCAGTGAATACACATGGGGCTCCCAGTGAAGAGAGCCCTAATTAGTCTAGACTGTCGCCATCTTGGAGCGAGAAACCGGCCCTTGTGGGAATGGGAGATGAGGGTGAGTGTGAGCCTGGGACTCCTAAGAACAGACACTTGCCCAATTCACAGCCTCGCCTTGGGCTACTTCTGCTAAGGGAACAGCTAGTGCTTATTACAGTCAATGGGGGTATTCTCATCACAGAGGGATTGTGAGATTTGGCAAAGATCACAAAGGGGGAAAAAAATCTCAGACGGAAACAGTCAAGAATTGCAATTCAGGATGGGACAGAAATAAAAAGCCCAATTCTGATTCACATATTCTGTCATACCCGGTTGATCTGGGACAAAGATCAAAAATTCAAATTGGACAGTTCCCAGCCAGGACTTCTTTCTTTCCCAATGGGCTGTGTAGTATTAACAACCAAGGAGTATCTTTTGTAATCACCAGTGATAAGCTGATGATAGAGAAGCAGACACATTTGTCATTTGTAGTTTCTATACCTCCCCTCTTTATTATCAGAACCTCGACATCTTGCACCCATCTTTAAAATGTAAATTTACCTACAGCTATTCATCCCGCCTGTCCTAATGCCTGTCAAACTGAGATGAAAGAAAGCTGTACCCAGGCAAGTCTGAGATCCTCCCCTCTATCAGAAAAATCTTCCATGGAACCTTGCATTCCTCAAGCAAGACAGATCTGAGCTCTTGATACAGTCAGAAGGGGTGACCTACTTAAAAAGCCAGCAGAGTGTGTGTGTGTGTGTGTGTGTGTGTGTGTGTGTGTGTGTGTGATGAAACGAAAGTGAATTGTTTTGCTGAAATCTGACACTAAAAATAGGGCACTGGATCCTTCCCCTGCTTGGAAAAAAAAAAGGCATTAAAATGAGTGTGTCTGTATGTCTGGGAATATGTCTCCATAGCAACCATTGTCCCACCTCCCCTATCAGCAGCATTACCCTTCTCAACGAAAAGAGGGCATATGCACGCCTTTCCCAGCACCCTCCCAATCCCTTACTCCATGAAATCTAATTAAAGAGTGAAATGAATTTTAGCGATGGTCCTAGAGGCTGGGAGAAGTCCAAGGCTGGGGAGGGAAGCGCTTGGGAGGGGGCACAGGGAGACCTGCCCTTCCACACTGGAGGAGCGGCATGCAACTCCTCTCTCATTTTTAAAAAGAGCCGCAGCTTCCAGGCTGAGGGGCTGCAAGGGAGTGATAAACCCGCCATTCGATGATGTTATTACTTTAATGGATGCAGGACTGGTTGAGCACTTCATTTCCACCAGGGCTTCTTAGTTTGCAGCTTCTTCTCTTTATACAGCATCTAGTTTTCCTCAGACCCTCCTTCGGTTATTAATGAATGCTGTCCCCATTTCCTGTGACACTTGGGTGAGGGAAGAGGAAGCATCATTTGAGAAAATACATCTGTGTCTGGAGTGAGGTGAGTCCATCACAATTAGGAAGCCCCCTGCCACCTCCAACCTTAAACACTTTGTATTTATATTAAGTGTAAGGGAGCACACAGGGCAGATACCCTGGGAAGTAGAAGCTGATTTAGGCAAAAGAATTGCAAGGAAGCACCTGCTGGGGTCCTTTCCTTAGGTCTCCAGGAAGTGCCTTACCTCCTTCTCCCTTTCTCCATCACCTTCCTCAGCATCTAGCCAGCAGCAGCTCAGCACAGCCCCCCCACCCCACCCCCTCCAGCACCCTCCTCTCCCTCTACTCTGAACAACCCTGTCCTTGTTTCTGTGGTCCCCTGGTCCTGATCCCTGCATTCCAATCTCTTCTACAAGTTGGCTGCAGGTCTGGCTTCATCTTATATGAGTTCTCTCTCGGGAGCAAACTTGCCCTCACACAGCGTTCAATCAGGTCTGGACTTGTCCCCTGGACAAGCAGAAGGCAGTGCAGGAAGCCTATGGGGTCTCCTGGGGGTAGAGGGGAAAAATTAGTCACACATAGCACACAAGCTGCCATGTTTCAGAGCTGAGAGGAGCCACAGCAAGAAGAGCAGCTAGGTCTTGTCCTCTGTCCTGGTGGAACGAGCCCAGCCAGCTGTGTGCACAGGAAAAGTCAAAAGATGTGATCTCATGCAGAATGGAGTGGTTGGCACAGGGCAGCCGCCATGTGACTCTGAGCTCTGGGCAGAACCAGCTGTGGCATCTGCAGTTGCGTCCACCTCAGCTGCCAGCCTTACAGCTGCAGCAGCAGGCGTCTCCACATCCTTGGATGGATAACCAGCTTCCCCACTGGGGCCAATGGGGGCCTCCCTTCTTGCCAGCCTGCTGAGGTAGCAAGAGGCCTTTGCTTGCCAAATACCTGTGAAAGCCTTGTAGGAAAGGAAAATCATGAAAGACCCAGAAGAACAGGTCCCTGTCAGGCCATGGAGAGTCCAGTGACCTCTGGTTTTACCCAGGCTGATGTGGCTTAGAGTGCAGTGTTTACTTGCAATAAAATAATGAGAACTAATATTTGCTGGGCACTCACTCTGGGCCAGGAGTTTCTCTGCATGTGTCCAAAGGTGACTTACAAAGAGGGAAGCAGATAGCATTCTTATCTGTGTTTGACAGGTAAGGTAAGAGGAAGACTAAGGTTTCAACTGAGACATTTTGAACTCAGAGCATGCATGCGGTTTGAGAAAGTGGGTGGGGGAAGGAGACAGCAAGAGAGAGCTGTCCACCCACTGGCAATAAGTCTCCAGCCTTCAGATCATCTTCACACCCCACCCCACCCCACCCCACCCCTGAAGTGCTGAGGAATCTTAGAAGACCAAAAAAGAAAATCATCATACAATCATTATGTAAATAACATCATTAAACGTTAGTGTCTAAATGAGAAAAAGAAGGCACTGTTGAACCAACCATCCTGAAGCACCCACTGACCCACCCCGCTTGCCTGACTTGCCTGTGCTATCATGTTTCACACAGTAAAATAAAATTCTCTACTCTGTTTTCCACTGGTTTTATAACAGGGTGCTTTAAGCACAATTTCACAAGGTTATTTTTTAATTGCTGTACCGCATTCGTTCCTTCGAGTTCATGGTACTGAAACTGACTCAGCCAAGGCTCTTATTTTGGGCTCTCGGATGATTTCTGGCTTGTCACCATGTAAAAAGCAATGAAAGCAAATCCTTTGCTCCTCTTTTTATTCATCTTTATGGATTCTTTACGGACTGGGGAGGGCCATTCAACCTGTGACTTTGATAACCTTTGGCCTACAGGCAAGCTTACCTGGGAGGTTAGAACAGGAGCTGGAAGGATCTCACTAGGTACTGCTCATTGCTGAAGGACTGGGAAGGAACAAAGGCATGAATGGAATAATACTCACAGCACCACCGCCAATATGCTAGAAATGGCAGACACACCAGTCTCAGGTGGAGCATCTACCCTGCAGAGGCCACACTGAATGTGGCAATAGGTGGCCTGAGCTCACAAGGCCAGGGCTCCTTATGCAGGATGAAGGTATATGATCCAAATGTTCTCTGTAATCAGAGGGACTGGTGCTGTCCACTTGCCAGTGGCTGCTTCAGCAAGGGACTATGCCAGGGATGGAAAGGGAGTGGACAATATGAGGGGGAGGGTGGTGCTTCAGGTGGTCAGTGGGGACTTCTCTTTCTACAGTACTGTCCTAGCTTGGATTGGGGCCCTTCAAACTGTAGGGCCATGAACAGGGTCCTAGTCCCAACTGGGCTCAGTTCTATGGGAAACCATAAGATCCCGTATATGTCTGGATCAGACGGGACCTTGGTGAAAACAGTCCATCTTCCCTGTTCTCAGACTTAGTTCTGGGCAGTAAGTCTAGCCAGGCAAAGTGGATCAAACTGAGTCAAAATGAGGTACGTACATGTGTGATCAGTACTCCAATCTTACTTTTAATTTGCTTGCTTTTATTTTTGTTTTATGTCGTATGAATATTTTACTGCATGTATGTCTGTGTTCCAGGTGCATACAGTGCCGATTGAGACCAGATGAAGGAGAAGGATACTCTGGGACTAGAGTTACAGTTGTTAGCTACCATGTGGGTGCTAAATATTGAATCCTATGCAAGAGCAGCAAGTGCTCTTAACCTCTGAGCCATCTCTCCAGTCCAACAGTGTTCAATGTTTAAATGTCTCCTTTGCAGGTATTGACCCTACATCTGTATGACCCTGAGTGTGAAAGACACTTAAACTCTATGTCATAGGCACCTCACTTGCCACAGCCCTGTCCTGGCCTAGCCCTAAAGTCACAACAAGGCTCTGGCTTGTGCATTGTTGCCTTTACCAAGTCTCTGCTGTGTTGGGTTCTGAATAGCTCATTAAACCTGGCTTCCTGACATCAGCAGGTTATAAATAAACAAACAAACAAACAAACAAATAGTGGCCATGTCTACAAGCAGTAAGACATAGGACTAAGCTGACCTCCTTCTCATAACCAGCAGGGAAATGAAAGCCCATGGACTTCAAGTGGCAGCACAGGTCTATTGACAAAAGGACCGAGCAGCCCAAATCCTGAGTTCAGTATGGCCTGGCTCTTGTGCTCTTAATCCCACCGAGGGACTTAACATTGAGCAGCTGTGCGTATTCACACCGCTGAGTGCGTATTGCACAATATTATCAGATGTCCTCCTACGCAGAGTGGCAGTATTGGCCTGTTGGGTGATTCACCAGGATCTGACACAAGCTGCCAGGAAAAGAGAGCCATCCAGACTCGGTTGAGGAGAGAAACCAGAACACATGGTAGAAGGGAAAAAGCAGGCCAGACAGCCTCTCAGGCTGGAACTAGCAAAAGCCCCGACAGAGCAAGGCTTGACTCTCCTTTGTCTGAAGGACTTCAGGTCCACAGACCCGAAGTTCAGTGCTTAGACCAATGCAAGCAGTTATTCAACCCTCAACAGCTGAGAAAGGAGACCTGTGAAAAACAAGAAGGGAGTCAGTGAACTCATGTTTGAATAATAGATATCCTGCTAATATAAGCACAGAGAAAGCTAGGACTGGCCCAGGCTTAGTCTCTCTTAGTTTAGATTCCTCAGACTTCACAGAGTGTGGCTACTTTAGGGCAAGACCCTAATCTCCTGGTTGTCTTAGCCAGTAGCTCCTACGTGTGCTCCTGAATCCTCTGGGGGTGCGGAAGACATTATGATTATCTTTAACTCATCTACCTTGATTCCTAATTTTGAATAGATTTTACACTGGGATGTTTTATTCATACAGGAGAAATGAGACTTCATTTTGACAATGGGTACTCCAAAAACTTCATGCTAATGGATTTCAGGATTAAAAATGTTAGCAAGTCACTCATCTAGTAAGAAGATGAAAACTCTTAGCCTGGTGTTCAAAATCATCTGGGTTTTACCCATTCAATCACCTCTCTGGCTGGTTACCGGCTACTTAGTGCTTGGACCACCTAGTGCGGTAAAGGAATCTGTTCTATACCTATACCTATCTTCTGCAATAACAACAAACCATCTTCTTGTTCTTTCTCTTTAAGATTTATCTATTCTTTTTTTTATATGTATGAATGCTTGCCTGTGTGTATATATGTGTGCCTTGTGTGTGTGCTTGCAGAGTCAGAAGAGGGCGTCAAACACCCTGGAACAAGAGTTATGGATGGTTGTGAGTCACCACATGGGTGCTGTGAGTCAACCAGGGTCTTCTGCAAGTCTTTTTAGATTGCTAAGCTACTCTCCAGCCTCCACACCCTTGTTCTAACTTTTGGCCAATGCAACACCAACAGATGAGGTCACACTGACAGATCTAGAGAGCTCCCATCCGCTTCACTTATAGGAGTACCACTTCTGTCGTAGGACACTCCTTCATCGATGAGCTGCCCAGGGATAACTACCATTGATGTTCAATGAACTGCTTGCTACTGTCTGCTCAGGCGGCCCAGGTATAAGAAATTGCATACATAAAGGTTAACAACTCCTGCCTCTTCCATTGGCAGCTGCGCCACTTCTGATCGACTAGAACCAACCAAAATCATTAAGTTAACACTAATTATGTGCCACCACTACCACTCATCAACATCGCTGCTAGGACTTTGGCTATGCCAAGAAAGAATGGTTCTAGCTGGTATGGTATGGGGAATCCAGAAAAACAGTCTCTGCCTCTGCAACTTACTATCAGTTGCAAATCAAAATTGCTTGCGCTGGAGGTGTCCCTTGGTCTGCAGGTCTTACATTGCACAATGGTTTCAGGCAGAGAACAGGTTAACTCCTCCCCTTACTACTGTTTCCCTGGAGGAACCTGGGAACAAGTTGCATTTTCCAAAGATGGCAGCCTCAATAGTCTTCTCCTTTAAGGTCTCTGACAGTGTGACACTGACTCTCTTCTTATGGAATGTGGAGTTCACATGCCACCTCTCTTTTCAGCTTGAGGATCTTTGTGAGATCTTCCATCGACAGACAATGTTTGCCAGAGATGAGGATGTGACTTCTGAGGCTGGCTATAAAATGCCATAACGTCTACAAAGGCCTCCCCCAATACCCATTGTCTGCATGCGGCATCTAGTGCTGACTGCGCCAGAGAAGCTGTGTGGGTCCACCATCTGCGTTAGCAGACTGTCAGATTCCTCTCCATAAACTGGGGGTAATATTGATCTCTATCTCCTGAGGCCTGAACAGTTAATCCATGCAAACCTGAAGGATAATGTCTAGCGTATAGTAGCTACACGCTTTTAGCAACTGTTATCAGAACTTGACATTTGGGAGGGGACAAGTTCATATTTGTTCATTGTTTAGTCGAAATTCACAGTGTATAAATGGAAAAGAGCATGATTATCCAGTGTGTAGGCAGTGGCATAGGAGACTGCTCATGTCCTGTTCAGTCAGTGTCTCTAGTCTCAAGTGGCACTTGAGATTTCCCCGTTAGTTGCCTTATACAAACCACCAGAAGACCTTGCCCACCCTACACCCATTCTAATCTCCTCTGCATTTCCCTCCAAACTCTATTTTGCCTAAGTATTTGCTTTGCGGTTCTCTCCTAGTGGAAGGTTCCCTTCCATCCCTGATGGTCTACTTTCTGCTGATTCTCACTGGTCCTTTGGCCCACACACCGCTTTGGAAGCCTCTCCAAACCTCAGGAGTAAATGAAGTGTCCGTTAGTTACTTTGCTCATGCTTTGATCTGAGAAGAAACTTAAGGGGGGAAGGACTTATTTTGGCTCACAGGATACAGGCCATGTGGGCTGGGGGTGGGGGACTGATGGGCATGATAACGGAGTGTGGAGTAGGTGGCCACCCTGCCTCTGTATTCTGGGAGCAAGGAGCAAGTTGGAAGTGGGGCTATACCAGCCCCACCCCCACCCCCAGCGACTCACTTCTTCCAGCCAGACTCCACTTCTTAGGTTCCATAGCCTCCCCCAAACAGCATTCAGCTGGGGGACTATGTATTCAAGTGCATGAGTCTCAGGGAGACCCGTCCTATCCAAACCACAGTGGTGTCTCAGTCTTTCCTACAGTAGCAACAGTTCATCATAGAGAAGCTGTAGCTCATGTCATCACTGTCCCCAATTTCTGGGCACACATGGAAGACAGGGTGTACAGATTGCCTTTGGCATTGCTTTCCTAGTACTTAGGAATGTACAGGCAATAGTAGCCACTCAACAAATGCTTGACTAAATGAACAGTTGTACTATGTTTAAAGAAAACAACCAATTCTATTATCATCACCATGGTAGTTTTTTTGTTTATTTTGAGAAATCCCCAAACTGATTTCCACAATGGCTACATTAATTTGTAACCTCACCAATCTCATCAATAGTGAATAAAGATTCCTTTCTCCATCCACCCTGCCCTTCTTCAGCATTTGTGAATGATAGTCATTCTGTGTGGGGTGAGTATTATATCAACGTAGTTCTAATTTGCATTTTCCTAATGGCTTGAGGGATTAAATACTTTTTTTTTGTTGTTTTTTTTTGTTGTGTTTTTTGTTTTTTGTTTTTTGTTTTTTGTTTTTTTTTGTTTTTTTTTTGAGACAGGGTTTCTCTGTATAGCCCTGGCTGTCCTGGAACTCACTCTATAGACCAGGCTGGCCTCGAAGTCAGAAATCCACTTGCCTCTGCCTCCCGAGTGCTGGGATTAAAAGCATGTGCCACCACACACACACTTTTAAAAATAGTTATTGGCCATTTGTATTTCTTTGTTTGAAAACTGTCTATTCCGTTCATTTGTCCATTTATCAACTGACAACCTTATTCCCTTGGTAGTTAGTTCATTTCAGGTGTTCTTTGTGAATTCTGGATATTAGCCCCTTGTCTGAAGTGTAGCTGGTGTGGGTTTTCTCCCACCCTGTGCACTGTCTGTTAACTCTGCTGTTTTCCTTTGCTCAACAGAACGTTTTTTGTTTTCATGTCGTGTCATCTGTTGATACTGGCGTTAGTTACTATGCTGTTGATCTTCTCTTTAACAAGCACATGTCTACCCTGATATCTTGACATATCCTGTGTTTTCTTCTAAGGGCTTCAGTGTTTCAGGATTTCAATTGTACACAATGAAATATAAGAATCTAATTTCACTCTTCTACAGGCGGAAATCCAATTTTGTTAGCAACATTTGTTGAATAAGCTATCTTTTTCCCAAAGTAGTTTTCGCTTCCTCTGTCAAAAATTAAGTTAACATAGCTGTGCCATTTTATGTATGGTTTCTCTATTCTATGCCATTGGTCTATCTGCCTATTTCAATGCCATGACCAGCCTGTCTTTGTCACTATACTCTATGATGTAATCTGAGCTCAGGTACCATAATGCTGGCCATGACCAGTCTGTCTTTGTCTTTGTCACTATAGCTCTATGATCTAATCTGAGCTCAGGTACTGTAATGCCTCCTTGGGATTGCTTTCACTATTGTGATCCTTTGTGGATACATATGAATTCTTGTATTACATGTTCTAACCCCATGAAATATGACATGGGAATTTTGATAAGCATTGCATTAATTCTGTAAATTAATTTTGGTAGTATAGACATTTTTACAATATTAATTGTGCCTATCCAGGAGCATGGAATAGTTTCCCATCACCTTGTATCTTCTAGGATCTTCTTCTTCAATATCTTGACTTTTTGTTATAGAAGTCTTTCTTAAGTTATATATATTATTGTTTACTTAATTTAGGAGGAGTTATTCTGAATGGAATATTTTTTTAACTTCTTTCTCAGAGAGTAGACTATTACTATAAAAAGCCACTAAGTTATTGTATTGTTATTATTATTGTTGTTGTTGTTATTATTATTGTCATTATTATTGATTTTTGTATCCTGCATAATTTACCACCATCCCTTTTAGGATGGCAGGTAACATGTTGTTAAACGATTTGCATCCAAACAGAAGCAACTACAGTCTTGGCACATGGTAGCATGAGCTTTGGCTGTCTTGGAGAAGTCCTTCACCTGGAGTGCTTCAGCAGAAAAAGGGAGGTGAAGGACAATACTGTTCTCTTGGTTTCTCACTATCAGATAAGGGAGCACAGGGATGGGAGAAGACCATGTTGGCTGGGTGGTACCCAGCTTCATGTCTGGAACTCTTACTTGTCCTGTGAATATTTGATGTCTGATACCTAAAGGTTTGAAGCTGAAACGAACCTTGACTGCTGGCTCTGAATATTGATTGAAAACAGAACCATTAAAACCCTGGGGGGTGGACCCCAAAGCTGACCCTGACCCAGATAAACAAGGAACACTTCCTTCTACGCCAGTGATCTGACCCCAGGTGTCTGCACCGAGTGGCTTTCCAGGAACCCAGCCAGCTCTGCCAAGCCTGTGTTTTCTGGTTTGATGCTAAGGGTTCTCTGTGTGGAACAAGGGGACTGTCTGTAGTGTTTTTGCTGAAACGTGTTTAGCACAGCATTCTGTGACATTTCTCTCCAAGGAAAGCACGTGGCACTTCATCTGTGAGAGTACCCGGAGTCTCCACCGTGAGAGATCCACCAGGGCAAAGCAAACAGCACTTGCTGACACCCCACAGAAGGCTCTGCCTGGATCTGTGTGGCCAGAATCCACTGGAGCGCTGCAGGTCAGGACCTGTGCATTCCAGTCCGCTGCTTGTTCAATTATCAAAATCCCAAGACGCTGACATAGAGGCAATGACCATGAACAGCGGGTTTCCTCACAGACTGGGAAAGTCCTCTTCTAGACAGGCCAGCACATGCCCGCCAGGGAACGCTTAGGTTACGTTTTGTCTGCCTCTGCCCATGGGTACTGTGGAGGCAGGTGTGTCCACTTACAATGCCATCTATCAGTTCTAAAGCCCTCCTTCCTTCCTTTTCTAACAGTGTGTGCCTCCACTGACAGACTCACAGTCTCACAGATGATTCAAACACCAAAGTCAAGTTCCAGTACAATAGGGAGAGATACCGGATGTTCCAAAGGACCAGAGCGGCTGTTTTACAGCACAGGGTCAGGCTTCACACCGGCTGTCTCTCCAGTGACCTGGGTTTGGGTATTTCCCATTGTTGTTCAGTTCTCCTGGCACAAATGTAAAGTCTCCAATGTTAGATTCCTGGCTGCCTCTCATCTTAGCCTACACTCGCTTCTTCAAGGATCAGAACTTGGGAACTGGCATTTCTGCTGCTAAAACAGCAGGGCCTGACTTTCTCTTGTAGCTAACAACATGTTTCATACATTTTATAAACATTCACCCCAGCAGTCTCCTAAAAAATGAGCCCCTAACATTACCCTGGGTTTTAACTTTATATTTTATTTTTTAGGTGTGTGTGTATGTGTACATTTGAGCCCAGTACCCAACAGAGGTCAGAAAAGGGTGTCAGATTCTCTAGAGCTGCAGTTTCAGACACGTGTGAGCTGCCCAGTGTGGGTCCTGGGAATGGATGAGATTACAAATTGGTGCAGGAAATCAGGTCCTCTGCAAGAACAGTAGAGACTCTTAACCTCTGAGCCATCTGCCCAGTCCCAACATTATCCTGGTTTACAAGTGAAAAAGACCAGGGTTAGAGAGATCACTAACTGGCCAGTGGCCTCTCAATGAAGCAAGAGCACAGGTTCTATAATTTATTCAATTTGAGCTATCGAATTATCCCAATGGTGCTGTGGTTGGGTTTCCAGTCGCCCTGTCTCTCCTTATTTTTAAGATCCCAGGGAGACCAATGCATACGTGTGAACCAGAGCCGTCAATGGCCATGTGACATATGCTGTTCTGATTTTTCCTCTGGTCCCCAGTCACTGATACCCATTGATGATTCCTATAGCCAGGAAGATGGGAAAGTCACCGCTGGGTCAGCTGCTTCCCATGGAAACAGGAGAAGCGAGGGTACCAGGAAGTGTCTTCAAGCCCTTCCTACTGTTCTAGGGCACATAGAAATGCTACTAGAGAATAAGAGGTACCACAAACCTGTGTGTCTGACTCATCCAACAGTCTTTCCTTCCAGATCTTTCCTCCACCCTCTTGTCAAAAGCCTGCTGGTGGCCACCTCCATCTGGATTTCAATCAGAGCTGGAAGAAGAAGCTGTGGGTACCAGAACAACACCAGTGTGAACCAGAAACAACAGCCACTTGATTCAGGTCTCCTCTCGGTTGTGCGAATAGCAATGCACAGCACCCTTGACAAGTAACACACTACGCTACGCCACATTCCTCTACCTCTGTGGAGGTTGCGCTACTGCATGTGAAAACAGCTTGATGGAACAGTACCGAAGCCGTACCTCACACTAGGTATACTAGGAACCAGAATCAGGGTGGTGGTGCAGCGCTCGCTGGAACTAGATAAACCCAGTCTTCTTCTGTGCATTTGAGCCCTTTTATAGTCACATTGTGAAAGTGTCTTGCTTGGGAAATTATGGAAGCTGCATTGAGAGCAACACTTAAAAAGAGGGTTGAATCTTGCCGAGTGTCATCAGTACCCGGACTCTGTTTGGGCCGGTGGGAATAATTCAATAGGAAAATCTCCTATAGAGAGGTTTTATTAGTAGGAAAGCAATTTATTCTTGGAGTCACAAGATAAATGATGAACAAATATTTCAAATAAATAAATAAATAAGATCAGGCTGGGCATGGTGCCACACACCTTGAGTCCCAGCACTCAGGAGGCAGAGGTGGGTGCATATCTGTGAGTCCAAGGCTAGCCTATTCTACATAGCAAGTTCTAGCCAGCCAAGCAAGGCTGCATAGGTGAGACTGTCTTTAAAACAAGCAAACAAACAAACAAAACCTTTCCTGTTTGTTTGATGTAGCCTTGGACAAGGGGTGACCCAGAGCCTCTGCCCCCAGACTCACCCAGCCCATCACTTGCTATTAAAAGACAAAAGGACTTAAGACAGAGGCTTAGCTGGTGTTTGTTAATGTTTAGAATCACAGGAACCCCCGAATTTCCTCCAGAAGGAAGATGTCAGCTGGAATCCAGGAATCTCCTGCATGAGAGATTTTCCACGATAATGTGGCTATGGTAATAAGATCTGATCAAAAGAAGCAGCCACTGCCCCATGGCCCCACCCAGGCGGGTTGAAATCCTCACCTTATGCCAGTCAGCTTTCCTGATTTTTTACTTACATAAGCCCAGCTCAACCACCTTTCTGGTGGAAAACCGGGGCGACAGCCAGAGTGAAGAAGGAACAGAGGATGTTTCGAAGGTGCTACTTCAGGCCTCCTCATGGGGTGGCCAGATTCTATCAAACACGAGAGAGCAAACACTGGCACCCACACACCCACCAGCCACCTAAAGAGCCGAATCCAGGCCTTCACATGTTGGTGTGTGGATGCTGATTGGTTGGCTACTCAATGAACTAGGGCTAGAGTGAGACCGAGAGTCTGCACTGCTAGTGAGTGTCCATGTGAACACACGGGGTCTCCAAGCTTTGTGTGTGCCTGTCACTCATCAGAAGTAGGAGCAGAGTCTACCATGCTAGGACTAGCGAGAGGAGGAATCAGGGAGGCCAGCATTTATAAGATGTGATAAATATACAATAAGGTACCGTCTCAATGTGTTCATAGGGGACACAATAAATAGATGAAAGGGGCTGAGTATAGGAGGGGAAGGGGGAGGGGGAGGGAGGGGGGAGAGAGGGGGGAGGGAGAGGAAGAGGGAGGGGGAGATGGAGAGGGGGAGGGGGAGGGAGAGGGAGAGGGAGAGAGAGGCATGACAATACACACCCGTGATCCCAGTACTGAGAAGACAGAGGTATGAAGATTGAGAATTTGAGGCCAGCCTGAGTTACAGAGTGAGATTCTGTCACACGAGAAAAAACAAAACAAAACAAAAAACCAAACAACAACAAAAACAGGGTCAGGAGACATAGCTCAGTGGTGGTAGCACAAGTACACGCTGCTGGTTGGCATGTTCGATTCCCAGCATTGAAAGAAAAAGGTCTGAAAATCAGTTTCCATTTGGGTCCTTTTGGCTTCTCTTGACAAGGAAGAAGATGACGGTAGTTAGATGCTGTGGTTTGAATGTGGAATGTGCTTCACAAAGCCTTATGTTTAAGTTCTTGCTCCCTGGCTGGTGGCACTGTTTTGGGAGGGTGAGGGGCCTTGGGCATGCGGAGCCCAGATGGGCAGATGGTAGCAGGCCTTGCGGTTTAGAGCCTGTCTCTGTTTCTTGATCTGGATCTGTCCAGATGTGAGCCAGCCGCCTCATGTTCATACAGCAGCGAGCCTCTGCCTCACCATGTCTTTTCCATTGTGATAGATGGTTCTTTCTAACCATGGGGCACAGTTAACCCTTCCTCCATTACCAAGTGTGGTGGTACACGCCTATAAACCCAGCACTGCGGAGGTAGAAGCAGGAAGATCTAAGTGCAGAGTCATCTTTGACTACAGCTTGGGCCACATAAGACCCTGCCTCCAAACAACAACAACAACAAAACAAATCACTTGACAGTGAGGAAGATTCAGAGTCCCACAACCCCCTTCAAGGGCATGCTTGACCTATATGCCCCTTATAAAGTGCCATCTCTTGAAAGTTCTCCTGCGTCCCAAAACTGCCACTCCAGAGGTCAAGACTTTGGGTCTACATTTGGGTCTTTGGTGACATTGAAGCTCCCTAGGACATACAAGTGCCCTTTGCTTACCTTTTCCTTCTCTGCCTAGTTCAGTGTTGGCATTTAGGTCTCCACAGGAGCTTGCTGACAAAATGAACCAACCAATTATGACATTCCCTTATTATTATTTCTTCTTCTTCTTCTTCTTCTTCTTCTTCTTCTTCTTCTTCTTCTTCTTCTTCTTCTTCTTCTTCTTCTTCTTCTTCTTCCTCTTCCTCTTCCTTCTCTTCCTCCTCCTCCTCCTCTTCCCCTTCTTCTTCTTCTTCTTCTCCTCCTCCTCCTCCTTCCTCCTCCTCCTCCTCTTCCTCCTCCTCTTCCCCTCCCCCTTCCCTCCCCTTCTTCTTCTTCTTCTCCTTCTTCTTCTTCTTCTTCTTCTTCTTCTTCTTCTTCTTCTTCTTCTTCTTCTTCTTCTTCTTCTTCTTCTTCTTCTCCTTCTTCTTCTTCTTCTCCTTCTTCTTCTTCTTCTTCTCCTTCTTCTTCTCTCCCTTCGTCCTCCTCTGCAGTAGAACAAACAGCAAGATTTTTCCATCTAAAACACTTCAAATGGATAATTCAGTGGTGGTAAGTACATCTAGCCATTATTGTATTTGTCTCCAGGGTTTTTTTTTTTTTCATTGTCCCCAACTGACATTATTCCCGTCAAACAATAACATCCTGTTCCCTGCTGCCCTGCCCCTGGTTATCAGCATTTCACTGTGTCTCTATGAATCTGGCTCTTCTAATCATCAGACAAGCGGATTATACACTACCCGCCCTTTCATCACTGACACTGTTTGGTTAGCTTGTCTTCAAGGTCCATCCATAGCGGCATGACAGAGGTCATGCTGGTAACTGCGGTACTTGGGTGGGTCAGACACCAGCCAGCTTGGGTTACACAGTGGGTTCCAGGTCAGCCAGGCCCATATAACCAGACCCTGTCTTAAGATACTTTTCCATTCTCTTTCAGGCTGGGTACTCCAGTCCACTGTATGCACGTTGTGGTACTGCTTGTTTGCCATTCATCCGCTGAGGCTGAGGCATGATTCAGTCGCTTGCACCTTTGACCTATTGTGAGGGATGCTGAGTCCCTGCTTTCATACCGTTTCACTGCAGTCTGGGAAGAGGTTCTAGACTCTAGTTTTGAGGAACTTCCTCATTACTTCAGTTTTGGTTTGGTGATGTTTTGAGACAGGGTCTCCATACATAGTCCACCGAGGGTAACCCTCCTCTCTCTCCCTCTGGAGTGTGAGGATTATAAGCATGGTCTGTCCTACCTGTCTCTCAATTTTGTGGGTTTTAGACCAGGTTTCATTCTGCAGCCCAAGCTGGCCTGGAACCCACTGTGCAGTCCAGACTGGCCTGGAACCCACTGTGCAGTCCAGACTGGCCTGGAACCCACTGTGCAGTCCAGACTGGCCTGGAACCCACTGTGCAGTCCAGACTGGCCTGGAACCCACTGTGCAGTCCAGACTGGCCTGGAACCCACAATTCTTTTGGCTCAGCCACTCCAGTGCTGGAATGACAGATGTGAGCCAACATTCCCCACGCTCAATTTTAAATTTTAAAACTATCCGTGTCTGCATAGTCTGTGAGTTGGGAATTTCTCCTTACCGGGCAGGCGCACAGGGAGAGCCCTTCAGGTGTGCTGGTTTGTCAGACAGTCCCTTCCCTCTGTTGCACTTTCCTGGAGATACAAAGGAGACACTGGTGAGGGGGAGGGTGGGGTGGGGGTTGGTGAAGTTGTGGGTCACAGGGTTTAAGCCGCCGAGGTTTACCGGCCAGGAGTAGGGGTAGGAGCCTGGTGCAGAGCTCCCCACCCCCGGGGTAAGTACAGGTTGCATTTCTCTCACAGAACACCTGGACAACAGAGCCAGCCTGGATCTTGGTGCCAAAGGTTCCCGGGATGGTTTCTGTAAGTGGCCGCACTGGGCGGTAACATTTTCCAGGGACCAAGGCGTAGTACTAACCGGCAGCCAAGATCCAGGCACACAGCTGCCCAGAAGTTCGGGGAGGGAGGGCGTGGCTGAGGCTCCTGCTGGCCGGAAGGGCTGATCCACAGCTGGAGACCGTTAAAATGTGGCGAGGGCTCTCATCTTTGTTCTCAGGAGAAGTTTAAAATGCTACCAGCCTGTAGGGCAGGGAGTGAGAGAGATTCCAGGAACAAATGGGGGGGGGGGGGGGGAGACTGAGGGATATCCTGACAAAATTCAGAATTTGATACACAGGATGTCATTCTTTTAAAAGCTGTTTATCGAAATAACAGACGTTAAAAAAAAAAAAAAAAAGCATCCAGGATACCAACTTCTGTCCCCAGAAAATAACTGCTTCATTTTGTGTTCTCAACCATAGGTTTGTGTGTGTGTGTGTTTCTTTTTTCTTTTCTTTTTCTCCTTTTCCTTTCTTTCTCCTTCATTTTCTTTCTTTTTACTTATTTTATTTTTGACAAGGTTTCATGTACCCTGCCTCAAACAGCATAGGTGAGGATGGACTTGAGTCCACCTGTCCAGTGCTAGGTCTTCTACAAGCTGTATTCCTGTCTTCCCCTTAGGTCTGAAGGTGGTTTTGTTTAAATGATCTCTATCTCTGGCTTTCTGGGATTGAAGGGTAGAAGGTAAGAGCCTTAGTTGGTGATGTGTTTCCAGTAACTCCGCTGCTTCTGTACAGTTTCTGTGGGAATCCCAGCAGGCAGGAAGGAAATGTGACTATGGAGCTTCAGGCCTGCTCTGGTCTCCAGTCTGCCTAGACTGATCTCTACGAAAGCCACGAGGGCTTAGGGAGGAGACTCAGAGTACCTGACTCAAAACCAGGAGGATCTGAGTTCAGACCCCTGACACCAACTGGAAAAAGTTGGCTAAGCTGAGAGTTCTGTAACCCTAGCCCTGTGCGGGTAGAGACAGGCAGATCCCTGAAGTGTGCTGGCCAAACCAGGTGACCTTGACTTCCATCCCTGGATCCCTCATGTTGAAAGGAGCAAACCAGCTCCCACAAGCTGACCTCTGGGCTCTACCATGGTGTGCATGCATCCACACACATTAAATAAATGTAATTTAAAACTTTTTAATATGGTAAAGAGCAATAGAGGAAAGGCCTAATGTCAACCTCTCACACACACACACACACACACACACACACACACACAGAGAGAGAGAGAGAGAGAGAGAGAGAGAGAGAGAGAGAGAGAGAGATCATAGTGAAGATTTCCAGCATCTCAGTGCCAACCATTCCCCACTGTCTCAGCAGAACCCTATCTTTGTCTGGTCCTGGGTTTTTTGAGTGAATGCTTAGGAAAGAACATAAGGAAAACAAAAATGGAGGCACTCCTGACATTTGAACAGGCTGACTGCAGAAGTGAGCAGTAGCTGTTTCCAGCAAAGCCTTTGCCAATCAGAAGCAGGGACCAAAAACATCTGCAAAGATGAGATAAGTCTCTGCCTGGCCCTAAAACCCAGGCCCCAGGCCTTTCACCACACTGGTTTCCAACATTCCTCAGCACACAGGAGCCACTTACCATAGCAGGAGGGGACCCTTCCAGGATCTCCTGCCTCTGGCTTGGCTCTGGCTTCAGCACTGTGGTTGGCCTGGCTGAGTACAACTGAGTCTTTGCAAGCAACATGTGCTGCAGAGGCAACACCCATTCACCGTCCTTCCCATCACTGGCTGTGGATGTGGCACTGGGCAACTGGACTTGAGACCCCTTGTGCCACCTCCGCCCCGTTCCCGAGTGAACTCTGTCTCTGGATATCAGTGGCAGCGTCACTTAGAGCTGGATTGTAAGGTTGTTAGATTCATTTGCTGTGCATCTTTTCTCTTTCCCTAATGTGTGAACGATAAACTGTGGGTTTGAAAAAGACAACCGTCTGCCTCTGTGCTGGGTAAGTCACCTCCAGGGAGGTTTTCTCCCTCTCGCCCTCTCTGCTGATAGCAGCTCTCAGAACCCTCACTTGCACTGAGTGGCTGAGCCCTTGCAAGAAGAATTATAGTGTTTGTACACTGCTATAACATAGTCCATTTTTCACACATCTCTCAAAGTCTTAAAACTGTGACTTTGGCGGCATTCCGAGCAGAGACCAGAAAAGATTTAGGGACCAAGGCTCTTCCTAGCACCTCCTTGCTAGTGTCTTTCAGGGCTTGTGCAGAGCAGTTAGCATCGAAAATGGGCAGGCAGGGTTCAGTTAGGAGGGGTGGCCCAGGCTAGACCTTTCTCTATGTAGCTGTGATAACTTCATAGAGTTATGAGTGGGAGAGCACTCATTTGTAATGTTGCTTTTTCTTGATCAAGTTTTCTTTGATGTGAAAAGAACTATGGTTCTGAGAGTCAGTAAGAGTTACAGCCCATCTGTGGCGGGAGCCTGACTGTGCCTCGGATTAATCGCTGTAAGCTTGAAAATGTGCCTTGAATCAGACCTCTGCACGCTGGGGTTAAGACGGCTGCCTATGCACCAGGCTTGCTGTGCACTGGGTAAGGGAAGGTCTGAGGCACTCATATATTATCTATGTCCTGTTCTGTGATAACATTCAGAATTACATGCTAACAGTTATTGAGTACAACTGTTGCTACTGTGTTAATACACTCATTGATACTAAGTGGAGCATGTTTGATTGCAAATAAAACCCAGTTCAATTGACTGAAAACTTAAAAAAATTTTTTTTTTTCTTACACAGCCATGATTTTCCATGGTGGGTTGGCTCCTGAGTCAGTGAGCTCAGTGTATGGTTGATGTCTGTCTTAGTCAGGGTTTTGTTGCTGGGAGCCGATGCCAAAACCACAGCAACTCTTATATAAAGGAAAACATTTCATTGGAGCTGGCTCGTGGTTCAGAGGTTTAGTCCATTATCATCATGGTGGAAATCATGGTGGCATGCAGACAGACATCATGCTGGAGAAGGAGTTGAGAGTTCTACATCTGGATCAGCAGACAGCAGGAAGAGAGAATGACACTTGGCCTGGCTTGACAATCTGAAACCTCAAAGCCCATCTCCATTGATGCACTTTCTCCAACAAGACCACACCTATCCCAACAAGACCACACCTCTTAATAATGCCACTTCCTATGGGCCTAGAGGGGCCATTTACATTTGAACCACCACAATATTTTTAAGAATACAGGGAATATCAGGCGTGGCCATATGTGCCTTTATCCATCCTGATCCTTGGAGGCTAGGGCAAGAGGCTTGTGGTGAGCTCAAGGTTAGTCTGGACTTTGTAGTAATATCCTATCTCAAAAATAAACACACAAACACCAGCAATTTCCACCTCTGCTTCCAGCCAGTCCTGCACTCACTTTGGGTGTTGACCAGCTCCTGTCATGTCTGTACCTTGGCTTGTACACAACCAGGCACAGTGATCTTTCAAGGAAGGAAAGCTATGTGTGTAAGCACCTCTTTAAGAAAAGGACACTCGTCCATCTTTGAGCGTGAAGAATTGCCAGGGTCACACATGCCCTCCTGACAAAGCAACTGGGAAATCAGACAGAGCAGGCAACCCGCTGGGCAGAGGCTCACAGAGCAACCCCAACTGAAGGGAACATACTAGTGGGCCTTCTATCACCTGGTTTTCTTCATAGAGGCATATCCTGGTCTACAGAGAGGTGCGAAGTCCCCAGGGGAGCACTGTCGATGAGTTCTGAGAGGTTTTATACCCAGTTCTGTCCTTTGCAGGCTGCTAGGGGTGTAGGGGGAGGGTAAGCCCCTTCTTGCTCAGTTTGCAGTGTGTTTTTGCCTGTTCTGCTATGGACAAGGGAGATGGAAAAATGTTTCCCAGAAAGAGAAATCCAAGGACTATGCATAAAGGGAAGGCTGGAGTATTTGGCTGAATAGGAAGTTGTACCAACTCCAGCTGAAACCACACAGGATAGGAAATCAGAACGTCTCATGGAGAACAGTGCCTGAACCATCTCTCTGTTCATGAAGGAAAGAGAATTATTTTTGTTTCATTCAGGTAAAAAGGAAAGCCGAGCCTTCTCTAAGGGCCCGGAAGGGTCACATCTTCAGAGAAAGCATCAGTTAACCCTACAGAGAAGCCTAGCTTTCTCAACAACACTCAGCACACAGTCCTAGAGAGGATCTGAAAGATGACCTGCAGGCCACTCAGCCATCCACTCAACAGCCCTGACCCTCTAAAGACAGACAGCAAAGTTCAGATACTCTGCAGTAACAGTTGTAATGTTTAGCAACCAAGAGGCATCACATACGCCAGTAGCAGGGAGATGCGACCCATACTAGAGGAGTTAGTGCTAGAAACAGACTTAGTCTTGAGAATTCCTTCCCTAGGGCGATGTAAGCACTGTTTACCCCTCCTCATCCATTCCCAATGACAAACCAATATAACTCTCCACTAACGTTCACTCTGGAAAATCAATGGGTTTATTGGGTTTACTTACAGGGCGTGGGTGAGGGGTTGCCTGCTGGAGTAGGAGCATGGGTGACCCCTAAATAATACAAGGGAAGTCATCACCCAGTGTGAGTGATGGCTTTCCCTGTGTGTGCATGCATGTGTGTGCACGTATACACACAGACTCACAGACACACACACACACACACACACACACACACACACACACACGTACTCATACACACTTCCCTAGCCTGTGTACTCTTATCACCTCCTGAGACTCTGAAGTCACCTGGAATTAGGACAGAATTGCATTACACATGCCTGAGATGAAAGGCTGGAGTCTTGGGAAGGGTTCAGTTGAAGTCAAACAAGATATTCTATGAGGGAATATCAGCAACCCACAGGATGGCTCTTGAAGGACTCTTGAAAGCAGCCCAATTGACTTGACGAAGACGGTGAGTGTTCTCAGAGGATCCTGTTCTACAGCAGACTTAAAGTGACCCATGGGAGAATTCTCCAAAGAGCAAGGAGACAGGACAGAGACAAGAATGATAACAAGCTTCTTTGTCATATGTCCCCAAAGCTAGAAAATATGCCCTCAGAAAGCTGAAAGGGAAGAAGCCATCTACATATGTGTTCACATATATGTGTGTATAAAATCCTGCAAACTATAATTCTACATCCAGGGGAAATAGATTAAAAAGGAAGACAAAGACATCGTCAGGCAGACAGAAGCTGAAGGAAATTCTCCAACCAGAAGGAGAGCGAGCAGATGGAATTTGGGGATTACACAGAGAAACAGCTCTGGAAATGAAAACATTTTAATGATTACAAAAGACCTCTTTTGTGTTAAGGTTTCTGACTTTTTTTTTTCTTTTTTGGACTAGTCAAAACAAAAATACCATTCATATAGTCTGAGATCTATGTAGAAAACTGAAATGAAGCAGCACAAGAGGGGCCCAGACACAAGGCAGAGGTGTGACCTGAGGGGGGGGGGGAGACTGTAGGATAAGAGGCTGCTGCTCCGAAACATAGAAAATAGGTTAGAATAGAGGGGATAGTTAAAAGCCAGTGGCAACTCATTGAACTATGAAACAGGGCAAATTTGCATCCGAGGAGGGGCAGCAGAGGCACAGACGGGGTAAATGGAAACAGTCCTAGATGGAAACAGTCCTAGAACCAGAAATGTAAACATCTACACCAACTACATTCAAGGCGAGTGCTTTAAGTACTCCAGCTACAACAGAAAGCAAACCCAACTGCAGAGTATCTACCTACTAGCCTTGCATTTCTATTTCTATTTGTGTTTGTGCCCTGTCCAATACTCAGCCCCGTGTGTGCGTGTGTGTGTTTAGTATATGTGTGTGTGCATGTGTGTGTGTGCATTTGCCTACATGCCCTTGACATGTAGATGTGAATGCTATGCATGTGAAAGTCAACTCCCAGGAATCAGCCATCTTGCTCCATCATGCGGACCTGGGGATTGAACTTAGGTTGCCAGGCTTGGCAGCAATCTCCTTTACCTGCTGAGCCATCTTGGCAGCCTTCAACTCTCGCTTTAAATGTAAAGTAACAGGTACGCAAAGGTAAAGAAAACAAGATATCCACACAAGCACAAGTCTAGAAAGCACCTGCACAATGTATCTGCTCTTTTTTTTTTCCAGTACAAAGGATTGACCGTGTGCTAGGTATACACTCTATCACTGGGCTACCCTCCAACTCCCTGACAAACGGTTTCTATTCAAAATATATAATGAACTCATAACTTATTAATAATAGACCAATTAAAAGTGGGAAATATTTTAACAGACATTTCCCCAAGGAAAATATCTAGATAGCAAAAGTTGCTACATATAATTAGTCACAGGGGGGATGCAAATCAAAGCCACAGTGAGATACCACCCTCTGCCACAGAGTCCTTTAAACCTACCTGACAATACCAAGTGTTGACAAGGGCAGAAGAGCTAAAATGTTCATATAGTTCCACTGACAACACTAAACAATGTATTCCAAGCAGCTAGCTTGGGGAAGTGTCTTATACATGTAAATGCAAACCTACTATATGGTCCTATAATTCCATTCTAAAGGATTTTGAGAGAGAGAGAGAGAGAGAAAGAGAGAGAGAGAATATGTGGAGAATGTGTTCCCACACAAACATGCTCATAAGCGTTCATAATATCCTGGTTCATAATAAGCTGAAAGTAGAAGGGTTCTAAATCTACATCAGCCAGTGAATGGATGAACCTGTGTGTTATGGCTGCAGGCTGGAATAATGCCCAGCACTAATAAGGAACAGCCTGCTGTACACAGAACAAAGTTTGTGAACCTCCAGAGGGATATGGGGAAGATCACCAGGTTCTAGGTCAGTGTGAGCTATGTAGTAAGTTCAAGGTAGCCTGGGAGACTACATGAGACCCTAACTCGAATAAAAATAAGTATATCTACATAAGTCAACTTATATGAAATGTTATAAAAGGCAAAAATCCATGGTGATACAAAGCAAGCTCTCAGGGACTGGAGAGAGGATATTGACTAATAAGCAGGCACAGGAGACTTCAGGGAAAGATGGGGAACTCTTCCTTTTAGTAGTGGTGGTAAGACTACATTTGTCAAAACTCATCAAACTGTACATTTACACAGATATATTTTGTTTTGTATCATACTTAACAATGAAAAAGAAGAACCTCCCCTCGTTAAAAACAACAACAAAACAAATGAAAACAAAACAAAGCAAAACAAAACTCCAGCGGACATAGGAAAACCAAAGAGCCACACAACAGAAAGCAAAAGACCTTCCTAAGAATTCTTCCATGGAGACATCTCAGATCTCAGTGCCCAGCATTCTCTCCAATGTTCATGCTTAAGCCAACCACTGGCAAAAAAAATGAGGATTAAAATCTACATTGAGAGTGCTTAGGTATATAAAAGTTGGAGCTCATACCCTGGGCTGGGAATGGAGCCAATGTCCCTTGAATAGAGACGAGTAAACCTGTTCAGAAAACCGAGGGTGGCGTGTTACTCAGGGTGACTGTCGTGGTTGCGACCAGTGAGCCTGTGAGTTACTTGCTTATCACCTGTGCTGGCTGCTTTGTGTGTCAACATGACATAAGCTGGAGTTGTCACAGAGAAAGGAGCCTCCCTTGAGGAAATGCCTCCATGAGATCCAACTGTAAGGCATTTTCTCAATTAGTGACCAAGGCGGAAGGCCCATTGTGGGTGGTGCCATCCCAGGGCTGGTAGTCCTGGGTTCTATAAGAAAGCAAGCTGAGCAAGCCAGTAAGCAGCACCCCTCCATGGCTTCTGTATCCACTCCTGCCTCCAGCTTCCTACCCTGAGTTCCTGTCCTGACTTCCTTTGGTGATGAACAGAAATGTGGAAGTGCAAGCTGAATAAACTCTTTCCTCCCCAACTTGCTTCTTGGCCATGATGTTTGTACAGGAAATCCTGACTAAGACACCACCATCAAGACTTTTGAGCCCCCATGTGACAGTCCCAGCATTATTGACCAGGGCCATCTATTTTCTATGTGGACTCTCGGGGGGTGGGGGTGGGGGACGACTCTGAGGAGTTGTCATCTTGGGCCTCTGGTTCCACCTAGTAGACAAGGGGAAAGGGTGTGACAAAGCCAAAGAACTGTTTCTTAGTTTGACTATCTTAGAGTACAACTTCTGCTGAACTCTGTGCCAAGAAGAACTGCATCCAGCCACTACTAGTGGGTGGGAACTATGTTCCTGGCAGGAAAGCTGGCCCCAGGGGGAACTGTGCATGCTTAATGTCCCAAGTGCTCAGAAAGCAAAAACTCCTATTATGCACATTATCCTTCCTCAGTTGTCCCCCTAAATCTTTGCCTCATATATTACTGTGTGCCTACTTTACATGTGTGTTGCCGGAGGCCCAGAGCAGCTAAGCATGGTATCCGAGGTTAGATGGCTTTTCCAGCTAGCAGAGCTAGATGATGGTCTCCAAGGCCCCAGACTCAACATTTTGTTCTCTTAGCCACTTTTGTGTGGTATGGACATGGGGTAGAGCTTTATCGTTTCTCCTCATCACTTGGCATCATGGTTCCATTCAGATCAATGCCAGAAGAGAACCTCTGGGGGATGGGCCACACAGATGAAGCCAGGCATCCGCCTCCCACCCTGAGTGCTTTTGTATCATGGTATTATAGACTGCACCAGTCACCCTTGTCTAGAGTAATGTTGAGCCTTGTCTGTGCAAATAAAACAAACTTAGTATGAGTGTGTCTGTTCAAATAAATCCTACCTCTCTCATTTGGCAGGAACAACTAGTTCCCAGGACTCCATCACTGTGTATTTCCCTGGGCTTTTAATGCTAGTGTGCAGGGAGAAGTGGTAAGCATTTTATCTTGATGTGTGTGCATGTATACATGTGTTTCTGAATATGAGTATGTGTATGAGCATGCATATAGATGCCAGAAATTGACATTATGTTTTCTACAGTTATACTTCTAAAATAACATATATTATTTTATTTTTAATTATGTACATGTGTGTATCTATGTGTGAGTATGTGCATGTGTGAGTATAGGTGCCCTCAGAGTCCAGAAGAGGCCACCAGTGTCTCTACAGTTGGAGTTACAGGCAGGTATGAGCTTCCCAATGTGGGTTCTGGGAACCGAGTATGGAGCCTCTACAATGAAGCATAGCATGCACTCTAAACTCCTAAGTCATCTCTCCAGCACCCATCTTAGTTTCTGAAACAGGGCCTTCACTGAACCTGGAGCTCACGAATTTGGCCAGGCCAGTTAGCCATTTAGCTTCACAGGTCCACCTGTCTCTGTCACCCCTGCAGTGGAATTTTGGGTATGTGTAGCACATAGCCCTCTAACCTTCAACGTTTTTGGTTTTCACAGTAAGCATAGAAAGTTCCTGGCATTATGTGTCTTATACATGTGTTGAAGACACAGTGGAAGGGTGTGTAGAGGAAGGAATGGGTCAGGAAGCTGAGCAGGTGGGAGATTCTAGAGGGCTCTTATACTTTATCAACATAGTAGAACATTCTAGAACCTATGGTTTACTGCAAACAAATTCACCACTGTCTCTATGCTGCCATTGTTGGCTAAACAGGTTGGAGGAAGAGAGTTTGCACTCATTCAAAATCCATGCTACTGTCTTGGTCACCGTTGCATTGCTGTGAAGGCACACCATGACCAGGGCAACTCTTTTTTTTTTTTTTTTTTTTTTTCCATTTTTTATTAGGTATTTAACTCATTTACATTTCCAATGCTATACCAAAAGTTCCCCATATCCACCCACCCCCACTCCCCTGCCCACCCACTCCCCCTTTTTGGCCCTGGTATTCCCCTGTACTGGGGCATATAAAGTTTGCAAGTCCAATGGGCCTCTCTTTCCAGTGATGGCCGACTAGGCCATCTTTTGATATATATGCAGCTAGAGTCAAGAGCTCCGGGGTACTGGTTAGCTCATAATGTTGTTCCACCTATAGGGTTGCAGATCCCTTTAGCTCCTTGGCTACTTTCTCTAGCTCCTCCATTGGGAGCCCTATGATCCATCCATTAGCTGACTGTGAGCATCCACTTCTGTGTTTGCTGGGCCCCGGCATAGTCTCACAAGAGACAGCTACATCTGCGTCCTTTCAATAAAATCTTGCTAGTGTATGCAATGGTGTCAGCGTTTGGATGCTGATTATGGGGTGGATCCCTGGCTATGGCAGTCTCTACATGGTCCATCCTTTCATCTCAGCTCCAAACTCCGTCTCTGTAACTCCTTCCATGGGTGTTTTGTTCCCAAATCTAAGGAGGGGCATAGTGTCCACACTTCAGTCTTCATTCTCCTTGAGTTTCATGTGTTTAGCAAATTATATCTTATATCTTGGGTATCCTAGGTTTGGGGCTAATATCCACTTATCAGTGAATACATATTGTGTGAGTTTCTTTGTGAATGTGTTACCTCACTCAGGATGATGCCCTCCAGGTCCATCCATTTGGCTAGGAATTTCATAAATTCATTCTTTTTAATAGCTGAGTAGTACTCCATTGTGTAGATGTACCACATTTTCTGTATCCATTCCTCTGTTGAGGGGCATCTAGGTTCTTTCCAGCTTCTGGCTATTATAAATAAGGCTGCTATGAACATAGTGGAGCATGTGTCCTTCTTACCTGTTGGGGCATCTTCTGGATATATGCCCAGGAGAGGTATTGCTGGATCCTCCGGTAGTACTATGTCCAGTTTTCTGAGGAACCGCCAGACTGATTTCCAGAGTGGTTGTACAAGCCTGTACTCCCACCAACAATGGAGGAGTGTTCCTCTTTCTCCACATCCTCGCCAGCATCTGCTGTCACCTGAATTTTTGATCTTAGCCATTCTGACTGGTGTGAGGTGGAATCTCAGGGTTGTTTTGATTTGCATTTCCCTGATGATTAAGGATGTTGAACATTTTTTCAAGTGCTTCTCTGCCATTCGGTATTCCTCAGGTGAGAATTCTTTGTTCAGTTCTGAGCCCCATTTTTTAATGGGGTTATTTGATTTTCTGAAGTCCACCTTCTTGAGTTCTTTATATATGTTGGATATTAGTCCCCTATCTGATTTAGGATAGGTAAAGATCCTTTCCCAATCTGTTGGTGGTCTTTTTGTCTTATTGACGGTGTCTTTTGCCTTGCAGAAACTTTGGAGTTTCATTAGGTCCCATTTGTCGATTCTCGATCTTACAGCACAAGCCATTGCTGTTCTGTTCAGGAATTTTTCCCCTGTGCCCATATCTTCAAGGCTTTTCCCCACTTTCTCCTCTATAAGTTTCAGTGTCTCTGGTTTTATGTGAAGTTCCTTGATCCACTTAGATTTGACCTTAGTACAAGGAGATAAGTATGGATCGATTCGCATTCTTCTACACGATAACAACCAGTTGTGCCAGCACCAATTGTTGAAAATGCTGTCTTTCTTCCACTGGATGGTTTTAGCTCCCTTGTCGAAGATCAAGTGACCATAGGTGTGTGGGTTCATTTCTGGATCTTCAATTCTATTCCATTGGTCTACTTGTCTGTCTCTATACCAGTACCATGCAGTTTTTATCACAATTGCTCTGTAGTAAAGCTTTAGGTCTGGCATGGTGATTCCGCCAGAAGTTCTTTTATCCTTGAGAAGACTTTTTGCTATCCTAGGTTTTTTGTTATTCCAGACAAATTTGCAAATTGCTCCTTCCAATTCGTTGAAGAATTGAGTTGGAATTTTGATGGGGATTGCATTGAATCTGTAGATTGCTTTTGGCAAGATAGCCATTTTTACAATGTTGATCCTGCCAATCCATGAGCATGGGAGATCTTTCCATCTTCTGAGATCTTCTTTAATTTCTTTCTTCAGAGATTTGAAGTTTTTATCATACAGATCTTTCACCTCCTTAGTTAGAGTCACGCCAAGATATTTTATATTATTTGTGACTATTGAGAAGGGTGTTGTTTCCCTAATTTCTTTCTCAGCCTGTTTATTCTTTGTATAGAGAAAGGCCATTGACTTGTTTGAGTTTATTTTATATCCAGCTACTTCACCGAAGCTGTTTATCAGGTTTAGGAGTTCTCTGGTAGAATTTTTAGGGTCACTTATATATACTATCATATCATCTGCAAAAAGTGATATTTTGACTTCCTCTTTTCCAATTTGTATCCCCTTGATCTCCTTTTGTTGTCGAATTGCTCTGGCTAATACTTCAAGTACTATGTTGAAAAGGTAGGGAGAAAGTGGGCAGCCTTGTCTAGTCGACCAGGGCAACTCTTAGAAAAGAAAGCATTTCATTGAGGCGTCTTACAATTTCCAAGTTTGTCTTACTATCATCATAGAGGAAGCATGGCAGCACCCAGGCAGAGGTGGTAAACATTTACAGGAACTGCAGGCAGGGAGGGGGAAGGGGAGGGGGGAGGGGGAGGAGGAGAGAGGGAGGGGGAGAGGGAGAAAGTCAGTCACTGGGACAGGCTTAGGCCTTTGAAACCTGAAGGCCCACCCCCAGTGACATGCTTCCTCCAAGTAGGCCGTACCTACTCCAAGCCACACCTACTCCAACAAGACCACACCTCCTAATCCTTCTCAAGTAGTGCTACTCCCTAGTGACTAAACATTCAAATATGAGCGCTTATGGGGTCCATTTTCATTCAAACCACCATATTTATGAAAGGTGACTCTCTTCCCATAGGAGGGAAAACCTCTCTCATATTGCTCACTTCCTTAATCAGAGCTCAGAAACCTTCTAAGTTCATTATTTCAAGCAGTTTCCTCTTGAAAATCTAGCATGGAGTTGGTCAAACTTTCCATCTGAAGTGTTAATAATTCTCACTGCCGCTGCCGCCGGCTCCCTGGTCCGTCTTTGGCTTACTTCGTGGACTTGTTTAACTATTCCACAATTACTGTAAAGTGTTGTGTAATCTCGGATAAGTTGCTTCGGTTTTCTGGGCCTCATATGCCTCATCTCTAAAACGAGGGGCTTGAGCAACATTCGTGGTTCAGATGATTTTTTTTTTCTCCCAAATGAACATCGTTGTAACAACACTCTATAAAAAAATGATAAAAGCAGAACTCATAGCTGGACCCGAAGCAGCTATTGCCCTGTTGTGTATGTTGGGCATGGTGCCAGGGGCCTAGGACACAACCTCTTCTACCATCATAGTGGAGGAGGTCAGACAACTTGTGGATGCTGGGCTCAGGAGGATGCTGAGGAGGGGTGGGGGTGGGGGTGGAGGGGGCCGTGGTCAGGGGATGGGGAGTGGAGAGAGAGAAGAATTCTTGTCACTGTGAGCCAACCTCTGGTGCAAAGAGTGGGGACCAGGGAGTCAAAGCCTGCAAAGAACACCTCTGGGGCCGTTTACATGGTGGGGCCACAGCGGCACACCTCACTGGCTCTCGGGTTCCCTGCCCTGCTTTCCATGTTACGTCACTGCTGATTCTTGAGATCATTTCCTAAGGATAGGAGTCAACCACATTCGGGTCTGGAACTTTACGTGGCCATGTGAAGAGCGTGAGAGGCACTAGCTAGGCAGAGGACAAAGAGAGCATCGAAGGGAGTTCTGGCAGCGCCACACTGGCCTGACTGGCCGGATTCTGCGCAGTTAGGAGTGTGGGATTGGACTAGCTTGGCACCCATTGGGCTGGACACTCAAGCCAGTCCAGTTCCTCAATCACTGTGTGCTTAGAGAAAGCAAACCACTCCTAATATTTACTCACCCCTTGCAAATGGATGACTGGTCCGCTCCTATGTGAGGAGAGGCACAAGCGCTGAGGGCTGCTCCTGGAAACAAGGCTCTTTGTCTAGAGCTTGGTGGCCTTCTGAGGGTCCCCGTCGTCCCCTCACCACACAGGCCCAGACTCACTGCAGCCCTTCCCAGGCAAGCAGAGCTCAGCGAGATGATTACCTCATTGCGTGTCATCTGCAAATGAGGAGTTGGGATTTAAAATGTCTTTTGAAGGGCAGGAGCTGCCGACTGGATTTTACAATAAGGAGCGAAGCAAAACAGCCAATGCCTACTCAAGGAAACAGGAGTAAAGCGAGGGGGAGGGGAAACGAGGGCGGGGAGGTGAGAAGGAGCTGGGAGGAAGGACCTGTGGGGGTCCTGTCTGTGAGCTAGTGGGGAGACACAGCTACCACCGTAAGTGTTCTAACCACTGTGTTCCGTGGAAGGGAAAACACCAACAGTTACAGTATTTACAGAGACCGAGAGGTGAACAGAAGGCAGACTCTAACAAAGAGCATCTGAGAAGCTGAGACCAGAATACAATTTCTGCATCGTCGTAGGCAGAGAGGCTGCTGCCAGTTATGACAGAGAGCATCTGTAAACCGGTCCTGTGCACAGCACAATGACAAAGTGCTCAGGGCTCTTTCGTAGGACATCCCTCAATAAGGGCTGATGGCATCATGACAAAGAGCAATCAGTAAAAGCAACTTTATGGGGGTGTCGATGTGATGTATCCGAGCGGTAAACTGGCTGACAGGCTCTTTCATTCATAACTCAGGGGAAGATCTTAGGGATTCTAGAACGTACAAGCTACAATTTCTTCAAGTAGTCTTCCATAAATATTGTTTTTTGCCCCCCCCCCCCGGCTGAGTTTTAAAAACATATTGTGAGACAGTACGTTTGAAATTACTTTCTGGATGTTGGCTGTTCTCAGGGGTGGGGTTAAGCATAAAGTCATTTGTTCTGCAGATTAATCATGCCAGCCAGGGAAGACTTGACAGCACCTGGTGAAGGGCAGCCGCCTGTGACTCAGAAGTAGACCTCAAGTATTCCAACGGGCAGGGTACCCTAGAAAGTCATTGTGCATCCTGTCTCAGACTTCACGAGCTCTGTGTCATAAGGTGGGGCTCTAGCCACTGTTGGAATGAGAAGCCAGTCCCTACGTCCCCATGAAATCATTGACAGCAAAACAGTCACCCCAAGACAGACAACGTAGCACAATGTACCCTGCAAGTAACTGGCTAGCTGAGCTAAAGGGGATACTGAGTCAGGAAGAAGTGGAAAAATGTGGACATGTGGAGATGACTCAGTGGGCAAAGGCTCTTGACCTCAAAACTGACAAGCAGAGTACCACCCGGTCCCCTCCCCCCCCATGAAGTAGAGGACCAGACCCCTCTAACAGGTTGTCCTCTGGCTTCCAAATGCACTGCATTGCACATACACATGCTACTAATAAATTATACTTTTAAAAAGAGAACTAGATAGTTCAGAGCTTAAGAGTGAGTACTGCTCTCACGTAGGACCTGAGTTTGGTTGGCAGTTCACAACTGTCTGTCTGTAACTCCAGCTCAGGAAGATTCAACACCTCTGGGTTCCATGGGCACGTACGCTCACAGGGTCATACACCTGCGACTCTATACACAACTGTCACATACATGTACCCAGCAACTCCATACACAACTGCCACATACATGTACCCAGCAACTCCATACACAACTGCCACATACATGTACCCAGCGACTCCATACACAACTGCCACATACATGTACCCTGCAACTCCATACACAACTGCCACATACATGTACCCAGCGACTCCATACACAACTGCCACATACATGTACCCTGCAACTCCATACACAACTACTACGTACATGTACCCAGCGACTCCATACATATAATTTTTTACAAAAAATAATTATTTTTCTTTTCGGAGAAGTGTACTGGAAGTGTGTTTTGGGTTTAGAACGCAAGTGATGGGTTCTCTTTGGTAGACAGCAGGTAGGTGGCAAGGAAAGCAGGCTGACATTTTCCCAGTAAACAGTGGCGTCTGCAGATGAGCTTCTCTGGGCTGCAGGAGATGCGCAGCCCAGCCCTTCCTGGCTTTTGTTGGGTGGAAGAGTGAACAGTTAGACCAAGCTTTGCAAGAGTAAGCTGCATTTGGAAGAACTGCCCATCTTAGGGAAAGGGCATCCTCCCAGTTAGCTGCCCCGTGGCTCCTCCAAATGCAGCAAACTTCTTAACAGATCTCAGGAAGGCGCTAAACTTTAGGATGAATGTGTTTTAGAGATGAGAGGATACAGAGTAGTTCCGTAGAGCTCTGAGCTAGTGCTGGCCATTACAAAGTAGGCAGGGTCTCTTGGCATTTTTTTTTTTTTTTAACCAGTGACTCCTTGGAACATTGCAAACCAATATGATTCCTTCCTTAAAGCATAAAACGTCAAAAAACCATCTAAAGATAGCTTTCTCTGAGTTCCATGTTGTCTTCCCCAATCCTTCCGTGGGCCTGTTTCCATATAAGGGATCGTTTCTCTGGAAGAGGGCCCATAGGCTCAAGCAAATCAAACCATGGGCTGCTGAGCTGAATAGGAGTTTCAGACTAATGAACAATGGCTTTTCAATATAAGTGTACTTCATATAATGTTTAGGGCATATTATTAAAAAGGTTTGGTTTGATTGCTTGAAAATCAGATTTTAGCGGAGACCCTGTCTTTTAGCCTGTGACTCTACAGTCATTGTTGTCTGGTTTATAAGTATCACTGGAAAGCCTTTGTGCTTGGGACTGAGGTGCCACATCCACTCTTGATGACGGATCCAGAGAGTTAGTAGGAACAGATGAAGGAAAGAGAAGAAAGAGCACACCCCACCCTTCCCGTGCCTCCACATGCCTCTTACATTTATGTGCACAAAGGCTGTCCTAAGAGATGAAATAGCTCTCTGCCTGGCTTTGTCTAGATATGAGGGCAAGAGGAGGGCCAGAAGGGGATAGCCTTGGGTACAAACTAGCTATCCCTTCCTCTCTCCCTCCATCTTTCTACTGTCTTTCCTTCCTTTCTCCTCCACCCTCCTTTTCTCCCTCTTTTCTCCCTCCCTCTCTCCCTCCCTCCTTTCTTTTCTCTCTTCTCCATTGCTGCAAGAGGAGCCCCTCCAGGGCCAGAGCCCCAGGGACTTCACACCAGGGCTTACATTTTTAGATTGCTTTTATGGCAGGACTTCCTCCTCCATTCTTACTTCACCCTGTAGATGTGGACGCCTTGTGGGCAGTCAGTACTTTTGGGATACTTTTGGTTCCACGGAGGTGGCCTTGGGGCAGCTTGAGTCCCTAGGAACATCATCTTTAACATTTCCCACCTTGATCTTTTAGGGCAGCAGAAAGGATAAGAATTGGTAGTGTGGGGGAACAGAGGGGTATCACAAAGCATGAGCAGGCCTCGAGCCAACTGCTTCACCCCCTTTGTCTGTCAGAAGGGCAGCCACAGCTTACCAGAGCTTACAGAATCACCAACTCTCACTCTTCAAGACGTGGGCTTTCCTTCTCCATCATTCGCTCTGTTTTTAAAACTCTAATTCCATTTTCTAATTCTACCATTTATGCTTCCCCCCTTCTCTTTCCCTCCTTCCCTCCCACCATCTTTCTGTTGCTGAAGAATGAGCGTAGGCAAATATCTTACCTCTAAGCAATGTCCCCAATCTTTACATTTCTCTTAGGTTAGTAATCCCTTAATTTCCATGGGAATGTTACCTCCAGGCGCAGAAGAAAGTTTTGAATGAAAGCAATTACTGGGATAAAATGTTTTGATAGAATACACCATTTTCCCAAATACCTACTACCATGGAGGTCAGAGTCATTTGGAGGCCATGTATAGGCTGTTGGCAGGAACAGGGTAAACCTACCACATCTGGATGAGTCTTAAGAAAAATTGGTTAACTCATTTATTTGGGAACATTTTAAGACTTTCATTCTCAAAGTGAAACCACACAGTGTTTTTGTTTTGTTTTGTTTTGCTGAATTTCAGTAGGAAAACCTGTTTCAGATGAGGGAATGTGAGGACCTTTGTAGGCTATTCAAAGGCCATGGCTGCAAACAGATGTTTATTATCAGGTGGTTAAAGGGTGGTTGGGACTGGTGCCCTTGATGGTCGCTGAGTGAAACCCAAGTTGGGTTCATCCACCTTGAGGGTGGGGGAGGGTTAATTAGGATTACTAGAAAGTGAGTCTTGTTGCCTCTGGCAAACCTGTACAGGAACCAAACAGAACCACAGGTTGGGGCAAGAGGGTTACTTGTGTAGAAAGTTACTCACTGGCAAATAAATGCCTGTCCCACGAAGATGAATGGAGCTACTGTGGGCCTCTGTGGCAGGTGCGGTGCTTCCTAGTCGGAAACATTGTATCTATTGGTAGTAAGCGCAAGGGATGGTAATAGGACCAAGTGCCTGCTGTCATTAATTTGTGCTTATTTTCTGCTACATCAGTGGCTCATTGTGGATTCTCATGATAACAGCTGACTGGTTGCCAATCAGTCAGCTGACAGCCTGGATCCACTTAAGCCTTCTTTGCACTTGCCTTGCCTGGATAGTCTCATTTATTCCTACCAGTTCAGTTGCTCACCACAGTTATTACCGTGATTATAAAATGTCCCATTAGTTTAATAATACTTGGGTGCTGAGATGGGAGGAGAGAATGATTCCCCTCCCCCTTCCATCATGTTATGTGTACACTTACTGTAAGTCCCTCCATGTAGGTTCCATCTAGTGAGTTCCTGGACTGCCTGACTTACTATACAGTTAAGCTTTGGGGAAGGCAGTGAAAAACGTCTCCAGTACTGACTGCTTCCTGGGTGGGTCGTGACTGGACTTTGCACTTGCTGCCACACCCACTAAATTACCCTGTAGGCTATGGGCACTGGCAGCAACTGACTCACCAGGGCTGCAGTTCCAGGGTCTAGCTCAGAGTCTCTTCTCTGACTGCATGTGGAAGGCTTTCCAAGGTCCAGATTTTTGTCTGTTAAACAAAGGGCACAGAACTCCTCTCCAGTGAGGAGGGGATGCAAGTTGACAATGTGTCCGCCTCTTAGATCCTCCAGTTATTAGGCAGAGGTGGAAGCAGTATACATAGTGTGCTGAGCTGACTGTGATCAAGTGCCAAAATGTGCAGGCCAGACGTTAAGCATTCTGGGTGGTCAGAACCCGGAAAGATTGATGAGCTGAAGGCTGAGCTGCTGGAAGAGCCAGGCCTTACGTTTTCCCGTAGTTCCAGCATATTTCAAAACTTAACATGAGGCTCATATTCAGGCTTGATAGAATGGAAAGAAACAAAAGAAAATTGACCTTCCTACAGAAATTCTGGGAAAAAGAACAACAGGAACATGGATAGGGGTGGGGGAAACTCTGGGAAAGGCTTGGTGGCAAGACAGAAATTAAAAGAAAAAAAATATTGAGGGGGAAATATACTCAACACCAAAGTTACCATACCATTTTATCTCTGTTTAATTGTTACCACTTTGTGACAGTAAGTAAACCTCCATTGTTGAACCACCAGGAATTTGTTTATTTTGGTCTTTTGAAACAGGGTCTCCTGTAGCCCAAGCCGGCCTTGATCTCTGTTTGAAGCCAGGGACGGATGACCTTGAGCCCATCCTGCCTCTACCTACAGAGTGCAGTGGAGGTCACCACGCCTGGCTGGGAATACAATTTTAGGAGTCTCTTTCGGAAGGGTTCACACCTGGCCAGTCAGTCGCATGTCAGTTGGCAGAAACGAGAAACGCTTGTGGAAATCAGAACAAGCTTAATGTTCTGCACCAGAGAAGGCAGTTTCCCCAGGAACATCTGTGATTTGTTTTACATATATTAATGAAAGGCCCGGGCGACGGAGGGGGTCACTGGATACCAGTGAGCCTTTCTGAATGTCTGATTCATCCTTGGGACGTTTTAAACAAGGAACGCTGATTTTCCCCCCAGAGCTGTGGAGTCTTTTGTATTCAAATCCAAAGCACAAAACTCTATTGTGGGAGGAAAAAGAGTCTTTAATGGAAACCCAGTTGTGTCCACTTAAAGCAATGAATATAGTCTCAGGCGGCAGACATACCATTTGAAGCACTACGGCTAATAATAGATGGTGTGGGTTTTCTTTTCTTTTCTTTTCTTTTTTTTCTTTTCTTTTATGGGTACCTTAGTTGGAAGTTGTTCTAATTAGTACCACAGGGACCCTGGAGAGGAGGGAGGTGGGCCAGGAAGGAGGCAGGCCCACCCAACTACAGGGTGGTGGGTTAGAGAGCCTTGTTGAATTTGATGCTTGGCTGAGAGTCCCTTGCCAACTCTCCCAAGCACATCAGGCCTCTGGACCATGAGGGGGTGGGAATTCACTGCCTTTGAAGCTCTTTCATTCCTATCTGTGTAATTATTTTTAGCAAGGGCTAAGCAGGTGGCTGGTGGCATGCTTAGCTGGAGACCAGAGGGTGTACGTGTGGGTTGCTGGCTGCGAGACACTCGTGGGGATTCCACCGCGAAGGAATGCCGGGCGTCCCGGGATAGGGCCCAAAAGATGAGGTTTCCAGACAAGTCTTCCAGGCCAACTTTTAAAGGTCGGAGGAAAGTTTTTCGAGGGCTGGGGGCCCGAGGGGAAGGCTGAGTGGGCTCGGGCGTCTCCTCCCCTTTAAGCGGGTGGCCCCAGCGCCTCCTCCGTTACCTGGAGCGGGGAGGGGCTTGGGAAAGTTTGTGTTTGTTGCTGGCAAAGCGCCGGGTGGGAGGCGCGGGCGGGCGGACGCCACGGCTCTTCCCTTTTGCTTTCGGGAGGCGGTCCGGGTTGCTGCGCCCTGGGATCGGCGAGGCCGGCTCCGGGGCCCGGCGGCTGGCGGAGGGCGGGAGAGGAGGAGGAGGAGGGCCGCGACGAGCCAGGTGCGCACGTCCGCGCCGGCGCTGGGCTCGCTCGGCCAGCGGGGAGAGCGGAGCAGGCGCGCGGCCCGGCGGAGCAGCCGACTCTGGAGCAGCCGGAGCTGGAGGAGGAGGAGGAGGAGCGGCGGCGGGGAAGGAGGAGGAGGCGGAGAGTCGCTCCCGCCGGCCGAGCATGGGGCGCCCGGCGCCGAGGCCGCTGCTGCTGGCGCTCCTGTCGCTGGGTGAGTGCGCGTGGGGCGCGGCGGGGCGCGGTGGGGCGCTGGGTCCCGGGGGGGCGCGGCTGCCGCTCGGGGCCTGGGGCACCCGGGGCGCCCGGGGCGGCTCCCGGGAGACCGGGATCCGGAGCGCCGGGCCGCCGGCCGGGCGGGGAGCGATGTGGGGCCGATCTGAGCCCGGTGCACATCCTCCTGGGCCCGCGCTCCCAGTAGCCGGAGCCGCCCGGCCTGACCGAGCCGGGTCCTCACGTGTGCCGGGGGAGTGGCTCGTGGCCGGTTCTCCCACAGCGCTCTCTACCTGTTGGCCACCGTGAGCCGGGCTCACCTTGAACTCCCGGCCCCGGAAGGTGCGGGCGGCCCCGGCCCGCGTACCCGGCTGGGCGGAAATGTGAGCCTTTGCTGTGTCCCGCCATAGCCGAGGCCGGTCGGGATCGCTCTTCATTCGCTAGCCCATGCTGAGTTGCTTTTCCAGGGAAGCAAGAGAATCCAACTTCCTTCCACGAAGGTCACTGGGTAGCCCAGCGTTACTGTGACAGTCTTGTACCATCCCTGCCATCTAGCCAAATCTGCCTCAGTGTTGCCTTCCAGCGTCTCCTGAAGCTAGCTAGGCTCGGATTTATACACAAAGACCCGAGAGCCCAGCTTTTCCAACTTTTCTACCTGTTACTTCCCTCGTTACTGCCCCCTTCTCCTTTACCCTCTGGAAACCCTTGGTGTCTCTCAGTGGTTTGGCCCAGTATCCCCTCACCCACCTAAGGAATCTTTCCTGGGCTCCCCCCCCCTCCATTTTCCATTCACTCCTTACACAGACACCATCTTCACATAGATACACAGGGTGATCTTAACCAGCCACTTGATGTATTTATTTAATGCCTGCCTTGGTTCAGGAAGGCAGATCCCCAAGTGTGGTTATATGCGTGGTTCCCTGTGACCAGTGGCATCTAGGACAAGCAGAATTCCAGACCCAGCCCTGGGTTCCCTTCCAAGCCCCTGCAGACGATGTATCTCAAGCTTTCCCAGAGCACGTGGTGTGTGTTGCCTATCCCAGCCTGGCCTCAGCTGCACAGGGGCTAAATGACTGCACTTCTGATGGTGTGAGGATCCCCGTGGGGACCTCCTGCCACCACTCCCCTTCTGCTGGCATTAGGACTTTACTGTCCCAGCTCCCCATGAGTCCTGGCTGCCTGTGAACTAGCCTTTCTGGCTGCTACTGTGATACTTCACCTCCGAGGGGTTTTCTGGAAATGACTCCCTCTAAGAACTCCCCTAGACATAATTCTCCAGCCACAACCCATGTACAGAAAACATCCAATAGTCTTCTGTGGTTTCTGATCTGCCAGGCATCAGTCTTTGCAAGTTGTGTATTTGTTGCATATTGCTGGGGACAGTCGCCACCATTTAATTGGCTTATACGTCTGGGTCAGGCAGGGCCATGGCCTATGGTTGCACAGATTCCTGGGGCACCACTCCCATCTGCTACTCACTTTGTGGTTTATGTGACTGACTCTCCCTAGAGTGGTCAGTGTGTAGTCTGTGGATGTACCAGTTGAGAGGGTAGCGTGAGGTAGAAGTTTAAAAAGGATGCCCTTGGGGGCCTAGGGTTGTAGCTCTGTGCTTGTTTATCTTTGCCAGGTTTTGGATTCCATCCCTCAGACCAAGTGAATAAACAAACCACAGCCAGCAGCCCAGGGTCGGGAAAGCACAGCTTGGGGAATGAATCATGGTGGTATACCCGTGCATCCAACCTTGATGAGACTTAAAGACTTTTGGATGTGACTGTGACTGCCCTGTGCAGATTCACCTAGCAATTCTCTGAACCATTGATGTGCCATCTACAAACTCTGCCCCTGGGTACCTCACTAGGTGCAGCTTCAGCCTGACCTCTGAAGCAGCTTCCCAGTGTAGCATCATTTTCCACATCCATTGAGCCTGGAAGTGGAGTGTGTTGATAGGCAAGATGGTCTTCCCTTGGGTCTTGCTGCCGGAATGGAATCGTGAAGTCACTGCTACTTGTATGGTAACCCCTCTGTGGGCTTCGCCTGAACCCCAGCCCTTTGTTTTGTAGCTTTCCCAAGCACAAGTTCAGACTGTGTCCATCCTTCTGAGCGAGCCCCACACCCCACTCCCCCATACTGTGTTTCCCCTGTTGTAGCCAAGGCCTTGGAGGCTCCTCACGAAGACAACTTCTGACTCCTCCCTGACCGGTTTTCTCCTGCTCTCCTCTAAGGTCACCATTTTCCTAATGGATGATTTCGGGGTTCGCACCAGTGTGCATTGAGCTCTTGTGACTTTTCTTGTGTTTGCTTTCTCCTCTTTCTGCTTTAGAGATTTCATTCTAAGCACCTGTTTGCTACTCTTCACGGAATCTGTTGCGCCTTCTAGCCTGCCTGCCCCCTCTCTTCCCTGTCTAAGTCCCTCTGCCTCTGAGGCTCACTTTTCCTTGAAGCTTTCTCACTAAGCCCCGACCAGTGGGCCAGACTCACTCAGACCCAGCTGGCAGTGACCAAGGTATAGCACCTCACTGGGTGCTTGACTGGGCTGTTGTAGACAGTGGTAAAAACAGTGTATTTCTTGACCCCAGCTCAGCACTGGGGGGGAAGCGGGAAGGAAGGGGTTCATTTTGACTTGGTGTTTGGAGTTGCTTTTACCTAAGAGGTGACATATGAGCTGAGCCTTGAGAATAATTGGGATTTTGGAAGAAAGGATAGACGAGCGTCCCAGGGCTCTGGGGAAAAGCATAAAGTGTGGGTGAGTGAAGTGCACTGCTCCTTCAGAAATGGCACCGGAGTTGTTCCATGAGTTGGGAGGAGGGGGAGGAGGGGGAGAGAAAGATGACTGGTGAGGTAGGGGGTGTTAGGGGAGGTGTGAAGTGGTCTGAATTGTGAATTTTTGGCTCCTTATAGGTGGCCAGGCAGCCTTTGTCTTATGTCCATGGCTCCTGTTCCCAAGTCTTACATCCCTACCTGATTGTCCTCCAGAGGCAGGACCCCATTGGTCTTGCTCTCTCTCTATTCTCTTAATATTAGGCTGTACAACTCTCATACATAGGATGTGTTTGACTAACTGAGCACATATAGATGGGTATGTCCTTTTCTTATTTTATTATTTGTGGGTAGCCATGAGAGTCATTAATAGATTCTCTACATCTTTTTTAAAAATGCAAATCTGCTAAGATCGCTTTTAAATGACAAAAGTATCACACCTATATTTTCAAATTCAATTGCTGTAAAAGGGTATTATGCTAATTAGGTAGGCTGTTCTGCCTTAATTGCACAGTTCTGGCGCAGTGGTTCAAACAGTAGGATCATCCCCTCCCCCGTGCCCCCAACAGTGAAGTGCTTCTGAGGGAGAGTTTGGGTAGGCCCTTCTTTCACACAGCCCTCTGGTCCCAGGTTGGTGCCCATCCTGGTTTTCAGGATCACTTTATCTGTCATCCTTACTTTTCCAGCCCCACAAAGGAGGGAGACAGCTTGGATATTATAATGGGTACTTCATGGGCAAAGCCTGGAAGTGACATCATTTCTGTGTGTATTCCATTGGAGACAATTTAGTTCCATGTCACACTAGCTGCAAGGGAAGCTAGAGAACACAGCGAAACCTGGCAGCCATCTGCCAACTACCGTGGAAAACAGAAGGATGGATTTGGGGTTTGGAGACACCAAGGAGTTTCATGGAGGATGCATGACACAAGATAAACTTCGTCTTTTTTTTTTTTTTTTTTTTTTTTTTTTTTTTTTTTTTTGGTGGTGCTAAGGAATGAACTGGAAGCTTGTACACTTTACTACTGAGCCTCACCCTCAGCCTTGTTCTTCTCTGGTGGCTTCTGTAAGGCCTCTGTGCACCTAGCAGATACAGGGCACCAGTAGCTGTCACTTGAGAGTCAGGATCTGTCAGTCATTCAGATCTTGGGAAAGGCTCAGTTATTTTCTCCTTATAGATGATGAGGAACTAGGTGCCCAGAGTTGTGAAACAACATGTTCAGTCATAGCAGGACTCCATCCCGCGGGTGCTAAGGATCAGCTGACCGTTGTTCACTGTGCCCGTGTGCTGCCCATTGTTTGAGATTTAGATGAAGAAAAGATGATCGTGGTCAGAATACAAAGCTGGAATTAAAAATAGGATCAGGGGTGTGTGTGTGGCCCAGGTGCAATGCAGAAGGGAGTAATGGTGTCAGCATGCACCTCTCAGATGTGACAACCTGCAACCTTGCAGGTCCTCATTGCCCGCTCAGAGGAATGGGGCTCAGACAAAGCCTGTTGCTGCTCCACAGGGCACCGCGTCAGGAGGAAGGCTCGCAGGAGAAACACGCGTGAATCCCTCTAGCTTAAACAGCCTTTGAAGTGCTGTGGTCTTCAGAGATTTCTTGGCACTTATTTCAGTCTTGTTAACAGAATTCCTGTATCTGCCAAGCTGATTAATGCCTGCCCTGGCTATAATTATTCTTATTAGCCTGCTGGATAGGAGCGGTAGTTGTCAGTGATATTCCTTACAAGGCAGTCGGGCTAGGCGGCTTTTATATGGCTATTTGGTTTTAGTGATGAGCTGCTGAGCTGATTTTTCTCCTATAGATGATTCTATATGTATGGATTGGCGCTGCGTCTGGCAGGGAATAAAGTGTGGGCTTGTCTGTTGGAGTGTGTCTGTGTCTCACTTTATCAAATGAAGTTGGTAGAAGCTGTCAGGACCAGTTCATAGCTGTTTGCTTTAATTGCATTGGTTTCTTTAAGGCAGGACTGCTGGGCCATTTGACTCTGCTATGGGAAAATCACTCGAACTGGCAAAAAAATTCTAAATAATTTATCTTCTGGAAAAGGCGAAATGCTAGAGTTGGCAGAGTTGGTGGTGGTTACCCCCTTTATCCTCCAACACACACACATACACACACATACACACACACACACACACACACACACACACACACACAAACTGTAGTATTGGGGAAGGAGCAGACTCAGACCCAGTGGCAAATGCATCACATACCAGCAGTGTGATTCCCAGGAGACAAGACAATGGAAATGCGTGTTTATGCTCTTTGAATGTTTATTTCACTCAGTGTTCCCTGAGTGTTTGTGCTGGGTGACGGAGTCGCTACGTGGCATGACTCAAGTTTAAGCATTCCAAGGCTCTACCTGCAGCCTGTTTTACACCTCTGCGAGCAGCTGGAACGTGGAAGCGTTAGCATCACCTGGAATGTTTCAGGGGACCGAGGGACCGCGCTTCGGATGCTGTTCTGTTTTGGGTGAATCTGGCTGAGAACATTAAAGAGCGAAGTCGTGCTCACAGGTTCAAGGTTCATTGCAGAAGGCGTGCTGCCATGGAATCTAAATGACATAGAAGCACTTTGCTGCCGGATAGGTTACTTCTCAGACTCTAAAAGCGATCATGAGCCAAGAAGATGTTGGAAACGGCTCTTCCTTGTTCTTGTTTAAAGCTGGAGTCGGCCAGCACTTTGCAGCCTGTGGGCCAGGGTAAGGAATCCCTGTCGGTTTCATGAGGGTTGCAGATGCATCAGGATTTCTGGTGTGTGGGCCCTGGGAGCTCATGATCAGAGGCCACCTCCAGGCCCTTGAGCCTGCGTGTGCAGTGGTAAAGGCGAGCAGATACCACTTTCACCTAGGGATCCTCAGCACTCCATCCCTTCCTCTGCATGAGCGGTTTGAAGGTGGAAATGGAGTCAGATTTGCTAGTGTCTACTGGTAATCTCAGTTTTGGGAGGCAGAAGCAGGAAGATTGAGAGTTCAAGGCTAGCTTAGGCTGTCTAGCAAGACTTTAGGGGGAAAAAGCAAAGAAAGAAAGAAGGAAGGAAGGAGGAAGGGAAGAAGGCAAGCAGCTAGTGACACATGCATGGTGTGCAGCTCATTTGTGACCCTGAGCCAGTGTCATTTACGTAGACCGGGCATCTTGAGTGCTGAGGCGTCTGAAGTGAGCAGAGCAGGGCAATTCAGCTCTACCCTACATGGCAGCACAAGGTGTATTAGATGTGGGATTAGGACCTTCACAGAAAGTGGGTGAAAGAGTTGGGTTGGCAGCAGGTGAGCAGGGAAAGTTCTAGAAGTCGTCATCAGAGGATTGGGCAAAGAGCCAGCAGAGCATCCTATTGGGAAGGAAGCAGAGCCGAGTGGGAGCTGGCTGGCTGAACAGGGAGTGGAGGCGGAAAGTGCTGCAGCAAACCAGAAGGATGGAGAGAAAAGTGTGGGCCTGGTGTGGAGGTTCGTGGTGAGCGCAGCCCGCACGAGGTTGCCCTTGGGCTCGGGACACTAAAGTTTGACTGTGTAGTAAAGGTGGGGTTGAGAACAAGAGCTCAGGGGTGAGCAGGTAAGGATGTTCGTGACTCAGAGGCTGTCACCGGCCTCTCCAGGGGTGCCAAGTTAGAAGAACACTTCGAGGTGGTACCTGTTCAGTAGGATCCGGGAGACACCAGCATGTGGAAGAGCCGCCTGGGGAACGGGCTGGAGAGGGACTCCACAGCACAGGGACAGTGAGGTTGGAGCTCAGGAAGAGTCCCTGGCTCTGCATGGTCCAGAGATGAGGAGGTGCAGGCAGAGTTTGGGAGGAGTGGTGTAGTGTGGAGCACGGTCCCTGCATCCTCTTAGCTGGTGCCACTCTAGAATGTCACCATTGTTCCCAGACATTGTAGGGAGAAGTTTTCTGTATGTCTCATTTCTTCTTTGCATGTTTAAAGTTTCTGGGTGTTATCTAATGTCTGGATCAGTAGAGTTAACTTACTCCCAGATGGCTATTTTTATGTGTTCTGAGTGTGTATGCATGCATGTGTGTCTATGGTGTGTGCGTGTCTGTGTCTGTGTGTGTGTTTATGTGTGTGTCTGTGACTCGATGGCCTGTAAGCCCCAGGCCATCTATCTTTACCACTCTGGTCCTGGGGTTACAAATGTGCATCATGCCTGGCTTTTTACATGAGCGCTAGGAATCAGACTCAGGTCTTCTTGGTTGCATAGCAAGCACTTCGTTTACTGAGCCAGCTCATTGGCTCCCTTGGGTGACTCTTTGAAAAATTATAAAAAATAAAAAAAAAATTTAAAAAGAAAAAAAAGAAAAGAGTAAAGGAAAGAAAAGTGGTGGTGGACATCCCACCCAAGACTTGGTGCACGCTAGGCAAGTGCTCTACCTCTGAGCACCAGGCTCTGCCCATCTCTTTTCTGTTTATAGTACCTAAGAAGCCTTCAGTGATTTGTTACAGACACCCATTACACGTATGTTTTTAAAACTGTTTCTATACCTAGTACCCTTCCCATCCCACCCCAACTCTGGGTTGAAAATGACCTCCATGGAGAACAAAGACTGGGTTTAGGCTTTGGAACCAACCCTCCTTCGAACTCAGCCTCTTGCACTGTGGACCTTAGACAAGTTTCTCTGCTACTTTGAACCTCACTTTCCATCTCTGGAAAATGGGCAGAATTCCTCTCTTGTAGGATTGTCATCAGTGTAAAAATTATGTTTAAGATGCAGATGTTCCAGTCAGTGCATATACATTTCTAGTGTGGCCTGGGAGCACAGCTGCACCTGGACTCTCCCGATCCAGTTTAGTGTGCTGAGTCTGAATTGTCATTTGAGCAGGATTCCTAGGAGGCCTGGGTGCTCTAATGAGTGGGGTATTCTAGTCTGCAAGGAGGCTTAGCACACAGAATAGACGGCAGCATGGCTTTCCCAGTGAGTGCTGAGGTAAAGGTCATGGTCAGAGGCAGTGAGCACTGTGGGTTAGTGCTAGGCTTGCTGGATGTGGGAGGCATGAGTTAGCACTGAAGGACGGGGTAGTGTGGGCATACGGCGGAAGCTGCCAGCCTGCTTTTGTGTTTAATCCACCAAATTTGGCTCGTAGGAGGAATGACATCATGCCTTTCCATGGAATGAGGTTAGAAGGATGGGGGACCAAGGACTCGGAGCCTCGGAGAACATCACAGGGAAGGGTGGCCAAGGAGGTCAAGTAGGACAGACAGGTGAATGAGACTTCAAGGCTTGATGGCTCTGCAGAAGGCTTTGAGGGTCCACAGTCTAGAATCTCCAACAGAGAATCTGTGGGGTGATAGATGGGACAGCCGCTCATCAAGTAAGCATTTAACCAGAGCCTTTCTGCTGCTTTGGTCAGTTTAGTGCTAATACCAGACTAGGGTTGCCCTCGGATGCTTAGGCAAGAGCCGTGTGACTTCCTAGAAGCCTCCATCCTGGGTATGGAAGGAAATGGTGACAACTGCTGACTGTGATACCCTGGGGGCCAGGGAGTAACCAATGTAAGAGCTCTCTAGGAGCCCCTTGCCACCTTCTCTGTGATGGTTGGCTCCTAGCAGGCATTGCACTTTCCACGTATTGACCTGTTGAGTAGGCTTTGTAACCACACCAGGTTGGTTGTGTTCTTATCCCCACCATTAGATGAAGAGACTGAGGCACCTGTGAGGTAAATTGCTCAGGGTCATATTGTAAGTGACAGAACTGCAGGAACTAAAGCTCACACATCATTCGGATGGATCTCTGCACTTAGGAAGGAGTTGATACAAGCAGCTAACATGCGCTAACAACCCTCTCACTGTCTTTTAAGACCAGAGGCTTGGATTCTGGCCTTGTTCTGTCTCCTCACTTGTTTCTTGACCTTGAACAAATTGCTGAGTAGCTCTTAGCCTCAGTAATAAGGATTAGTTTAGCTGGTTCTGAAAGGCTCCCCTTCTATCTTCAGACTTCTTTGAGCATGCCGACTCCTGCCGCGGGCCATATGGGCCTCTTGGTTGGCCCTGGCTTTGCTGGCCTGTTGCCATCTTCCCCAGCACTGCTCAGGTCTGCAGCCCATGCCTTGGTGGTGTTTCTCACTGGCTTGGGGCTGGCCAATGGTTGGTGCCACCAAGACTGGATATTGTCTGCTCGTCTCGCCACCGTGTATCAGCAACTACTCCTCATCCCAGCCCATTTCCTGTGCTGTGAGATGGTGTCTCTTTCTAGGTTCTCTAGAGTTCTGGGGTAGTTCTCACCAGGACAACTGGGCTTCCAAACTGATTGTTAGGTTTAAAAAAAAAAGGAAAAAATCCTTATAGCACTTTAAAGTGGCCCACGCTTAACTGTATTACTGACTTCTATTTGTAGTTGGTGGAAGTTTACACTGAGGATATATGATGTTAGGAGGTTGGAACTGTGGGACTAAGTCTCAGCCTTCAGAAATGTAACTGGTATTGTTTTCTACCTTTATCCTTCAGGTCTCCTACGGAGCCTGATTGATGGCTCTGCCCTACAGGAGTGTGTTTGCACTTGTACATGTTCCCAGCCGGTGCCCTCTCCCTGTTTATCCCCCCTCTCCCTCTCTCCTTTACTGCTCTCTGCTTCCCTCCCCCTTTCCACCCACACTGACTTCAAATTCATGGTCTTCCTGCTTCAGCCTCCCAGGTTCTAGGATTGCAAGCCTGTATCACTGTGTGCCTAGTGCAGCAGGAAGGGATATGGATATTTAGATGTGTCTAAACATTGACACCCTTCCTAAAGGGGTAGCAGAGTTCCAATTCTGACACACCTTCCTCCCACATGACCTAGTAAGCTAAGTGTTACCTGGTGTTTCCCGGGCACTTTCTTCTCTCTTGGCTGAAATTTGGCATATTGCTGGATACCATCCCACTGAGGGATGCAACCCAGAAAGCTTGTGAGATACTGGTAGGGACCTGTGCTTCTGGACTATGGCTTGAAGGACTGCCTGTGGCCCAGTCCTCCCTGGATGCTTTGAGGTGCAGTTAAGTTCAGCAATGCTATCCTACTTGCCCATATGCTGATATTGACTAGGAGAGACCCTTTTAGGGGTGAATTCTGTTAGCTAAGTAGCTTGCTACTTTGCTCTATTCTAGAGCTGATGGGGTGGGCCATGCTTTCTAAATACACTGTTTCCCTGGCTGACCAGGAACAGCATCAGACTTGGTGTGGATCCAGGGTGTTGCCTCTTAGCTTATATTGCAGTGAAGAATTTCTTTTTTTAAAAAAAAGCACTTGGCACAGCTATTCGTTTTTCCATTTTCTGAAAGCTGGAACATCCAAATGTTTTTTTATTTATTAGGAGACATTACAGTCTGTCATCCTTGATTGAGAAATCCATACAGTAAATCCAAGTTAAGACAACGATGCCTGACCGAGGGCTGGATACATGGCGGGTACTTTGTCATATTAGTCCGTGGGCCCGGCCGTGGCTTTAGAAGGGACAGATGATTTGTGCCTCACTGCTAGTCTCCTTTGCAGTACCAGGGATTCCTGCTTTCCCTCTGCAGCACCGGGGAATGTTTACCATGTTCCCAACACTGTGACACATGACAAAGGAATTAAGAAAGGCAGTCCCAAGAAGAAATGGAGCCAGTTGTAACTGAACAGAGGGGTGGATCCTTCATGCTTTTAAGGATCGGAGTGAATGAGTTATTAGATGGCTGTGCATATGGGGCTGTCAGAATTAAAGGGGTAGATCTTGGACCAGGAGCTGTTATCATGGGAAATGTTCGCAGAGCAGGTGGGCCAGCGAGTGCCAAGGTGTTCAGGTAGGAAAATGACCACGGGAGGAGATGAACATGGCTAGCCCGGCATCCCATTTAGGGATTAGCTGACTTAAGCTAGGAAAGTAAGACTCCTCAGGGGCTGTGGATATTAAATTCTGGGCAGGGAGTGGGTGGAGAGGAAGACTGTTGCAAAGTCACCCTGAAAGGTGTTGGCAGCAGCTTCAGTGCCCACAGAGCAGCCCTAGCCACATGCACACACGGCACATGAAGCCTTCTGGGACTTCCAGGAAGCAAGGCTGTTAAATGAAGGTGATAAGTCAGGCCATACGCCTATTTTTGGTTGTTTCTTACAAGGAAAACAGCTCACCAAACAATTCCTGATGTTCCCCTTAGGTCGTTTAACACAGTGTTTCTTCAAAGGACTGTCACCCGGAGAAGAGGCACAGGTAAGTTTTAGAGGAAGGATGGGATGTTAGCAGGCTTTCTGCGGAAACAAGGTTTACGTAGTCATGTAGCTTATTCATTGGAGTCCCACTTTAATAACCATTTATTCCCACAAACAGGTTTATCTGAAATATCAGTATGAGTCCCAGAAAGTACTTGGTACATCAGTAATGGGGAAGTTCTTCTCTTCAGGCACCCCTGGAGGGTCACAGAGGCAGGGAGGGTTTTTGTTCATCTCAGTGTGCAGCAGCGTGAGTCTTTGTATGGTTGGATTTACGTACATGCTTAGAAAGCATCTGTGGGATATGTGCGTATTATATAGTGTTTATATGGCGATCATACACACATATACAGATGTACATACAATGCATACATGTACATACACCACACATGCACACACCACACATGCATACATACCACACACATGCACACAAACACATACCACACAATGCACACACATATGTTCACACACATGCACACACATCACACAATGCACACACATGCACACACACATGCACACACACCACACATATGCACACACATTCACACACACATGCACACACACCACACATATGCACACACACCACACATATGCACACACATTCACACACACATGCACACACACCACACACATGCACACACATTCATACACACATGCACACACACCACACATATGCACACACATGCATATACACACGGTAAGAAAGTCTCCATCCTTCCTGTGGAATGCCTCTGTTCATCTCTTGGCAGCTTGCATGTAAGACACACCCCTCATAGATTCTCAGTATGTATTGTCCCTTTACTGTCCCCACCCCTTCCTCTCTTTGTGGGGTTGGCATAGCCTCTCCCATCGTACAACAGCATCTGCTACCCCCACTCCACTTCCAAGACTCCTCCTAGTGTTCACAGTGAAGAGAACAGACTTCCTTCACACCAGTGCTTGTTTCCAGCACCTTGTGGCTGGGTTGGTCCCAACCACAGACCGTCTGCTTGTCATCACTGTTGTAGCAGGCAGCCAGCTCTGAGCCACGTCTCAGGGTAGGACAGTGAAGCTGCTGCCTGAAGCCCATGCCACGTCTCACTGTCTGCCTCACTCAAGCCATTATTTATTATCTACCCTGTGCCAGTCATTATTCTAGAACCTGGGGCACATAAGGACATAGACACGGTCCCTTGATTCCATAGCTGACAGGTTTGACATCAGTGGAGAGAGAGTTGGCATCGGAGCCATGCCCAGCGATTGTTAAAGGCTGAAAGTTTAGGAGAGTTCACGGAAGTTGGAGAGCATTCTGCTACTTCAGACAGAGGAGCTTCGGCAGAAAGGCTAAGAAGGCAGGTGTGCTGCTTTGCTCTTTGGTGTCACTGCCAGGGTCACCCCTGGCTCTGTGCATGCCTTTCTAAAGGCTTTAGTGGCATGTCTAAGAGAGAGCCTTTCATTAAGGCGCTGAAGCACTTGGGTACCTGGTTGTTACTACCGCAAAGTGGAGTACTGTGACATCTTGGGAGCTGGGTTGAGAATATGGAGACTGGCCAGGTGTCACTTGCTGTGCTGCTTGCAGCTCATCTCGTTGACTTTGCCAGGTGCCACACTTGCTGCAGACAGGTGCCCTTCACTTTCTGTGAGGAGCTCGGCCAAGAGCTTGGTTGAAAATGTCTCAGTGAGGGACTGTTTCTAAAATTAATGGGATTAAGTACCCGTTAACCCACCAGGGTGAGGAGCCAAAGGTTTATGATGCCTTTGAGATTCTAGGACCTCACGGAGTGAGAAGTGGCCACAGGTACCACGTCATCAAGCTGGGCTGGGGATTTGGTGTGCAGGAAGCCATCTGTCCCTCTAGTCTCACATCCAGTGAGGGAGACTGACAGCCCAGAATGCTCATGGGTGGGCTGGCCCTATGTAGGCACCGGAGGAACACTGTCTGGGTGGGCGCTGTTTCAGCAGTGTGGACTCATTTAAGCTCATTAGGTCCTGAAATTCAGTAGGTTTTGTCTGGCTGAGAGGGGGTGGGTTTTCCAAGCAGATGGAAGAATGCAGGCAAAGAAATACACTGGTTTATAAGAGCTTGTTGGCTGTTTGTTTTATTTTCTGTTTTTTTTTTTTTTTTTTTTTTTTTTTTCTTGAGACAAGGTCTCCCTATGGAAACCAGGCTGGTATTGAAAGCACATGATAAATCCTAATCTGGCCTCACATTTAAGATCCTTTTTTTTTTTTTTATCTCAAGTGCTGGTATTACAGGTGTGTGCCCCCGCCACCCCCCCCCCCTTTCCTGGAAGTTGGCTTTGAATGAATAAAGAAAGCTTGCAGCTGGAGTGCAGGATGACGAGTAAGGGAGAGGGTGTGTTGCAAGCCTTTGAGAAGAGCCACACATGCCATACACGTTGTCCAACACAAAGCCATAAACTTAAAGCATACTATTTGTTTGTTTCTTTGTTTTAAGTAACTTGATCACATGGTTCCCAGATTGGACTTCATTGAGGTCATTCTATATAAAAAGGTGGGGCATGCCTGGCTACATGTAGAGTCTTTACATGGAAAAGGCTGAGTCTTGGGAAAATGTCATCTGATTAAGTCTCTCATGCCATGTGATAGAGTTGAACACAATTGTTTTTGTTTGTTTTTCAGGCTGAGACTTTCCCCGAAATGCTTTAGGTTCCTTTAATTACTTGATGTTTTTCTGGTAGCAGGACCACCCCCTCCCCCATCTGTGCTGTACCAATGCCTGTTTATAGGCCAGTAGGGGGCCTGACAATTCCTATGACTCTACACACAGTGAGTCTACACAAAGAGTTTCTGAATGCAAGGCAGTTTCATTCCTGTCTTATTAATGGCCATCTTTTCTTTAAAAGCCACACAAACTCAGAATCTTCCCATCTGATTCCTTGAATGACAAAGGCTCACACTCTGCTCTTTACTGAGCCTTATCCGGGAAGCTGGGACAGACTCCACTCCACCCCCAGTACCTTTGAACTTCAAGAACAGGTTCTAGGTCCTGCTGGAGGAGGGATGCATGAGTCAGAGGAAGACGAAAGACTGGTTTAAGAAACAGTAATACAGAATCTAACCATGTAGGGAGTCAGGGAGTGTTACCCTGGGTTCGGCTCAGGCATCTTTGTCCCTTTGCAAGTTTAAGCCTGATGCTAGCCTCTTTTCTCTTTAGATGTGTGGCTCAGAGAGAAGCAGGTGTTCACACAGAACTTGGCAGGCAGTGCTGGCCAGTTTGTAGGTGGAGAGGATTGAGCATGGCTGAGTGGCGAGGGATGCTAGGCAGTGCCTGGTCTCCAGCAGCTGTTCATTTTATAGAATGTGCTCAAGTAATCCTTGTGGATGAATAGCTGGTGCCTCAGCCTTGTCTGTGGTCCATGGTCAGAGAGACATTTTAAATCATCTTGTGTTTATTGGGTTATTCTGTCTAGTCAACGGTACAGCTTGCCTCAAGGTGGGTTTTTTTGTTTGTTTGTTTGTTTGTTTGTTTGTTTTTTTGCATCTCCTTAAAAAAAGAAAATTATCATTTGGTCATATGTCATTTTTGGACCTCAGTTTCCTTATTTAATCCTCTCCTGGGTGAGTACTGAATCGTGTGAGCATAGTTTCCAGACTGCAGAGAGCAGTGCTGTAACCATCCAGTGGCTCTTCTGGTTGGTACCAAGTCCTTAAGGGCATAGATTCAGCACTTGGTTTGCTCTGTTAGGTTAAGTTCCAGTAGGGAGGTGGAGCTACTATGAATATTATGGGATAGGAGTTAGGTTTCACACAACTACCATAAGAGCCGAAGAAGTGAGGTTGAAAGGGGAATCAGTTGGTCAGGAGCCAGTCACTGATTGGCCCTCCTGTGCTTGGGTGGGTGGGCAAGCAGTTGGAGTCTCCAGAGACTGTTTTGGGGATCTGAAGGATATCTACCTTATTGTTTACTTCTGTGCTGGCATCCAAGTACCCAGTGGTCTTGGCGGGTGGGGGTGGCGTCATGGAATCCATAAGAGCAACATCTGGCAAGAGACAGGAGACAAAGAGCAAAGACAAGCTGAGCTCAAGGGCTCTTCTGCTCTGTCTCCCCATGCCTTAAACTTGAGGACCACCAGAGCAGAAGGCCCTTGGCTTCCCCCTACCTCCCAAATCTTAGGTGAAGTTCTGTCCTGTCCAACACTAGCCCAGAGTTACAGGGGGAGGATGATTCGGGAGAGTAGTCTGTGCTTAGCTAAGTTGACACACTCTAAGCCCCACAGTTTCACAATGCAGCATTAAAGATTTATGGCTTCAGCCTGCCACAGTCTCTCAGAGGCCCCAGAACTGGAAGCACACTGTCAGGTTGAGTTCAGTTAGCTAACGGTCTAGTGTGTGTGTTCGTTGTGACCTGAGAGTCTGTTCCTTGGTGGTAGAGGCTCTCCATCTCTGACAGTCCTCCGTGCCATCATTGTCTGTGATGCAGGAGGTAATGGTTAGTCGAGGCAGAGAAAGCATTGGCTGGAAAGAACCCGTTAGTTCTCACTCAGGTGGATTCAAGCCTCCTTTCTCCCTTGTGACCCAAGGAACCTCGTGTGAAGGCTAAGGGATTTCTGGATATAAATGGCTACAGAGGACTGCAGGCCTGGGAACTATCACACAAGAACTATCTATTGAGAGAATCAGGTTTCACTCTCTGGACCACCCTTCTTCACCCTGTGACCTGTTAGTTACACCATCCCTTCAGCTACCTGGTGGATATTTCAACCTGTCTGGACCTCACTGGCTGTTCTTAACCTGTGGGTCTCGATCCCTTTGGGGGTTTTGTATCAAATATCCCACATATCAGATATTTACATTATGATCAGAACAGTAGCAAAATTATGGTTATGAAATGACAACAGAATAATTTTATGGTTGGGGTCACCACAACGTGAAGCACTGTGTTAAAGGGTCACAGCGTTAAGAAGGTTGGAGACTACTGCCCTACTGTGTCCTTTGGAAAATGGTTTTCGCTGGCTATTAGCTTCCCAACTCCTTCAACACAGCTGCCACCTCCAGCTCTGACTCTCATTTCCCTTCCCTGTTGTTCAGTAGAGGAGAGGACCCCGGGGTATCCCTTGGCTTCCACATGTGCTCTGGGTACCCACTCTGTGGTGGGGATCATTGTTGAAGCCACTCACCTTCTGTGTTTGTGTTCAGCCGCCCGTTACCTCACCATTTCTCAAAGATGCAGTTGGCATAGTGACCCTGCATAAAGCCTCCTTCACCCCGTGGAAGGGAGTGCTTGCGTCTTGTAGGCTCACAGCACTTGTTAGCATAGCGTAAAACTGTTATCCCTCAGGATGCCTGGCACACCCCTCATGTGCCTGTGGCCTAGCATGGTGTTTCTTACACTGCAGTTGTTTATTGAATTAATAATTCATATTTGTCCAGCGTATCTTAATACACTGGCCGTTTTCTTGTCGTGAGCAGATGCCCAACAAGAAGCAATTGAAAGTGAGGATGGGATTATTTGCGCTTGTGGATTCGGTCTGCTTGGTCCTTGATAGAGAGGGTGGCAGGCAGGTCGTTCCATGTTGGCAAGAGTGTGCATCTGGTGTTCTTCTCCATCTCACTTCTTGGTAGAACAGGAAATAGAGAGCAAACAGGAGGTGAAGCCAAAGTAAGTATACTTCTAGCTACACTCTAACCTCTTAAAAGATTCCCAAACCACGGAGACTTAGGTGTTCAAACACATGAGCGTATAGGAGACATTGTATGTTCTGAGCACAGCAGCGAGCTCTTGACTGAACTGCTTTTAGGAATTGTTGAGACAGGGTTTCTTCTGTGTAACCCTGGCTATCGTGGAACTCTGTAGACCAGGCTGGCCTCAAACTCACAGATCTGCCTGCCTCTGCCTTCCGAGCGCTGAGATTTAAGGTGTGCACAGTCGCTGCCGCTGCCACCACTCCGTGGCACTTCACTGAACTTTTTTTTTTTTTTAATAAGCCCAATTCTAGTAGAATCATATTTGCTTTGGGATGGCATTTTTGAAGTACTGCCATGTGTGACTTTATTTCATATTCTCTGTTGGCTGTAACTTGTTTAATGTGTACACACAGCATTCCCATCACCGAGGGACTGTCTGGGTGAACATTGGCATGCTCCCCTGATGCCAGATCTCTCAGAGGCAGACTTAGGCAGACAAAGGGTTTTCATTTGTTGAGGCAGGAACTCCAGTAGAGGAATTCACTACTAAGATTTGCAAGTTTGCTTGTGTGTGTGTGTTCATCTCCAGCTCACATGAGGACAGGGGGATCTTTCTAGGACTCCGAAGGCACCTGATCTCCTGTACGGGCCTGGCCGGTTCAGTGTCTTGGATAACTGAAGCATCACCAAGTCTTTATTTCAGGGCTCTGCTTTGCCTATACCGCTGTCAACATAGCAGCTGATACATATCTTACAAATGGCTCCAATCTGAAAGCCAGATGATAAAAATTTGGGCAATAATAGGAACAGATTGCAAGAATGCTTTGTAGGTAGGCCACACTCTGCAGGTCTTGATTTAGAATAATGTTCATGATAACCTGAGAAATAAAATTATTTCCCGTGGCTATCAGGGGGAGGTGGAAAATGATCAATAAATAAAGTTTGGTCTTTATTGTCTCGTTTCTCTTAATGATTCCAGCAGTTGCAGGTAGAACTTACTGCGGAGCACATTGCTTGTGGAGTCATTTACCTTGAAAGCCTTGCCTGCCTGGCGTTTCCTGCCTTTCCTCAGCTACTCCAAATAGAGGCAGGGATCCTGAAGGCATCTGATTACATTCTTGCATATTCTAAAGAGGGGAGATGGTAATCTGGAGTCAGCTCTCCATTGTTAACCATCTGCCCATGACATTACCTTTCGTGCTTGTGGGTGCACTGGCGTGCGTGTGCGTGTGCGTGTGCGTGCGTGTGCGTGTGCGTGTGCGTGTGTGTGTGTGTGTGTGTGTGTGTGTGTGTGTGTTTATGTGGGTGCCTTTGGAATCCAGAAGAGAGTCAGATGCTCTGGAGCTAGAGTTACAGGTGCTTGTGAGCTACCCACCGTGCCATTGGAAACCAAACTCCTATCCTGAATGAGCAGTAGGTAACCAGTGAGCCGAGTCTCTGACCCCTATGAAATTACTTTAACAAGCCTCTTTTTACCATCTCTTACCTGTCTACTTATTAGAACTCTGTTTCTTCGTGACTCCTTTTTCTATTGCTTTCTTGCCTACCTTCTTCGCATTGCCATTGGGGAATATGAAATATTTCAGAAGAAATTTCCATTTGTTTTTCTCCTTCTCTCAGAGCAGACAGAATCCACAGAGGCAGAACGGATCTAGCTTGGGGTTCTCTGATAGCTCAGCACATAAGGCACCAGGCTGGGGATTCAGTCTTTCACTTAAGCTGGCCTGACCCTCTTCAGGCTGTCTGTTGGGCTTCCTCTTAATTTGAGGTAAGCTAGGGACTCCTACCTGCTGGTGTGTTAGTCCTCTGAACAGTGCCCAGCTCAGAGCATGGCTGTCAGAGACACATAGTATGCTCTGAATAAAGCAGACAGAATAGAATGTATTACAAACTAAATCCCTGGGAGGTGCTCTGGTGACTTTAGGTGCAAGATGTCTTTCTATGGCTTCCCCAACTTGTTATCCTCTCCACTCCCAGCTCCATTATTTTGTTTGGTTGTTGTTTGCAATAGAATCTCATGCAGACCAGGCTGGCTTCTAATCTTCCTGCCTTTACCTCTTAAGTGCTGTGATTTCAGATGTGCATCCCCCTCCAGCCCCCCCACCCCTGCCTTTCTTCTTTGTGGTTACCCTAGAGATTAAGACACACCTCGTTACACATTTAACCAGTAACTGTTTCAGCCAAATTTACTTTTAGCTGAATTAATGGAGAAAAGTTGAAATTTGCCTAAGTTTTTAATTTTGCTTGAATTTTTATAAGCTATTTAATTAAATGTACCCTTTATTTAATTATTTAAGTTTAATTAAAGTTGCTGAAAACAACAGACCCTGTCCATTGTTGACGTCTCAGTGTCTACTACTGAGTTTTAAAAAAAGATTGCATTTTCATTTATTTTGCATGGTGTTGTGTATTATGTGAGAACACAGAGTCGGAGGACATCTTACAGAAGTCAGTTCCCCGGCTGACCCAGGCTATCGGGATCGGTGGCAAGTGTCTTTGCCCACTGAGTGCACTCTTTCTGCTATTCATATGTTTCCATTATGTATATAGAATGCATATATATTGAACCCAAAAGATGTCCCTGCTATTATTTGGTCAGTTTCTGTAGTGCTACCCACATAGTCATTTCTGTTATCTTTTCACCTGCTTGTGTTTTCATGCTTTCAAGATGAACCAGCTCTATGTCTGAAGAACTCCACTTAGTGTTTCTTCTTGATGCCAATTAATTATCTTTTCCTTGTGGTGAATTGGTTGAAAGCATATTTATTTTGCTTTCCACTTAAAAGTACCCCATCCCCCTTCCCTAGGCTGGCAGTTACTTTTTGAAAAATCACTTTAAGCCTGCCATTCCATGGTTTTATGAGCGTTGTTTCTGTTGAATGTCAGTTATCTGTTGTGCTATGGCTCCCTTCTCTGCCTCTCAGCAATTTTACTGAGCTGCACTCGCGGATTTATCCTGGTTGTGATATATAATGTAGCTTGTTTTTGCAACATAGTATCGTTCGGTTTAAGAAAAATCTCAGCCATTATCTCTTTAAGAATTTCGTTTCTCTCTCACACCTTCTGGGACTCTATCACACACATTTGTAACCTTTTTATTGTGCCCCTCATATTTCTCCTCTTTCTTTGTGTGTTTTGATCCACTTACTGGATGCTTTTATGCTACGGCTAATCTGCTAACACAACCACTTAGTGACTCCTTAATATTAGTTAAGGAGTGTTTATTTCAGGAATTTAAATTTCCATTTTAATAGATTCCAGTTTAGTAGGCTAAAATTCTGTTTGCTAGTTCTTTAGTAAATGATGGTTGTTTTAATATACATTTCTGAGAACATCAGTATCTCCATCCCTTTGGCTTTGTCTCTGGTGTGTGCTTTCTCCTTTTTAATTTAGCAATTTGGTTCTATCATCTCATTTTTTAACTTTTTTTATTACTACCTCCATCCATGCATGTGTGTGTTCATGTGTATACACATGTATGTGCAAGTGCCCTCCAGGGCCAGAAGAAGGTGTAAGATCCCCCCGAGCTGGAGTCACAGGTGACTATGACTAAACTCCTTCCCAAGATCAGTGCACACTCCTGACCACTGAGCCATCTTTCCAGCTCATTGTTTTAACTCAATCTTTGTGGTAGAAGGGATTGATCCCAGGGGCCTTGCACTTACCAGGCAAGCGATCTTCCGTGGAGCAGTCTCTCTGGCCCTAGGTCTAGTATTGTGACTGTCCCATAAGAAGTAGTTGACCATGGGGAAGCTGTTCTCTCCCTGGATGACCTCATCTTCTGACCAGGAAGATAGGGTTTTTCCTGGTGCACCTGTAGATCGAGACTTCACCCTCTCGGATGAGTAGCTCAGTCGCTCGGTCTTGCTGGCTCTAGTTCCGTTTCCAGCTTTGCTTTTGATCCAAGAGCATGGCCCTTCCAGGCTTGTAGCTGAAAGTCACAAGCTTTACCTGCCTTGCTTTGTGAATTCAGAATTCCAGTTTGGGTGTCCTCCTCCTGTGAGGATGTTTTTAAAATTCTCTGCACTTGTTAAGTGATTTGTTGTGTGAAGCAGGATCTTACTCTGTCGTCCAGGCTGACCTGGACTTCACAGCGCTGGCCTCAGACTCTCTGGGATCCTCCTAAGTGCTGGGATTATACTCATGGTTTAACCTGTTAGTTTTTCTTTTGTGGTTAGCATCCCAGCAATTTGCCCTGCCCTCCAATATGTCTCCCATTGTGTGAAAAGAAGCCCAGCATCACTTGCCAGGGTCACTTCTCAAGCTGGATTTCCCCACCTCCCAAAAGTTGATTTTTTTAGCTCTTCAGATTAGCTCTCATTGTGTTGCTGAACTTGAGGGCTATTTCTTGGCCCTGTGAGGTGTTCGAAGCTCTGTGTTTGGACTTAAACCAGTTGAGAACTGTTAGATTTCTCGAGAGCAGAGACATGGGACGCCATTGGTTTCACATGACTGTGACTTACCCCTCAGGGAGGCATTGATCCAGGCTGTTTCAACCTGACCACGTGCTGCTTCTCAAAGGTAGCTGTCTGATCCACACCAGTTTATCACACGAGAATCAGCCCCCACAAGGGGATCTGAGTTACCCACTGTTTAGATCTCTGCCTTATTTACCTCCTCCCCCAGATATTCGAGAGAACTTACCATGAAATACACATATAAGCGCAAAGAGAACCTTAAAATAAGATAAAAGGCTAAACTCACAAGGCAGCATGGAAAGTAGAGAAGGAAGAAGATAATCACTTGCAATGTCTGCTACATGGTTTTCATAGTTGAATGTCATATTTAATACTGATGCTCCTTCAAGCCAGGGTACAAAAAATATGAATTTTATATTTTGGGAGGAGGGGAGGACTTACAGGTTAGAATAATGATAGATGAAGTTAACTGCAGTTGTACTAAATATTTTTCTTCCCTGTGGACTTAAGAAGAAAATTAAATGAGAATCTGTTTCCTGCTCTAATTGGGGACCTGGTAGAATGGATCCTAAAAAATGAGGCGGACTAAAGTCTCCTGCAATTGCTAACTTTATTTAGAGCATCAGACAATTTATACTCTGATGGTTAAAAAGAGTCACATGAGTAAAATGTACAATCACCATATCAGGACAGGCTGCATGTGGCAAGAACATGTTTTCCTGTAGAGCCTATGATTCACAGCAGCAATAACAAGTAATTAATCTGAAGCAAACCCACTCCTTCTGATAGCTGGGAGGAGCACAAGAACACATTCCAAGAACAACTCCGTGTTTTGAAGAAACTGAGGTCCCAAGGCATGTTTTCTTGGAGTTTTCTCACAAGCACTCAGATTTCTCCTCCCATGACTCCGTCCTTGCGCTGTGTTCCACCAAGAATCCAAGTCAATGGCCGCTGAGGCTGGATGGCTTTGAGGTGTCTCTAAGGGGACCCAAGCTGAGCGGGCTGTCACAGCGAGCGCAGGACTCTTAGCAACGGTGATGGGCACTAGCTTATTTGGTGTAGAAGCTTTCTTCATCCCCTCCTTGTGTGCCTTTCTTGTGTCTTGAAGATTTAAAGTGTTCTGAGGCCCAGAAGGTCAAAGATACCTGTGTGTAGGTTGTGTTTTCTGGAGTAGGATAGTACAGTTGTTCCATAGTGTTGGTCTTTTTTTTTTTTTTTTTTTTTAAATCATGGTTCTGTTAGTGTGGGTTGTTGTTTTTAAAGTAAATTTTAGTAGCTTTTTTCAGGTGGATTTTTGTAATGCCAACATGATAATGCCCTCAATAGTACTTTTTTTTTTTTTTGAGGCAGACTCCTGTGTAAATTAGGCTAACTTGGCTGTGTAGCTTAAGAAGTTCTTGAGTCCAATGGGCCTCTCTTTCCAGTGATGGCCGACTAGGCCATCTTTTGATATATATGCAGCTAGAGTCAAGAGCTCCGGGGTACTGGTTAGTTCATAATGTTGTTCCACCTATAGGGTTGCAGATCCCTTTAGCTCCTTGGTTACTTTCTCTAGCTCCTCCATTGGGAGCCCTGTGATCCATCCATTAGCTGACTGTGAGCATCCACTTCTGTGTTTGCTAGGCCCCCCAGTACAGGGGAACACCAGGGCCAAAAAGGGGGAGTGGGTGGGCAGGGGAGTGGGGGTGGGTGGGTATGGGGGACTTTTGGTATAGCATTGGAAATGTAAATGAGCTAAATACCTAATAAAAAATGGAAAAAAAAAAAAAAAAAAAAAGAAGTTCTTGAGTTTCTCATCCATCCCCCTGCCTCCAGGCTCATTTTATGCAGTGCTGACGGGTGAGCCCAGTAGTTCACACAACTTAAGCAACTGCTCTCCCAGCTGACTCCCAGTAGTACTTTAAAGTTAGCAGAGGAATGGTTTCCAGCAGGCCCCGGTAACACAAGCACTTATTTCCAGCATTCAAGACACTGAGTTTGAGGCCAGCCTGGACTATAAAACAGACGAAACAAAACTTTAAACTAAAGGGCTTTCATATAAAGGTTTCTTTTATTGACCCCCTGGGAACAAATAAAACCTTCATTTAAAAAAATGGTTTTTTGTTTTGTTTTGTTTTGTTTTAAACCATATTATTTATTACTCCAGTGTGTCTTCCTGCCTGTGTAAGGGCATGCATGCTTCAGCATGTGGGTGGAGGTCAGAGGACAACTCGTAGACCGACTTCACTTTCCACCTTTACATGCCTTTTGGAGATGGAGAGGTGGCCGGGCTGGCACAGCGAGTACCCCTTATCCACTGAGTCACCTCACTGGCCATGAGTTGTTCCTTATAAAAGACATTTTTGTGCAGAGCTATGGTAACATTGTCTAGGCTCAGAAATGATTAGGACTCTTAATTTGAAGCACTGGTAGCACTTGGAAACTCAGAGGAGTTTGTCTTCCCCTTCTTTCCCTCAGTCATCAGCTGTTACCAAAGGTTGTGACAAAAATTGGCAAGTGTGGTTCTGCAGACACTCTTCTTGATTTGAGAGTTGCCATATGCTCTCCCTTTTACAAGTTATATTTATTTTTAAGTATCGTTTGCCGCTATTTAACAATATTAAGGGGAATCTGTACTAAATACCAGATTGCTGCTGGCAAGTTGAAACTCTGCTACCCAAATCTTAAATCTCCATTTACTCGGATGAGAGGACAACCCAGGTTCTTGTGTACAAGACATTACTTAGGCTCATGGGCTTTCAGATTAGAATTTGCTCTTTCAAGCATCTGCTTCCACCGGCTTGGTTCCCCAGTGACACTGTAACATAGCTTCCATCCAGGTACTTGCGCAGATTGCAGTAGAATTTGAGGAAGGAGTACCTGAGATGCTTCACGGAGGGGAGATGGTGCTGAAGCCCCCTCTGAGCAGGAGAAGGCTGGGAAGGGATGCTGGCTAAAGGAGACAGTGAAGCAGAGGCCCTAGGCAACTCAGGCATGGTGGCACTTCCAGAAAGGAAGGTAGGTTGTTTTTTGTTGAAGTATAAGCATTAGTGGGGAAGGATGTTAGGAAATGAAGCCAGACTGGTATCCATGGGCCAGGTGGTGGAGAACCTTGCATGTCTTCCATTTGGCAGATACTTATTGGATAGCTTGTGAACCAGGTACTGCTGTAGACACATAATGGTCATAATGGGAAGAGATAGATGATTATTAATAATATCCTATGAGTGCATATAAGCTACAGTATAATGACCAGTGGTAAGAGGAAGTTTTGAGGTCAATAAAAATGGGACCATTTTAGGGGACCAGGAAAGGTTGGTTGAAGAACCAGTAGGGTGAATGACCTCCAGTGTTCAGGCCTGAAGCGATATGCAAGTGACCTGAGGTTTGAGCTGGAGAGACAGACAGCTCAGTGGTTAAGTGTTCAACATATATTGCTCTTGCAAAGTCTCTGGAGGTGTTCAGGTCTCAGCAACCATGTTAGGTCACATCCAAGTGCATTTGATGTGTCTATCCTCCATGGGTACCTGCATTCATGTGCACATGCACATACACATACATTCACACACACACACATGTGTACTCATACATACACATGCATAATTTTTAAAAACTTGTAAAAGCCCTAAAGTTAGACTGGCTCTTGCCTGTTTAAGGAAATCTTAAGAGTTAAGTGTGTCTGAGTATCACGGAGGGAGAGTGTTGTGTCCGGCCAGCAGACCACAACCTGGGTTCTAGCCTGGAAAGGCATTTTGGAAACCTGGAAGAGAAGAGGGGCTAGGTGGCGAGAGAAAGGAATGTAGCCAAGACAGTTACTCTGATCAAGGCTCAAATTTTATTGTTGTGACACTAGTTATGAAGGAAGGGGGAGGGGACCCGATTCCCGCCGAATAATCTCTGGTCCATTAGAAAGGTGCACGTGTGTGGCTCCGCAGGTTCCAGCAGTGGGCGTGGCAGAACGAATGAGCAGGAAGCTCCACCCCTGAGCAAGCAGGTTTCAGGCTGGGGGAGGGGAGACTACAGGAGAGGATTAGAATATAGAGTCTAGAAAACTAAGTAAGGATTCGGAGGTGAAGTGGGGAATGACTGGAGAGTTTGGGGTGGAGGGAAGGATAATCTATTGTGTGGTTTTGAAAGGATGCATTGTAGTGGACAGAAAGCCAAGAAACCAGTGAGGGAGTTATTGCAGTAATGGTGGTAAGAAGTGGCAGCTTGGACCAGGGTGGCTGCAGTGTGTGGGAGCTTACTGAGAAAAGGAAGTGTTTGCCATCTATGATAAGCATCCATTGGAAGATTCTGATCCATAGGACTGGGGAGATAGCTCAGTGGTTATTAGCAGTGGCTGCTCTTCCGGAGGACCTGGGGTTGATTCCCAGCAGCTGCATGTCATTTCACAACTGTGTAACTCCAGTTCCAGGGAATCCAGCACCCACTTTTGGCCTCTAAAGGCACCAGGCATGCACATAGCATGTAGATATACTTGTAGATAGATAAGTGCTGATACACAAAAATAAAAGTTAAATAAACCTTTTTAAAAGTCTGATCCATGGGATGACAGAATTTGTGTGTTTAAAAAAAATTAAAAGAAAAGAGAGGATTCTGGTAGCCATGTGGGAAAAAGCTGGGAGAATTGAGATAATGAGCTGGACTTATTTCCAAAACTCCAGTCGCCAGAAATAAAGGCAGAAACCTCAGAAGGAAAGTAGGCTCAGACCTGGAGGCCCTGGGAGACATTTCGCCAAGGGGTAGAAATACGAAATTTTTACACATTTGGAAATTCTCCTGTGAGCCTTGCAAGGTGAGTGGTTATGGTCAAGTTTCTTCTAGAGTTTCCCACCTCAAACATTACCTGAGACCCTCACCACACACCAGGCACTGTTGTAAGTACTGTGCACCGGTTCATCTGAGCCTTACCACAGCCCAGGGGTAAGGGGTGGGACGGAGTGGTGATCATGGTCACATTTTTTTCTTTTCTCTGTGTGTATGCGGTGTATGTATGTATATATGTTCATGTGTAGGAGTTTGCATGTGTTCAGGTGTACCTGCATGTGTGTGCGTGTAAGCTTGGAGGCTATACATTGAGTGTCGTCCTCAATGGCTTTCCACCTTTAACTAGCTAGACTGAAGCTGACCAACAAACCTCTGGAATCCACCTCTGTCTGTCTGCCCCATCCCACCACACTAGGTTACACTCGTACAACACCATGCAAGATGTTTTACGTGGGCACTGGGTACCTGAACTCAGGTCCCTGTGGTTGAGTGACAAGTACTTCATTGACTGAGCCATCTTCCTGAGTGCCCTGGCTCCCACTTTATAGAGATGGAAACTTGGGCAGAGGGCTCAGTGGTTGTCCTTTGAAGGTCACTGCCATGCTGCCACCATATGAAAGTTCGCATAAGAGATCCCGAATTGTCTGCTCACCTCTAAAATTAAGTAAAGAATTGATTGCTTGTTTCCTTTTTGAGCAGTGGTGATCACGGCTGTTGAAGGTTGGTCACTGTGGGTAGATAAATATTTCATGTCAAAACTCTTGAGTTACCAGAAATGGAAATTAGCTTTAAAAACATGAGGGCCAACTGCAAGAAACTGCCACGTCCAGCAGAAGAAAGACATGTATGTACATGGGTGTACATGGTGGAGCGTGCAGGAAATGGCATGGAAGGCTTGAGTCACAGGCTGTTCTTTGCCTCTGTGGTCTGAGTGTTCACCCAGACCTGTTGTTCCTTATATGGTCAGGACTGCTGCCCAGTGGCAACTGTACAGTGAGTCCTCTATATAGGACCTGGGTCTACCAAGAGCAAAAGTATCTTTGGGAGAAGCTGAAAATATCCAGAGGAAATTGTGATCTCCCTGACCTTTGTCCAGGTCCCCATTCCTAGGATCTGAGGTTCAAGGTCAGCCGGAGTCTGCTCCAAGTAGTGACTGAGGCCATGGGCAGTGTCTGTAGGCACTGAGTTGCTGTGGGAAGAAGACAGTCTGTTTGATAGCACCGGTCAGCAGAGCCTGGCATTATTCTCCTATGCTGTGTGCTAGAATATGCAGCCACCCCATACTTCTGACTTTAACAACTTTTACATTTTTCTTCCTGATCTTTAAAAAGTTCTTCATTGAGGCTGAAGAGATGGCTCAGAGGTTAAGAGCACTGACTGCTCTTCCAGAGGTCCTGAGTTCAATTCCCAGCAACCACATGGTGGCTTCCGACCATCTGTTAAAGGGATCCCATGTCCTCTTCTGGTATGTCTGAAGACAGCTACAGTGTACTCACATATAATAAACAATTCTCAAGAAAAACGTTCTTCAGTAATCTCATATGTGTATACAGATGTAGTTAGAGCATACGTGTGCCCCCTACTTCCCACTTCTTGCTCCTCCAGGTTCCGCTTTTTGAGTTGGGGTCTTGTTATGTGAAGGAGCTGCCAACTCTTAGACTCAAGTGGTCTTCCACTTCTTGAGTAGCCGGGGTTGGTTATAAGCACATAATATTTCATTTAATTCATCAATCAGTCTATGTGTATATGCATCATATATCTATCATCTATTTCTTTCTTTCTATCTATCTATCTATCTATCTATCTATCTATCTATCTATCTATCTATCATCTTTATTTTCAATGCTTTATTTTCCCTGGGCCTCACACATACGAGGCAGGTACTCTGTGTGCCATCCCCAGCCCTACATTATTTGACTTTTAAGGACAGTGGTGTGATTTGGAGTTTGGCCCCCTTTCTTAGGACAGGAAGTTGTTTTGGGCCTGACCCCAGCACAGCTAGGACAGGAAGACAGTCGGTCCCCTTCCTTGAACGGTGTCTCACACTGTCTCTGTCAATATTTCTCTACATGATTGCTTCTTTTCTCCTTTCCCAAAGGAGGTGATAATTGATAATGCGTTTGAGGTTAGAGGAAACGAGATATGGTTTTTAAAAGATGTCTTTTTTTTCAACTCTGACCCAAATTTATGTTAGGTTTGCATCGTGATCTGATTCACGCACACACACCTTTGTTTACCTAACACAGTGCTGCATATGGCAATATTTATCCCTTACTAAGAGCTTTGCACTCTAATCGCTTCTGTTCATTTAAAATTCCATTTTTAAAAGCACACACGACCACTATAAATTCATTTTGGAATCCACTAATAGGCGGCCACAGGGTTTGAAAACCATGAATTACACCAGCAATAAACAAGCAGTCCTGTTGGGTTCGTTCTTAGGGCTGATGTTACAGACCAGGTGGCTTTAGCCGCAGCCTTTGCTCTACAAGCTAGAGGTCAAAGCAAGGTGGCCACAGAGTCGGTGCCTTCTAAGGCTGAGAGGGAGGGTCGGGCCTGCCTCTCAGGGCTTGTGCTGGCTGGCTGCCAGTCTTTGGTGTTCTCGGTTCTTAGATGCATCACCTTGATCTCTCCCTTCATCGATGTACCGTATTCTCCTGGTGCGTTCAAATTCGCTCCCTTTTAAGGTTGCCAGTCATACTGGCTCAGAGGCCCTACCCTATGCCATAGGACCGCATCATAGCTTGCCTGACGACATCTTCTGTGACCATATTCCCAATTAAGGCTGTGTTCTGACATACTGGGTTTCAGAATTCAGCGTAAGAATTTTGCGTGAGTCACACAGAAATACAATAGTGACAGTAGGAAGCCATCATATTGAACCCATATTACGTAGAGGGCTCTCAGCTGACCATTGTTAGTAACTCACCGATACCATCTTATCTCACTTTATAATCAAGGAAGGCAAGCTAGGAGAGGTTTAACTCCTATCTCCTTGATACAGAGCCCATGATATCTCTTGTATGATTCACTGCTGTACCTATTTGTAGAAAATCAAGAGAGGTACAGTTAGCTGTTATAAATGGAAATGCAAATTCACATCATAAACACCCCAGAATTGTGCTGAATGAAGTTCATTGCAGTGAGACCTTCTAAAGGGTCTTGCAAGTACCTATCCCTAAGGGTCTGTGGATCAAGAGCTCTGTGGATCAAGGCTCTCCTGGCAGGCAGTGCCAGTCGACTGGCCCCTGTCCACTGCGCTTCTCTTCCACCACAAGCTGCTGTATTCAGCACCAGCCAGCCTCCTCCCTCAGAGCTTCCCCATCCGCCTTCTGAGTTTAGATCAGGGTGAAGAGTAGAGAGAAGGAAATGAGCCAGAAAATAGAAAATTAATACTTGGTGGAATTGTCATATTTTAAAAATAATTTATAACCAACGTCAGATAACAGGAGTTAAATCATTTTATCAGCAGGCTGCTCTAGGATTTGAAAATTGGCATCGATCATTATAAATCAGGTCTGGGGAATGGTCTCTAGGGATGAAGGTTGATGTGGGGTGGGCAGAAATATAAATAAATGCTTAGCCGTGTCCTTTTTCTTAAATACAGAACCTCTCCATATCTTGTTGCGTATAACGATCTGTTAAACCCTAAGAGAAGAGACAAAACTATGCGAGGCCATGGTTGGCCCACTTTTCATATTTAGTCTGCCTGTCAGCCCAGGGAAACTGGTTGTGTGGAAGGCATTCATTTCAAGGTGCTACTTCTAACCCATAATTTCATCAATGGCTTAATCCCCTTCTGCAAGGTCCATTTTCTTAGAGATTCTGATGCGTGTGGGTCCCAGAGCAAAAGCATCCTTCAGGTGTCACTTTCTTTCGTTCCCTGTCATTGCAGCTGTCTGCCGTGGGCGTGTGGTGAGAGTCCCTGCGGGCACCCTGGTTCGCGTGGTGGGCACTGAGCTGGTGATCCCCTGCAATGTCAGCGACTATGACGGCCCCAGCGAGCAGAACTTCGACTGGAGCTTCTCGTCTTCCGGGAGCAGTTTCGTGGAGCTTGCTAGCACCTGGGAGGTGGGCTTCCCGGCACAGCTGTACCGGGAGCGGCTGCAGCGGGGTGATATCCTGTTGAGGAGAACTGCCAACGATGCTGTGGAACTGCACATAAAGAATGTCCAGCCCTCAGACCAAGGCCACTACAAGTGTTCCACCCCGAGCACGGATGCCACTGTCCAGGGCAACTACGAGGACACAGTGCAGGTTAAAGGTACGGTCCTCACAAGGGGCCAACCTTTCTTTGCCATTCTGCTGCTGCAAAGAGGCTCAGTCCCCTGTCCGTTGCAGTGTTGGTGTCTTACCTGATGATGGGCAGAGGGTGGGCCAGGTGACCGCTGCGAGCCCCATCTCCTTTCCCAATGTAATCCTGATGCATCTTATGGCCAGTGAGTTGAAGGCAGTCTGGTGTGGCCACCTGTGAGAGTACAGCTCTACAGACAGCTTGCCTATGCAGTTGGCTTCTGGCTCTGCCATTTGTCTGCTAAGTGGCTCCTGGCTCAGTCTGTGCCTCAGCTTCCTCTGTACAACACAGCCTGCCTTAATAGATGTGGGGACAGGAGAGTTAAACCAAGCCAGGCCTCTCCAGCCATGTCATAGCAAATATTCAGCTTAGAGACTCGCTGGTAGACACTCATTATGAGGTTTAGCTTTATGGTAGGAATAGTTACTTCCAAGTTCATGTCTTTTTCTCTGTGATCTTCATGAGTTAATACCTGTCTGCAACAGAAGTTGTACTTGCTGTTTATAGACGGAAAACCATGTGGTTACTGCTCTTTCACGAACCCAGCTGTGCAAAGCTGACATCATAGCATCTGGAATATCCTGAGTTTGGGTTTTCCCTGCCTTCCAAGTGCTGTTGGATTTGCTCACACATTCAATTATCTGCGTCCCATGAAGAATATAGGACAGGCTATTTCCCTGCTTTACACACGAGATAGAAGAGCATAGGCTAATTACTTGCTTAAAATGACATAGCTCATTAGTAAATGAGCTAGAAGGAACCATTTTAATTTGAGGTTAACAAAACAGAAACATCATCATCATTATTAATTGTCCATTTATTTGTGGCCTGGCTTGTTTCTGGAAATATTTGTATCAGGGCAGGAGTGTTTATAATTATGTATAAAATGAAAATAGAAAATGATACTAGAAAAGGAGAGGCGGATCCAGGCATCCACTCATTGTTGTGGCTGGCAGAAACTGCTGTAGCTCACTACCGCTGATCCTTTACCAAACCATGAGGGGATGAAATCCCAGCCAGGCCATAAGTAGGTACCAAAGCACCAGCGTCAAAACCACGTCTCCCATCTTCTGATTAAAGGTGTAGAATGTAGCTGGCTAAGGTGCTACACCCCGGTGATCCTCAGTGCTCAGGAAGCTGAGGCAAGAGGATTCAACGCTTGAGGCTAACCTAGGCTGAACTGTAGAGTGAGTTCAAAGCCAGCCTGAGCTACATAGTGCCACTCTATCTGGGGTTGGGAGACTGGGGCATGGGCAACTTGGAATTCAGTGGTAGAGTGATCACCTCTATATGCATGGTCCTAGTTGACTTGTAGAGCCGGGGACGAAGAAATCCTGACTTTTGAAAAGATTTCCCATAAGACACTTTTGCACTGAGTTAAACAGTACAACGGACACCCCCCTTTCAGGTCAGATACACTCTAGTGATTTATTGTGAGAAGGCAAAGGATGACACAAGAGTCCCCAGCCCTCCCCCCATCTCCTGGCTTCTTGACTAGTCTTTGAGGGCCAGAGAAGCAGGGAAGCTTTTCTTGGCTCAGGAGAGCAGGATGCATGAGAGAGGCTGGCTGGCTGCCCAGGTGGAGACTCTGGCAGGAGCTAGAGGTGGTCCAGCATCTGTCTGGCCTTCACCTTCATGGTTCTTAAATCTGTCCATCCTTTTCTCCTCAGTGAGGAGCTGGCCTTGAGAATGAAGCCATGCTAGCTGTCCTCACATACTGAGGTGTGTCCTAGAAGGGCCACTATATTCATTTTGTAGAAGAGATGGGCCCATGGGAGGTGGTGTTCTAGAGGAGAACCGGTTTCTGTTATCTGGAGTAACCCCTTTCTGAGTGTGTGATCAAGGAAACCGCCAAGGAGACGATGGATTGTGATGCTTGAAGGTCCACATATGTAGCTCCTGATAAACTTGGCAGATTTTCCCAGCCTTTGGTAGACAGCCTGACTACCAGATCACCAGTATCTGTCACCGTCCATTCTGAGCCCACCCCTTTCCTAGACTGTTGAAGTGGTGGCTTTTTCCAGAAGGTGCTAAGAGTTAGAAGCAGAACCCCCAGTAATTCTTGTCCCCTTCCTGTGCTGTGGCTATGCTCTACCCAGGACGTGAGCCACAGGCACCTCCTGCCATCCATCGTCTCATGAGCCACAGGCACCTTCTGCCATCCATCGTCTCTCCCTGGGGATCTTGACTCTTGGCAGCTCCCGTGTCTCTAAATTGCAGGCTCCCTCCTCCAGCTCCGTGTTCTAACCAGAGGATTGCTTGGCAGTCATACTGGGCACTGACCTGGCACCTGCTGGGCTCCCCTATTGACTCTATGAAGTGGGTACAGTCATTATCCCCTTTTCTAGGAAACTGAGGCACAGAGGGCACAATAACGCTCATCATGGTGACGGAAGCACCCACAAACCCATTCTAGCAAGAGTCATTTTATTGTCTCATTTTTCTTACTAGTTTTTGTTTATTTGTTTTTTTTTTTTTTCAAGTCAGAAAGTCAGTTGAGATTGTGGATGGATCACTTTAGTGTGGAACTTGGATAGCTTCCATGGCTGAAGGCCAAAGTCATGGAAGGTAGCCTGTTCTTTCCTTATGGGGAAGGACCTTTGGTGACTATTGACTGACATCTTCTCTCTGCCCCCCACAGTGCTGGCAGATGCCCTGGTGGTGGGTCCCAGCTCCCGGCCTCCTCCAGGCCTGAGCCTGCGTGAGGGGGAGCCCTTTGAGCTGCGATGTATCGCGTCTACCACGTCACCGTTGCACACACACCTGGCACTTCGGTGGGAACTGCACCGTGGCCCGGTGCACCGAAGCATCCTAGCCCTAAGCCACGAGGGCAGGTTTCACCCAGGCCCTGGCTATGAGCAGCGCTACCACAGTGGGGACGTACGCCTGGACACAGTAGGCAGCGATGCCTACCGCCTCTCCGTAGCCCGGGCGCTCTCTGCGGACCAGGGTTCCTATAGATGTGTGGTCAGCGAGTGGATCACAGAGCAGGGCAGCTGGCAAGAAATCCAAGAAAAAGCCGTGGAAGTGGCCACTGTGGTGATCCAGCCGACAGGTGAGCTTTTGAAAATGGTGTCACCCCTGATTGAGACTAATGACTGTATGTGGGACTAGACCATAAAAGGGCTATCCCAGCCTCCCCTTCTGGGGGAAGGGACCAGAATGATGTTGGTAGCTTGAAGAGTGCTTCTGCTTTGAGCTGAGGTTTGCCTTCCTGCTCTCTGCTTTGGGAACTTGGGCTACTGCTCATCTTGCATAGGAAGGAAGGTTCCTGTCTGACTCAGAGGTTATGATGGCCTGTTAGAGCCCACCTGGTATTGGTTCCTTGGAGCTGTGGGTGGATCTGGTCTCACCTATGGCTTTAGTTTGTTTGTTTGTTTGTTTGTTTGTTTACCTGTTGAGTCCTTGAGACCTTGGGTCTCCCTTCCCTGATAGCTATTGAATTGTATATGTGGCTGACTCCAAACTTGCTTAAGGTCATCCTCTGGGCCTGCCTTTCCACCCTGAGATGCGCCATCCCCTGCCAGGTGACAGACTCCCCAAGGTCCAGGCCTCTTCATGTCTTCTATGTCTACATATTCCAGAGAGTCCAGCCAGAGGCCCACATAAATTAATTTTTGTCCTATACTTTGCAAAAATACCTTTTAAAAAAAATCCCCAACTGCAGAAATAATACAGACAGAAAAGGCATATTAGGAAGTCTACAAGAACAGAAGAGAAATAAGAGAAGAAACCATTATTGACTTACTGTTCAGCAAGCATTGATAGGAAGCATTGATACTGTGCTCAGTACTGTGCTGGGCCTTGGGCTCAGAGGTACTGCAGGCTCAAACCCAGGTCACTGGAGCCTGCAGCTTCCACAAGGACAGCACAGAGAAACCACTGCAGGCTAATGTCACTGCTAGGGATAGCCTGGGTGTTCTTGGTTGTCTAGGAGTCTAATATCTTTTGATATTGGAGGCTCCAGCCTCCTGGGAGACCTTGGCTGACTGATTCCCTGCTCAGGAATGTGAGTGTGTGGCCAGTTGTGTTTGCTGGAAAGGAAAGCAGGAAGTTATAACCAGGGATCGTTTTTTTTGCAACGTGCATGGTTCTGGGCAGCATTTCTGGGATCTGAAAGAGGGAGTGAACATCTCCATGAGTGGCTTGTGGCAGCTAAGGCATGGCCATCACTGTGGGCCTTTGCTCCATTGGCTGCCGAAATGACTTTCCCCATGGACTAAGGTCTCCTTCCACGGGAAACCTGTAGCTATTCAGTGTACATCAAACAACTATTCTAATGTGGCAGGCAGGGTCAAGAGCTTAGCTTTGCCGCAGGTTCACCGTTGGATGAAGGAATTTCAGTTGTAAACACGGTCCCTCAAGCCCTACAGCATCTGGTTACATGACTGATACTCTCTCAGTCAGGCGATTGTAGCAGCTAGCTCCAACCTGAGTAGCAGCCTTTCCATCCCTTCTGGTGTTGAGCCCAGCGCCTCCCATTTGCTTGACAAGCACCTACTGGTTAGGTATGTTGCCCTTTTTATTTGGGGATAGGACCTTGCTGAGTTGCTCCAGTTGGCCTTGAACTTCTATTCCTCCAGCCTTAGCTTCCAGAATAGCTGGGACTACAGGCTTGTACCAACACACTTGGCCTTGTGGTCTTTTTGTGTGTGATGGGCCTCTTTGGCTGTCTTTTGAAGCCTGTAACCTTCTAAATTCATGAAACATCATACACAAGGTGACAGAGGAAGAATTATAACTGAAGTAGTTAGGAAAATGTCTCTAAGACAAATTTGTTTTATACTGGTACTTTGCTTCATTATTAACACGTGAATAATAAGCCATATTGCAGGCCTGACAACCATCTGAATTTCTAGGGAGCAGTGAATGCAGATGATGTTTCAGATGTCTACAACTACTGTAAAGTCATGTATGAAGAAGACCTCTTATTTCTGTCGGTGACCAAGCCCTGGGTATAGGCCATACTATACCACCTTGTTGCTTATTTTCACCAAGGCAGGAAATGCGATGTCTCAGCTCAGTGCAGGCTAATGAAAATAAAATTAGGAACAAATGTCCCATTCACGTGCACAGGCTCCCTAAATTCTCTGTGGATCGTAAGTTAAGAGTCATTGCTCAAGGGTTATGAGTTCACTGTGTGTGCCCTCTCTCCCTCCTCATTCCTCTCCCTCTGGCCTTGTAACCCTCTCTCTATCTTTATTTATGGTTTTAGACAGTTTTACTGGCCTAAAACTCACAGGCTTGTCTTGAACTCACAGAGATCTGCCTGCCTCTGCCTTCCAAATGCTAGGACGTGTCCCACCATACCCAACTGTGGAGGTGGTCTTTTGCTTTTAATCAATCTCTGTACTGGTCACAGGTGACTGGTCGTGCTCACTGACCACTGTGGCATTGTAAGTGACACAGAGCCACTTAATAGAAAAGCTGTGTCACCTCTGTGGTAAGTCCTCCTGTGGTGATACTAATCATACTTAAATAGATTTAGCTATATTCTCCTGGAGAAAGCCGGGATTGCCACAGGCTTTGCCCAGATCTCCTCTTGCATTCCGAATCCTTAGAGCTCCTCCCTGCAGCTTGCTCTATATCATCTTCCAGTGTCAGACCCACGAATCTAGAATATATTGTTATTCTCCATATATATAAAACCCATGGTTAGTGATAGGACAGATATTTAGCCATGTTCACTGAGAAAATGGCAAAGTAGACTACACAGCTGCAAAGACATAGCTGCCAGTGTTTCTGGGCCCTAGGAATGCATTTGATCTGTAAAGAGACAGAAGGATAAACAACTTTCAACCCCTTTTTCCTAATACTATGCCCACCTCATTTTCTGTCATGTGTTGGGATGGATGTTGGACTTGGCTTAAAATAATTGTTTGAAATATATGTCAAGATTTGTAAATATTCATATGGAAGCAATATCTTCCAGAGGCCATAGGCTCTTAGGATGGGTGTTTTCTGAACTGGGCACCAGTCTTTATCCCTGAGCTTCCTGGGAAGAGCTGTGGCTGCTGAATGGGTTTTGCTGGAAGACGGGGACTGTGTCTCATTTGACTCCACAGGGAGAAGTTAGCTAGCTGTCTGTCATTTAGTGACAGTTCCCAGAGCATCATTGTAACTTGAAATTTTCCACTCTGATTACAGATGTTTCACATCTTTAAAAAAAAAAAAAAGCCCTGAATAGAGTAAAATGTTTCCATTTAAAAGCTTTGGCAATGGAATGCTGAACAAGACCTCTCTTGAGTCAGGGACACTCAATACTTCAAGTATTTACCTAAATATAGCTTACTTTAATTGTCCCCAGTCATGAGAGAACAGTAGCATGGAGAATCCAGAACTCATTGGGTTTGGGGTTCAGTGTGTGTCTCCTGCTTGAGGTTTAGCCAGGTGTGTCTAAGAAAATGATAGTCTACATACGTCGTACTGTGAAGGAACTGTAGTCTACATACATCACGTTGTGAAGGGCTGAATCACTAGGAAAATTGTCTGGTTTCACTTTCCTGGCTCATCAGCATAGAAGTTTTCACCCCGCCCCCAGGATGCTGGAGCCAGCGATGCTAGGGAGGCTCTACCTGGAGCTACTGTGTGCTTCCGCCTCCGCTTCGGTAAATGACCATAATAGTACCCACCCCTGTTGTTATTCTCAGAATCTACTTACAATAAGTACACAAAAGCCATAGGCGATTTTTACTGGTGTTCTTTGTTGCTCTTTTCCAACACCAATTTAGTGTGTGTCATGAATTTATTCATTAACTATTCCTCTAGCACTTTCAACTGTACAAAGCCTTCTAATTTTAACACCATAAATCAACCTAAAGGGGCGACCATGAGGGAGGTAAGGAGAAGGGAGGAGAGGGGACACGCGTCACTCGATCACTCGATGGGCTTGTTTTTCCTCTTCCAGCTCTGCAACTGGCCGTGCCCAGGACAGTGTCTGTGACTGAAGGAAAGGACCTGGATCTTTCTTGCAACATCACAACAGACCGTGTGGATGATGTCCGGCCTGAGGTGACATGGTACTTCAAAAAGACACCCGATACCTCTTTACTTGCCTCCCACATGCTGGCGCGGCTTGACCGTGATTCCCTGGTCCACAGCTCACCACACGTTGCTCTCAGTCACGTGGATACCCGCTCTTACCATCTACTGGTGCGAGATGTTAGCAAAGAAAACTCGGGCTACTATCTTTGCCTTGTGGCCCTCTGGGCTCCTGGACACAACAGGAGCTGGCACAAGGTGGCAGAGGCCATGTCTGCCCCGTCTGGTGTAAGCGTGACCTGGCTAGGTGAGTAAGTAGCTTGAGGAATGCCATTTAGCTTCTCTGCTTAATCCTTCCTGCACTCAGGAAGTGTGTGGTGTGCTGGGCATTCTGCCCCATGTAGATGTGTGGCTCAGACAAGTGTCCTTGAGCTCCCAGCTATAAGGAAGCCGGATGGGTTGCAGCAGTGTGGCCAGCAAGGGCAAGCATGGGTGGTGTTTGTCTCCATGCCCCTGCTGGAGGAAGTGGCTTCTTTGTTGTTGAGAGTGTCTGCCTGGGAGAACTGAGGTGAATGGCTCTGCAGTGGCTTTGTTACAGAGACAGCCATTCTCTTCTCTTTACTTAGACTCCTGGGTATTTCTGCCCTGGGCTAGGGCTCCCTAAAGCTCAATGAGAAAGAGCAGCCACTCCTCCAGCTAATGGCGAATGTTTTCTACCCTTGATGCACTGGAAGCCCCTGGTAGTTTTAACTGCAAATATCATTTACAGTAGGGGCCATCTTCCTCCCTGTCTCTCCTCAGGCTCCCAGTCCTGGAGCTGCCCCAGGTGGAGGAGTGGAGGTGTCACCTCACCCCATGCTTTATAGCAGCTTGTAACATGGGAACGTGACTGGTATCCTCACTGTGTCATCCTGCTTGTCATGTATGTGATCCCTGGAGCGCCCTTCCTTATCACATATGTGATTGTGGCTGTGTTCTACTTGTCCTATGTCCTCTGATAGATTGTCATCTCGTTATCATGTGTGCTTCCTGGAGAGTGCTCATTTTGTAATGTGTGTGCTGTGTGCTGCCAGGTAAGCCCTCCTTCATTATGTATGTGCTCCCTTGTGTATGTCTCACGTTTTCATGTGTGCTCCCTGGGAAGTCTTCATTTTGTCATATGTGCTCCCTGGTGTCCTCACTTTGTCATCTGTGTCCTTCCTGCTGTGTTCACTTTGTCATTTGTGTTCTCCCTGCTGTGCCCACTTTATCCTGCTTGCTCTTTGGTATCCCTGCTTTGTCATCTATGTGATCCTACCATGTCTTACATGAGATTGCTGGCTTTGACCTGATCTCTTTCCTGTAGTGCCCCTGGTCTTTTTTCTTATGCATCTGACCATGGGGAGGAATGTGTAGTAGCTCCTTTTGTTCAAGGGTGGTAATGGCCTTGATCATTCAATTCAGCTTAGGTGGGAGGGGCTGGTGGGGTGTGGCTGGCTCCCCACCTGCTTCATTTCCACAGTGGTCAGCCTATGGTCAGCTCTTCACTGCCCTCACAGGGCTTTGAGCCCTGACAAAGACACTTGATTTGTCTTTGATTAAGGAGGCAACACTGATCTTTAAAGGGCAGTAAAAGACTTCATCCTCTGTCTGATGCTAACCCTCCTCCTACATGTGCATGTCTCCAGCTCCTATGGAATTCTTCTCTGTCTTATATAGAGGTCCTATGCTGGCTCAAGGGTGCACTCCCTGTCTGTCTGTCCCTAAGAAATGGATGGGAACTTGTGAATGGTAGTACGGTGCAAGGGAAAGCATCCTTAGAGAGTAAGCGGTAGGGAAAGGCTAGTTGGGACTGAGACTGGGGGGGGGGTGGTAGCCCTGTGAGCAAAGTGGGGCTTTGATATCTAAAGAGCGAAAGGAGCAGGCTTATCTGCTTTCATTCCTGCAGTCAGGAGCCTGCGCTCCGAGGCGCTCTGTGAAGTCCTGGGCTGGAACAATGTTGGCCCAGCCAGGACTCTCCTTAGCAACCTTCAAAATAAAACAGATGTTGTCAGCACCAAGAGAAGAGTTTTCATCTCTGGAGTTGAATCTGTCTCACAGCTCTGATCCTGGTGCATTGTGTGGTGCTGTCAAATCCCCACTCTGGCTTCCTCCCCTCCCCGCCCCCTCCAACTTCTGAGTCCTAGCTCTGGGATTTTTTTTTTTTTTTGTGAAAATTCTGCCTGCACTCCAATTCTGAGGGTTTCTTTGAAGTCCTGGTGTATTGATCCCACATACCCTGGGGGAAGTACAGGCACTGTCAGACATCAGGGGCAAGCTCTGGGAGGGAACGGGCTTTGTAACTGAAGGGATTTGTTGGTGACGTGTTCTCCAGAGACTGAGGGGAAATAAAGAGGCTAAACTGTGGGAAAGACTCCCTGATTATCCTAAGGGTCCTGCCACTCGTTTTCCTGCAGAGTGCCGGTGCCATTGTGAAAGACATGAGTGCACATCTCCAGTGCATGCATGGAGCCCCAGAGCTTCTGTGTGCTTTACACAGACTAGGCCTGCCCCAACATATAGATAGCGTAAAACCCATGCATCCAAACCCAGAACTGTATGCAGGCATGACCGTGGCTTAGAGTATGCAGAGGCCCTTGCATAATTGTGAGCTCACCAGGAGTGTAAACATTATAAAAACAACTGTGTTCTTCTCTGTCTTCCTCTTAAGCCTTCACCCCGGTCTCTGTGACTCATGGTTTGCAGCTGCTTGGACGCTTGTCAGGAGACGAGTCGGGCCTGAGTACAGCCACAGGCCTTTAGTCACAGTCTGCAGACTGCATTCTCTGCCCAGAAACTGAGGCAGCTGACTGACCCTACATGTTTTCTCTAGAAATGTAATTTGTGCATGCCATCAAATACAACTCGGGCCTGTATAAGATAATGAAGATGTGACACACACACACTCACAGACACACACACACACAAAGCCAGGAACACAGCTGACCTGCTAAGTATAGAGGTCATCCTAGGTAGGTGATGTGGACTGTTGTCTCTTAGAGAGTGGGATCCTCGTGCCCATGTGATGCAGCACTTGGTTTTGCACTTGACACATTGAGAATTCTAATTACCATTTATTGAACACCTTTTCCAGGCCCTGACGGAGAACTTTATATGTATTAAATGGTCAGGTGGGAAGTGCTTATGATCATCTTTGGGAAGGAGACTCTTCCCCCATTGGCTAATTCTGGTTTCTTGTCTGGGATGGCTTAGAATTGTGGCTTTAGTTGAATCTGTCCTAGGCATTGTCTTCGTGTATGGGGAATGTCTTTGGCCTTGGAAGTCAGCTCTACCTCCTGAGACAACCAGTCCCAAGTCCTAAAGATGGGCTGTTCCTGTTGTCCCAGTTGATGACGGGGTGGGAACTGTCTTAGCCCATTGTCTTACATGGGCCTACTATCGATGGTCTGAGAAATGAACAACCCTTTGCAGCAGGGTGGGAGGATCTGGTGAATTTTTGTAAGAAGGTGAGAGAAAGGCCTTTTGCTAAGATTTGTATTCCTCTTTGAAGAAGGAAAAGCTCTAGTTGGTTTGCAAAATGAAGAACAAAGCAACAGACATAAAGAAATAATCAAGATCAAAAGAGGCAAAGAGAATCCAAGAGCAGTTATTGCTTGGGATGAGTTAGTTGAGTGGTTGGCATGAATTTGTTGCTGCATTTGAGCACCAAATTTGTAGAGTTTTGAAGGCGAGACAAAAAGAGATGTTCTTATCCAGTTGTCTGAGAAAGAAAACATAAACTTTTGGAGAGGCAAACTTTTTCTTGGCACTGAATTTATCCCATGTTTTTTTCATTTTGGGGTGGAGGTGGGGGCAGTGGATAATTTAATGGCTAGTGCCCACAACTGTTCTTTTACCAAAGGCCTTCAGTGATTGTTCAAATGTATGTTTCTTATACCCATGCTCTCTAAGAGATGAGGGTGTGAATTGTAAGTGTGGAAAGGAGTTTCTCTCTCGAAAGAACTTGAATTGCTTCAGGAAACAAATGTTGCTTTGTGTTGATCCAATTTAGTGTATGGCTGAAACAGAGAGCCAAGCGGAATGGCCAGTTAATCTGCACATTTTAAGCCATCTCTCTGTGCTATCAAATGTCTTAAACGAGCCCTTGGCAGGAGTTGGTTACTAATCAGTTTATGGTTGAGCTCTCTGCCCGAAGTACCAGACTTCTGTTAATTAGAGAGGGCTCCTAAGGCTCAGGATGCAGGAGGAGGCACAAGAGCAGGAGGGGGCAGGGCTGAGCTCTGCTGGTCAGTCCTGAGAGTGGATTTGCATTCTTCACCACTGGAGAACTGGCATCTCTTCAGCAGTGTGCCAGCAAGGAAGGTAATTACTTTCTTCTTTAAAAGGAGCTGTTAACCTGCTAAGCACTTGGTAGACACTCCGGTGTTCTGGGCCGTCTGTAGGACAGACATCCTGGTTAGATATATGGTGGTTTTTAGCATGGCTATTGCCTGTATCTGTCCAGGATTATTCCAGAAAACCGGTGGAGTAGTGGAGTCTGCTTTGTCGGTTTCGGCATTCTTGGTTTAATGGGAGTGCATCAACCTGGCCCGGCGCCTCCCAGTTACATCCCTGGTACTTTCCTTGGTGTTGGTGGTGACTTATTAGTGCTTAAGGGTCTCCCTCACCAACTTGTTAGCCAGCTAGGACGTAGGAGTACTCATGCATTCAGGAACCAAACTAGCATGGAGGAATCAGGAAAATGTGTGTAGGAAAATGGACGTCGAATTCCCAAGAGGTGCAAGGGTTAGAGCCAGCCCTTCCTCCTGTGCTCTGGATATTCCTGGCCCTCTCTGAGAGGAGTGAATGAGGATGAAGGGAGCTGAGGCAGGCCATCTGAACTGCGTATTGCTCTGAGATGGCTAATGCTGACTTCTGTCATGATAATTGTTCCTCTTGGACTCTGCAGAGCTATCCCTCCCACCCCACCCCCATCACAGGACTTAATTTGTAGCCATCTCTGTTTAAATATGAGAGTCTTTATTATACAGATGAGTGTGCTAACTCTTGGAGTATCTGACCGTGGCAAGTGCCTGGAAAGTGGAGTGCTCCTCCTGGTCTTTCTAACCCTGCCCTTCCCACATTATCTATACAAGGTTACAGTTGGAGAGAGGGGGTTAAAACATGCCCTCCTGGAATGCAGCATGTGTGCCTGGGGAGCAGGGTCAGAGCTTCTCTGATAGCATCACTCTGAACTTCTGGGAGGGAGCAGGCCAAGAAAGCTTGGTACCCCAGGGGTGGGATGAGCCTGTCCAGGTAGTCTGGGTTGGGAGCCAGATGACCTAGATAGAAAGCTCTCCCATGCAATTCTGCTCACACTCTATGCAGAAATTCTCTAACTTAGCTTCCTGAGCTTCATTTTTGTTTGTCATTTGAAACATACACAAAGATAATACTAATCCTATAACATGGGAGAGTTAAGCCAAATTCCAAGAAAGTATTATGGCCTGCTGCCTGGCATCTAGAAAGCCCTCCGAAAATGCTGATTGTCACTCTTGTTACTGCAGAATGGGATAAGCTATATACCTTCTTTATAGACTTGTCAGAGTAAGTGAAGGGTGTCTGCATACCTCGCCGACACACTAGGAAAAGCAGGCACCCTGGAAACAGTAGGCAGGAAATACTGTGGTCTGTAACGTAGCCAGTCATTCTCAAGGTTTTCACTGTTTGGAAAACTTGGAGAAAGGCATTTAGTGATCCCTGTTTGTAGTGGAGTCTCTCTTCGGAGGAGGGTCACCTGCGAGTCTATAGCTTTGGAGAGAGAGTGTCAGAGCAGGTGTGGACCTGGTACCCAGATTAGAAAGCAGGCCCGAATTCTCACATGCTCTTGGCGCTCAGCTTGACACGGCTCCGTGTTCCGAGAGAGCTGATAGATAGCATGGGTGGGTGTTTATTTTCAGCTTCTCAAAACAAATTTACAAACATTTGCAGAAGAAATAATCACCAGCTTTAACTGCAAGTATCTTACTTATCTGATTTCAACTCTCTCTCTCTCTCACACACACACACACTCGCTCGCTCACATGCACGCATGTGCGCGCTCACATACACTTTTTAATCTGCAAGAGCATAAAGCATACTCGAGAGGCCATGTCTTTTCTTCTGCGAGACAGGAGCTCTTTCCCTTTGTAGCCCAGCTGGCCTTGAACTCAGCACCCTCTGGCCTCTGCCTCTCACATGCTGGAACTGCAGGCAGGTCGTACCTCAGCAGCCTCCAGATACCACTTACCACTGAGTACTTGAGGATGCATCTTAACTGATGAGCATTTTCAGACATAACCCTCCTTGCGTCCTTAGCTGATTTCTTGATGAGACCAGGCAGAATGTAGCAGTAATCAGTGCTGAAATACTACGCCCGAAATGAGCATTTTTATGCAAAATATTAAATTTAGTCCAATTCAGCCAGTATGCTAATATCTTTGATATAGAAGGTGCTTTATGCATAGCATGTGCAGAGAGATGCTCTGAGTAGCCTTGAAAAAAGTCCTAGAAGATTCCATGAGCTGTACATACAAATAACAGAAGTTTAAGGCAGTGTTCTAGTAAAATCTCCAGAGATTGAGGGGCCTGGCAGGTGGTAAGATCTCTGCTGAACACTTTGTGACTGAGAAGTGAGGATATTTGACAGTGTGCCCAGGGAGTTCAGAGGAGGCATTCTGTGTTGCCAAGGTAAAGCAACAAAGAAAAGGGTGTGTGTCAGAAGCCTAGAGAAAGACACACCCTCTACAAACCACGCTTACAATTATAAAGCAACATAAAAAGTCATCTTCTGCCCATGCACAAAACAAACAACAGAGCTCCGAGTCCTCACTCCCTTCCCTCTGATGTCATAAGCGGCAGCCTGTCTTCTCTGGGAGTGTTCATCTGAAATTGACTCGCAGAGGTGTGGCTGACTACTCGAAGGAACCCGCACTCTGTCCTTTCACAAGCCAAGAATCCACTCTCTGTGCATTTGGTCTGGGGCTGTTTGTGGTGGAGGTGAAGCTAAGGCTAGCTGTAACAGGAGCAGGAGAGCAGTCACAAGAAGTCCACAGAATCATTTTCTTATAGTGCCAAAGGGAGCATCTTAGACTCAGATGTGAATGTTCTGCATCCCTACTGTGTGTTGTGCCCTCCCCATCTCCTGGATTCACAGGAGGGAGACAGAGCCCTTTTAGGGTAGAGAGTGGAGTAGAGTCGGAGAGTCTCTTCAGCTCTTTTCCTCAACAGCGGGCTGAGTGTGTGCCTGGGTGATGCGGTAGAGGATGTGACGGGGTAATGGCAGAAACGGGAGCTGAGAGCACGGAGAGGTGGTAGTATTGGGGTTGAGTTGGGTTCAAGTGTTGAAGGCTGGAGTGTGTGCTCTGAACTGAACATGTGGGGATGAGGGCCTGGAGGTGAACAGACTGTGACTTGCCAAGGGTATCAGTTTCGAGGGCCCGGGGAAGCCATGCTAGTGTTGCTGGAAGCAGTGAGGGCCACAGTGAGAATGGCGTTCCCCGAGATTTCATCTTAACTGCCTGCATCAGGCTGGGAATGAAAGAGTGACTTCAGGGACACCAAGGACACAGAAGGCATGTGGCTTACTCTCTCGGGGTATGAGGGCAAGATGGGGGTACATCTCATGCTGGGGTAGCCAGGAATGCCATCCTGGGAAGTGAGTGGGGCGTTGGGAGTGTTGCCTGTGTTACCTTGGAGTGGTGCCTGCTGTGTGTCAGGGAAGGTGGGGCTGAGGTGAAGTTACCTTGTGGCCTGGCTACACTTAAATGATGTGGCGCCCCAGGCCATATGCTGACACGGCTCTACACCTGAAGTGGCTTGTGAGGTCTGAGAAAGAATTAGGGCAGAGCAGGGCACCAGTTGGGGTCTAAGACGCTGAGTGAGTGAGTTTTGGGTCATAGCTGGTAGAGGGAAGAAGGAGAGGACGGTAGGGCAGAGGTCCCCCGGTGGAGCTTTTCTCTGGCCACTAAAAAGGTCAGTCATGTTGCCACTGCTTTATCATTGTGTTTTATTTAACCAGTTGACCAATTAAAACTGTACACATATATTATACATGTGTATCTGTAATATATATGTGTGTGTGTGTGTGTGTGTGTGTGTGTCTGTCTGTCTGTCTGTCTGTCTGTCTCTGTGTGTATGTGGTTTTGGTTTTGTCTTTATTTTTTGAAACAGAGACTCACCATTTAACTCTGTCTGGCCTAGAACTCGCTATGTAGACTTGGCTGACCTTGAACTCAGAGGGATTCATTCACCTTTGCTTCTGGAGTTCTGGGATTAAAGGTATACACACCACATCTGGCTTACTATTGTGCGGGCATGGTATACATCATGGTGCTTGATCTGTGTGGAGAGTGGAATGGCTAAGTTAAGCTAATGGACATATCTGTTACCCATGAGTAGGCTTACTCCTTTTGTAGTAAGAACATGTAAAATTCTCTCTCTCAGCAGTTCTCAAGCACCTATAAGAGCAGTCACCACGTTGTAAATGGACTTTCTGGGCTTACCAACTGCCCAGCAGAAATCTGACATCCTTTGACATCCTTTGGCCCTCCCCTGCCCCAGGCTCTGAGAGCTATCATTTTACCTGAGTTTGACTGTTTTAAGTTCCACGAGGCATTTGTCTTTCTGTCTGTCTTGTTTTGATTAATACAGTGTCTTTCAGGCATGTGAGTGTGCGTGCCTGTGTGCGTGCGTGCGTGCGTGCATGCATACACACATGTGAGTGTGTGTCCTATGTTGTCTTTCCCCATTCATCTGTTGACAGACGCTTAGGTTGACTCCCTCCTGCTCGGCTCCTGTGAGCAGTGCAGGGATGAGCATGTCCTGCCTGTCACTCATCGTCATTTTAACAGCCTTTACAAGGTGTCACTTTGGAAGAAAGTGCCTGTGGGTGGAAGTAAACTGTGAAAGACAGAAGGGTTTGTTATTAGAAAGGACATGGTCTGTTACAGAACACAAGTCCCAGGGATAGAGTCTAGGCATCCCAGTTTCATGGATCAGGTGGGCTCAGCTTCAGGCCCACAGGAAGCTGTAATCTGGTCACAGCCCCTATGGCAGTAATTGGCAGTGTCACTGCCAGCACAACCACACCTTCCATGTCCTGAAAATTGTCCCATTGAGCAGCAGAGCTGAGAAACTGCACAGTTTGGAGAATGGGTGTGGCTCCAGAGAGATGCTTGTCTTGAAAGGTAGGAACCCTTTCAGCCCTGGGACCAGACCTCCCAGCCGTGAGCCAAGTGTGGGAGTTGCTTACCTTTTAAAGGGCTTACTTCTGGGCATGAGTGGGAATTGTGATAAGTAGCGTATGCATGTTCTTACACATGTTGGTGTGTGCATCAGACACCAGATTAAGCACCTTTTGTTACTGTATTGCTTGTGTTGAGGGAGGGTACAAGCACAGTCATGCACCAATATATGTGTGGAAGTTAGAAAGCAACTGTGGAGGTTTCTGCTTCCACCTTGTTGAGGCAGGCTCTCTGCTGTTTCTACCAAGTTTTGTACTCCAGGCTAGTAAGCCTGTGAGCTTCCAGGTAATTCTCCTGTCTCTGCCTCCCAGCTTGGCTTATAAGTGCTAGAATTATAAGTGAGCACACCAGGCTTTTCACATGGGCTCTAGAGATTGAACTCAGGTCATTGAGCCCCCTCTATGTCGATTCTAATTCTCAGTCCTTGCAGTGAGGGTAGGAGCGTGTGGTTGTGGTCATTGCTTGCATCATTACAGATGAGGCACCAGAGAGCTTAAGCCATGTGTTAAAGATTGCCTGCAGGTCAGTGGCAGAAGCAGGACTAGTACACGGTCTGCTTGATGAGCCCTGGCATGTCAGCACTGTACATCTTCTTCATTGCTCTTCATGGCCTCATGAAGTAGTGTGCAGGTTGAGGCTGTAGCACCAGGGAGTGTTAACCATATCAAACTCAAGGTACACAGAGGTCTGTTAATGGCGGCCATCGTTAGGTCAAAGGTTAAGTGCAGGGTCCAGGGTAGCTGTGCATCATATTTCTCTTTCATTGGCTCCAAGCCTCCTCCACACTTGCCAAGAAACCCATATTAAGAAGCCCTTGCCAGCTTTCCTTCTTCTATCTGCCCATTCCACATTACCTGAGGTTCTCCGGTCACCACGTACTCTCCTGCCACCATGGTGCCCTGATATTTGGGATGCTCTGAAGCTTCAGAGTCCCCAGTGGTGACACTTTACTTCCAAGCTCCCCTTATGTTCTCTAATATGCCAGTTGCCCACTTCACAGTGACCGTTTGTCAGGGGCCCGCCCATGAGGTTGACCTCTGTGATGCAGCCACAGTGTCGCTCAGTTAAATCCTCGTGAAGAGCAACATTGGAGAGAGTGCAGGTTAGAGTCTTTTCCATTTCCTAGCCCTGTGAATCATTCTTGGAGAAGTCACAATGGTATAAATTTCATTAGAAGTGTAAATCACAAAAGAGCAGTTCCTTGACCTCAGCAGTTTATAATCTGTGTGAGTCATAAATAAAAGCAGCGAGAAATCAAACAAAACTGCTAGTGGTGATGGAGAGAAAGAGAACACTGGAAAGTGGAGGCCCCCCGTTCAAGTAGACTGACTTCTCATCCAAGCAAAGTGCTTGGAACAAAAACTGGAGACTTTTCTAGTGACCTTACCATCAATACGGAGCAGGTGTCAAGTACCTACTGGGTCCCAAAATTTTGGGGTTGAGACTCTTAAGCAAAGAGTGGTTTCAGAGAGGATGTCTGGAGAGGACAACTAGTGTAGGAAAGACATAGGAGAGCTCAGAGAAAGAGCACCAACCCCAGCCACGGGAGGCTTTCAGTACCACAATGGCGCCAGCCTATATGGTGGGTGAAGAGCCTCAGGAATAGAGGTGACAGGGGAGGGGAGAGGAAGGAAGGCTACCAAGGGGTTCTAGTACAGGTTCCTTAAGGAGGCAAGTGTAGAAGAGGCCTGCAGCCAGTGAAGATACAAAAGTGGAGATACAGTAGGGAGGTGGGTGGTGGTACTGAGCAGACTTACCAGGGCCAGGTTCACTATGTGATGGTTTCGTGGTTGGCAGAGATACAGGGTGAGTTATTTGTGGCTTTGGAAAGAACATCCTTTGCAGAGTCTTAAGTGAGGGGGTGTCGGCTGACTGGGTACAGATTCAGTGGAAAATAGCAAATGAGGCTTAAAAATATCTGAGAATGAGTCCTAGGGGCCTTGCATTTGGGGCACAGCCAGGGGTGGCAGGAGCCCGAATCCTGGTGGGACTGGAGAGCCTTAGATTGTACATCGTTCTTTAGGTTAGAACTTTGCGTTACTGCCTCAGTGGGAACTTTGGAGGTCTTAAGCTTGCTTGGTATCCCAGAGACAATCCTGATAGAAGGGGACACTGAGATCTTTCTTAAAGACTCCAACCTCCTGGATTACCTGTTATCGTCCCCTTGTCCTGTGGAAAAGTAAGGGTTCTGACCCGGGATGTGTGGCTTCTGGCCTTGGCAGCTCCCTCCCTCCCTCCCTCCCTCCCTCCCTCCTATTCTCCCTCCCTCCCTCCTATTCTCCCTCCCTCCCTCCTATTCTCCCTCCCTCCCTCCTATTCTCCCTCCCTCCCTCCTATTCTCCCTTCCTCCCTCCCACCCTCTTTTCTTCCCCCTTCCTCCCTCCCTCCCTTCCTTCCTTCCTTAATTTCATCTTATTTTTTAATGTGTAGGGATATTTTACTTGCATGTATGTCTGTGCACCACATGTGTACAGTGTCCTCAGAGGCTATAAAAGGGTATTGGATTCCCTGGAACTGGACTGAGAGATGGTTGTGATTGCCATGTGGGTTTTGGGAATTGAACCTAGGTCCTCTGTAAGCAGGCAGGGCTCTTAAGTCTGAGACACCTTGGCAGTTTTCTTAAGGCAGATACTTGAAGAAGTGGTTTACACACTTTGAGAAATACTCTTACAGGGTCCTTCCTGCTCAACGCCAAGACTTGATTTTTATTTCAGAAGCTAGCAGGATGGACGATTTGTTGGAACGCGAGTGGTCCTTGACTTGTTCCTTGGACAATTCTTATGTCGTTGTGTTTTCTCTTTCCCCACTTCAGAACCAGAATACCAGGTCTACCTGAACGCTTCTAAGGTCCCCGGGTTTTCAGACGACCCCACGGAACTGCAGTGCCGGGTGATAGACACGAAGCGTCTGGAGGCCGGTGTCCGACTTACCGTGTCGTGGTACTATAGAATGACCCGTCGCAATGACGACGTGGTGGCCAGTGAGCTTCTCGCAGTCATGGATGGGGACTGGACTCTGAGATATGGAGAGAGGAGCAAGCAGCGGGCCCAGGACGGAGAGTTTATTTTTTCTAAGGAGCACACAGACACATTCAATTTCCGGATCCAAAGGACTACGGAGGAAGACAGGGGCAATTATTACTGTGTTGTGTCTGCCTGGACCAGGCAGAGGAACAACAGCTGGGTGAAGAGCAAAGATGTCTTCTCCAAGCCTGTCAACATATTCTGGGCCTCAGAAGGTGGGGACATCATCCTGTCACTGCTCAGTTTGGTTTAATTTCTTAAGTCATCTGTCCATGTTTGTGTAGGCACCCTCACTCTCCGTTCACACTGGAAATCTGTGCTCATACACTAGGGAACTGGAACCACATGGCCCTTTGGGGACATGGGCCTCTGCCACTCACTGTCCTTAGCAAAGCCTTGCATTTCCTGAACCCCAGTCAGTGTTCCTTTTTCTTTCTTTTGGATGCCAGCCTCCTCTCTGAGGACAGTTGTCCCAGAATCTACCTCAGTGGCTGTGTTTTCTTCCCACATTCCTTGAGTAGCTGGGAATAGAGGAGTCAGGCACCCCCTTGTCCCTCTGCAGTTTCTACCATTCCCCACCAGTCCTGAAAGACCCCTCTCTGCCCAGGGCCACACCTCTTCCACCTGCCACTCATCCTGATTGACTCCTTGCTCTTCTGCTCATCTGCTGGAGCTGCTCGCCTTGGTTTCATGGCCACTTTTGTTACTACTCCTGTCTGGCTAGCTGTGTTGAAATCTTCCTGGGAGCTTTCAAAAAAGAAAAGAAAGGATCCCAGTAGAAGTTGTATTTAAATTGGTCTGAGGTGTGTGCGGTCTGGACACTGGGATTGAATCCTCTAGAGGGGCCACTGTGGAAGACCCTAGTGTAGACAACATTTTCATTCTCAGCCCCCTGCCTTTGTCTCTAAGTATCACGTCCTCTGTCCCTTTTGGTCTTTCACTCCCAATTCTTTTCATCTGACCCGTTCACTTCTGAAATCCAGCCCTCCATAGCTCAGTGTCACTGTCTGGTTCTCTAAGATCACCGGCTCCCCAGATCATTCCCTTTAGTGCTTCAGCCTTAGTGGTTCTGTCTTCTACCATTGTCCTTCCTTCTTCCTGGGCCTTTACTTCTCTCTTACCAGAAAGTCCAACATGGACCTGGAGCCCGTCCTGATACACGTCCAGGGCTGGGGGTAAGGAGAGCTGTTTGATCATCTACGGATATCCAGCCTAAGTTCCCAGCCAATCATGTCCCTTCTTTGCTTTCTTAACTCTCTTTCCCTGGCTTGGTCTACCTTATATTCTGCTTAAAACACTACCTGATTCAAAGCCAACTTTGCTGTCGCTTTGGCTGCATATGCAGAGTTAGATGCAGTTGAAGGAAATAGCTTTCCAACAGTGAAGGTCTCACTTCAGATCTCCAATCTCTTCTGTCACGTGGGCTCTCAACATTGAGAGTCATTCTGGTTTCCTTTGTGTGTTTACTTCCCCACTCTCCTAAGTGATAATTGCACACCACCTGCTCTCTGAAAACCTCCTCCCCCAGCCTCTGTCGGCTCCATTCCCTATAAAAAGATCATCAAAGGAGAACTTGTATCTGCCATGTTCAGCATTGAGCCTGTTACTTGCCCGTATGTCTTAGCAAAGGTTAGCCCCTCTCACAGCTCAGACACATGCCCCACCCCCTTATATCATCAATATTCTCTCTCCTCTGGTCCTTTCCCATCAGCCTGCTAACACTGCTTTAGAGAAACCGCTTTTGGTCTATTTCTGTTTCTTACAACCTTGCCCACTACTCTGCCCATTTATAGCGGTGGATTCGATTTATCTATATTTAATATCTCTCATTTCTCCTCCAGTTCTCTGTGGTACCTGCTCCCCAACCCCTTAGTCACATGTTGATATTGCCAAAGATCAACACACTACAGAACCCTGTTTGTCACTTTCCTTCCTGGGCCGGGACAGTTTCTCCCTTGCAGGAATGCTCTGGCTTTTCCCACTGCTTGTGGGAAGCCTTTCCGGGCCCTGTTTCCCTCCTCACTGCAGTACCTCAGCCTCCCTTCCGTACTGCTTCCTACTCAGTTCCCACTCAGGACACATCAGGACACAGTCCCTGCATTCCTGCTTAACTTGCTCAGCTTTAGCTTCACAGGACACATAGCAGGGGCTGACTCCCAACTGTGCCCGTGTGTGCCCGCATGCCCCAGAACTTCGCCTTCACTGATATGGTGCCTTCCTGCCTAGCAAGCAGCTCTTAAGTTGCTGTCCAAAATGGAGCCTCTGGCCTCTGCCACCCATCTTCTTCCACCTTTAGTTGTTGACCTAAACCTTTACCTCTGACTCCTCACTTTTGCTTTGCTTTGCTTTGCTTTGCTTTGCTTTGCTTTGCTTTGCTTTGTTTACCTGCTAGGGATTGAAGCAGAACCTTATGGAGTGTTATGCAAGCCAGCCACATCCTGACCCCTAACTTCCCTTTTTGGTTGTTGTTTGATTTATTGGAGGCCTGTCTTGTTTTGAGAGGCAAGGTCTCCTGCAGCCCAGTTGTCCTCAGATTTACTGTGTTGTCAAAGATGACTGAGCTCCGATCCTCCTGCCGCTACCTCCCAAGTTCTGGGACTGCAGATATCACCATGCCCAATTCTAACTTCTTGAGACCAGTTTAGAGTCTAATGGCCTCTCATGCTTCAGGCTTATGAGCCCAGTGTTAATCTCTCATCTATATTTACATCACCAGCCTCCTGTCTGGTCTCCTTGCATCCACCCTTAACCACGCCCTTAACATCTAATCAGATGGTGAAATTCTTCCCCCCATACCTTTATAGATACCCTATCTCCGAGCAAAGCCCAGAGTCCTCTCAGTGTCCTCGAGTGTCCTGAAGACTGATCACCCTCCCCCACAGCTCTCCCTGCTGCCTACTCTACTGAGCGCCTCTGCCCTTCCCATAGCTCCCCTCACTACCTGACAAGCTCTGTAGCTCACCATTTGCTGTCTCCTCTGCCTAGGCAGCTTTCCCACCTCCCTCGGGTGCTGAGTCAAATCTTAGCGTCCTGGTGGGACCATCCTGGGCCACTCTGTCTATAACACTGCACCCTTTCTCTTATGTGGTCTCATGCTTTCTCTTTTTTGTCGGTTGTTCTTCTGTGGTTGTTCTTACATTTTTACCACCTAAACACACTATGTGTTTTATCTACTTGTCTTCCTCTACTAGTATATAAAAATGAAGGTCCTGGACCTCTACTGTTTTATTCCCAGTGTCTATGATATGAAGGCTGTTAGTAATTATGTTTAAGTCATGAGTGTATGACCAAACTCACAGGAGAATTGTGAACGAATGTGTCTGGCTCGGTAGAACCTCAGAAGCCGTCATCTCTCTAAAGATGGTGTATCACACATGTTGTGCTGCTGGGTTTGACAGGACAAATTGCTCCCCAAATCCCAGCATAAAATTCATAACTGAATAGATTCGGGGGTAATTACTGTACTAAAAGTTCTTTTTAAGGAATGGGCATAATTCATTTTATCTTTTAATAGCTACTTGAGTTCCTTCCATATGACGTTGTGCCATTGTGATTGATGTAACCTAATATATACATGCTTAGGGATTAGTATTTGACAGAGAAACTAATAGGACATGCAAACCCACTGGTAGTGTCCTTATAGACACCAACTCAACATTCTGAAAACCACCTCTCTGTGGTTAAACGTGTAAACTAGTTAGAGGTGGCCATGTCTGCAAATGCAATTGTATTTATTAGATTATATATCATATCTATCATAATTGACACAGGGTTGGGCAGAGAAGAGCCAAGCTTCCACACAGGCTAGCCCAAGGAGGCCTACTACCCGGGCAGTAAGTAGAGAAGGCTGTGGTGTGGCTAGCCTAGCTTGTCTTCCTTCTCTGCCTCTCTGGACTTGAGAGGCACCATCTTAGCTCTCTGAGTTCCCTCAGTGACACATCAGAGGGTTTGAAATCCCTCCAGTTCACACTTTAACCGCCCATCGCCCCTCAGATTCCTTCTGACCGATGCTGTTTCCCCTGGGGCAGTTTTCAGCCTGTTCACAGACGTGTTAGTTTCTTTTAGAGTTGCCACATTTCCTTCGTGTTACCGTGTGGCAGATTGCAAGTAAACCCCTATTTCCTGGATGCTTTGATTTTTAGATTCCTATCCATTCTAACTGGCGAAAATGGCCCACTTCTGATTCTTTATTCCAGATTCTGTGCTCGTGGTGAAGGCACGGCAGCCAAAGCCTTTCTTTGCTGCAGGGAATACATTTGAGATGACTTGCAAAGTGTCTTCCAAGAATATTAAGTCGCCACGATACTCAGTTCTCATCACGGCTGAGAAGCCCGTCGGGGACCTCTCCAGTCCCAACGAGACCAAGTACATTATCTCCCTGGACCAGGACTCCGTGGTGAAGCTGGAGAACTGGACCGACGCGTCTCGGGTGGATGGCGTGGTGTTGGAGAAAGTTCAGGAGGATGAGTTCCGATACCGAATGTACCAGACTCAGGTCTCCGATGCGGGCCTGTACCGCTGCATGGTGACAGCCTGGTCTCCTATTGGGGGCAGCTTGTGGCGAGAGGCAGCGACCAGTCTCTCCAATCCTATTGAGATCGACTTCCAAACCTCAGGTAAGCAGAGAGCTCTGTGAAGTCATAGATTGGCCCGGGTGATAAGCCTTAACATTTTAGTCAAGGGTCCTTATAATTTGTTCGTGTGTGTGTGTGTGTGTATGTGTGTGTGTGTGTGTATGTGTGTGTGTGTGTGTGTGTGTGTGTGTGTGTATCTGAGTGGTGTATGTATGTGGTATATGAGTGTGGCTTATGTGCACATTGTGCTTTTGCCAGAAGGTGAAGTCAGGTGTCTTGCTCTGTCACTGCCTTATTCCCTTGAGAAAGTTCCCCACTGAGCCTGGAGCTAGGCTGATGGCCAGAAAGTCCAGGGATCCTTCTGTCTGTCACCCCACACAGATCTGGGTCATAGGCATATGTGGCCCCACCCAGCTTTTTATGTGGGTGCTAGGGATTTGAACCCAGGCATTCATTATTAGGCAGCAATCACTCTTACATACCATGCTGTCTCCCAAACTCCTGTCCTTACTGTTTCAAAGAGTTTGTGAAGTAGAATTCATATACCATGTAGTTTATCATTTAAGGTCCACAATTCTGTGGCTTTTCATATATTCGCAGGATTGTGCCACCATCAATCCCCAATGTCAATTTTAGAACAATTCTGTAGCATCAAAATGAAAGGACCCCTTAACCAGCAGTGTCCAGCCCCATGCTGCTTTCTGTATGTGGGCTTTCCCGCCCTGTATATGTCACACATATATCACTTGTATGTCACCTTGGTGTCTGGCTGACTTAACATCACCCATGTTGCCCTATGCTTTCCGTTCGTTTTTATGACTGAGTCCTATCCTGTGACATGCTTAGGTCACACGTTATCATTTCATCAGCTGACGGACGACAGGGCGTGTCCACTTCCCCACTGTTTTGATTCTGTCATGAGCACTCTTACAAATGTTTTTGTTTGGTTGGGTTTTTTTGTAAATGGATTTAAAAAGGAAAAAAATGACTGGAACTCATAGATCAGACTTCAAGGAACTTCATGGAGAGAAACGAACATGGCTTGGATGGTTTGGAGCTGGAGCCCAGGCCAGGTCTGATTTCCTGGCTTTCTACTCCAGGATGCAGGTGTGACTATAGCTTTGTACCCACTCAGGAGCATCTCCACACGGGATGGCTCTCAGCCTTGCTCTGCTCCTCAGTGTTGGATTGCATAAATAATTGGGCATCACCAGAGTTGCTGCAGTGTTGTGGTATTGATGAACCTGTCAGTTTGGTTTCTTAAGAATCATTATTCATAATATTTATCTTTGGTGTTTACTATGCTCACTAAGAAATTAATTTATCTTTAGCAACTGGAATATTACCATGTTACAAGGTAGAAAGGCCCACATTATAGACAGCATAGCTATAAGGTATATGTTCTCAAGTGAAATATTTTGCTTTTAGGGATGCCTCACTAGGCTCTGACACACCTGGACACACCTGGCTTTCTGTATGCTACTAAGCTCTGACACATCAGGGTACACCTGTCAGTGTGTGTCACTAGGCTCTAACACACCTGTCTATGTATGTGTGTCACTAGGTTTTGATTCCTAGACACACATGCCTGTGTGTGTCACTAGAATTTAACACACCTGCCTGTGTATGTGTCACTAGGCTCTGACACCCATCTGTTTGTATGTCACTAGGCTCTGACACCCATCTGTGTATGTCCCTAGGCTCTGGCACACCCATCTGTGTGTGTCACTAGGCTCTGACACACCCATCTGTGTGTGTCACTAGGCTCTGGCATACTTGTCTGTGTGTGTCCCTAGGCTCTGACACACCTATCTGTGTGTGTCACTAGGCTCTGGCACACCCATCTGTGTGTGTCACTAGGCTCTGGCATACATGTCTGTGTGTGTCCCTAGGCTCTGGCACACCCATCTGTGTGTGTCACTAGGCTCTGGCACACCCATCTGTGTGTGTTCCTAGGTTCTGGCATACATGTCTGTGTGTGTCACTAGGCTCTGGCACACCCATATGTGTGTGTCCCTAGGCTCTGGCATACATGTCTGTGTGTTTCAGTGGAAATATGCTTTCAGAGCTTCAAATCTCCAATTTCATTCAGACCGTCCATATGAAGAATTCTCATCTGTGAATATTCGACCAACATCCTAAGCAGTCTGCCCTGCATGCCAGTTAGAGATTTGAATGCATACATTTATACTTCCCTATAAAAATCCTGTCATTGATTGAATTAATATAACAAAACCAAGGTGCATTAATTAGATTATTCACATTCTGGGGTAGAGCCATGGCTCAGTGGTTAGAAGCACTTGCTGCTTTTGCAAAGAACCCAAGAGTGGCTCCTGGCACCCAATGCCCACTGTAACTCCAGTCCCCGGGGAATCGGTTTTCTGGGCAGTTACCATCATGTGCACACAGCCTTGCACGGAATTATAAATGAAGGAATCCTTAAATCAGTCACATCTGTTTATATGTAAATCAGAAACCACTGCCTCTGTCTCCGGAGTGCTGGGATTAGAGGCCTGTGCCACCACACTTGGCCCTTGTTGGGTGTTTCTGTCATGGAAACATGTGGGGACTTCTTGACTTACCAAATGATTTCTTTCCCCTTGCATCTGTGTTTATTGAGATGATCACAGGATTTTGTCCTTGTTCTTATGTATCTATGGTCAGTTCCACCTTATTTTACATTTACATAGTATTCGATCATTCTTTCAGTTTTGTGGAAGAGGGAAAATATAAAATCCTTTGCATTTCTGGGTTAGGGGTAGATATTGGGTCTATTTCTTAATTCTTTGAATCCCACGATGGCAGCTTTTTACTTCTGGGTTGAATGAATTGCCTAAAACCTGTACCCTTTGTGGAATTGTCATAATCTCTTCCCTCCTTAATTAGAAACTGCCACCTGATTGACCAGCCCAACGCTAGAGCCACAGATTGTCCCCCAGTAAAGAACTGGTTTGAACCCCAAGAGTCTTTGCCTCCTGTACACCAGTAGTCCTCCCCAGGTCTACCATGCTATCATCTAATCTCGAGCCTTGGCCTCTTGTTAGTGAGGTCTGAGTTTCCCAGGGGATCCACTAGATCATGGCTTTCACTGACCCAGGTATCAGGGCGAGCATGAGATTTAAACCCGATGATGTAAGATTCAGCTTTTAAAAAGAATAGCCTTTTTTCTTTTTAATATAGAAATGTGTGAATAGAGTGAAAGGGCTCAGAGGTTAAGAGCACTGGGCACTCTTCCAGAGGACCTGGCATCGATTCCTAGTACCCACACCACAGCTCATGCTGTTTATATAACTCCAATCTCATTGGGTCTGACGCCCTTTCTGGCCTCCATGGGACACATGTAGTGCTCAGACATGCATGCAGGCAAAATGGACACACACTTAATATAAAAAAATAATTAATAAAAAATTGAAATGGAGCCAAGTAGTAGAAAGTAGAGCAATCACACCCCACCCCCCCTCCTTGCCCTATGAAAGACTAATTTAATATGCTCATCTTTCTAGAACTTTCCCTTCAGTGTTATCTTCATGTCTTTGACATCTTGGCTATACATGTGCTTTTATGACCTACTTCCTCCCCCCATAGTGTGAGATAATCGTTTCCCCTGTTACAATAAATGCTAGGTAGACACCAGCCCAGTGACTGCATAGAGCAGCGTCAATTAGCCGTGACCTTTGACTGGAGATGCAGATGGGATGCAGAGTTTGCTTACAGGAAAACGCTGCTCTTAGACGCCTTTTCCTAGGGTGGGGATGGAGTTTGGAATATGGTTGTGTCAATGTTTGTGCTTACAAGTCAAGTGGTCCCTATGCTTTCTGCAGACTAGGAACCCAGGCATCCCTAGTGACTCTGACTGCTCTCTGAATAGTCCAGTCATAGTCTCTGGTCTGCAAAGTTAACCAGACAAATTCCTTCACAAAACAGAATTGCCACAGAAATAGACCATAATGAAAATATTTCTAAATATCCCATTCTTCTGGGATAATGACCATATTAACATCGAGCTATTGATTTCATTAGAAGGAAATCCACTACTGTGAATTGTTTGCTACAATGAAGGCCTTCTTCTCCAGCCCTGTCTGCATAGTGAGACAGAGCACAGACCCTCTCACAAGCCCTGCCTTGGTTCCCACGGCAGCCACCAGTAGGGAATTGGGAGTTATGACTTGTGACCCAGAAGGGTTTTCTTTGGAAATATAAAGAAAAGTGATATTTGTTCAAATTATGCAAGTCTTTCTTCATTGTTTTAAATAAGAAAAATATATAAGTCAGTACTGCATGTCAGTGTTTGGTCACTTGGGTTCTCTCAGAAGGGACCTGAATGCTTTCAAACTTTCAAAGAAAGTCCCGAGCAGATGTGTTTATTACAGAGTCTCTAATCTAAGGGAAAATCTTAATCTACTGTTGAACATGGCCACTGCCACCCTGAGCTGACAGAAATAGCCTTGGCAGCCATTTCCACAGAACTGGCTCAGAGCAGTAAGGCTGGCCCTGACTCTCCACACAGTTTTGGGCAGAGCAGGTCCAGAGTATGAGATACTAAGGGAGCTAGGGCCAGAGCTGAGGCATCTGAAGGAAATGATGTGTTTGTCTTCTGCCTCGTTCATCCCCTGTTCCTGGGACTGCCATCCTGTCGTGTTCTCAGCCCCTGGAGTTAAGTCCCCAGATTTTGTAACGCCCCTACCTCCATAACCAGCCTTTCTTCACCGCTCAAGTTATTCATATCCTTAGTGCTAGGAAAGCCATTTAATGACTTATTATTAGTCATCAGATTGAAGTGAGAACAGAGACAAAGTCACTTCAGCCCATTGCCTTATGACAGTGTGACCTTTCACACACACTCCTGATGGAGTGAGTAGCTTTTTATGGATGCTTTTAAACACACTTTGGGGTACTTTCCCTTTCTGGTAATCTGAACAAGAAAGCAGTGATGTCCCTATTCCTCAAGTAAGCTTTCGCTCAGCTTCTATGAGCTAGATTAGTAGCGCTGGCGATGAATCTGGTGGCATTCTCTTTATAGAGCTGGACACCTATCTATGCTTTCCTGAAAATACAAGTAGAATCTCATAGCACTGATGTCCTAGAACTCTCTTTTCCATTTTCCTGTTCTTGGATTTTAGAAGCTGAGATGATAAGGTTAAGCATTGAGCTGTTGGGATCAGTTTGTCTTGAGCTATGAAATGCCCTTTCCTACGAGGCATCAGAGGTGGGTTTAAAGTGATTGTTAAGTCACTGATATTTTCAGGGGGATGCGAGGCAAAGTCTGTCTCAATGGAGGATGTTGTTCTGTTTTGTTTGATGCTAGTTTATACTAGATGTGCACATACATACATACACATACACACACACGCATATACATGTACATGGTGTGTATGATATGTATATGTATATCTGAATATCAAGGCTTTAGTTTCAATTTTAGCAAAATTGACTCAGAAGTATAGAGCACTCCCATGCACACCCTGCCTTCCCCAACCTGGGTGGTCTTTTAAAGGATGCTCCAAGCTGCCTCAGCTTCCCCTGAAATCCTGGCATTTTCTCAGTGCCCCACCATACTTTATCTAAACATGTCCAGTATTGGTGGGTCTTTCTCCTAACTGGGTTTCAGCCCTTTAACACTGGGGTCTCAGGGTTCTGTCCCCATCAGTATTGCAGAACATACAGAGGCCACTCGCCCAACTGTGACCCAAAGCACACGCGGTCAGCTCCTGACCCTCTGATCTCTACACCACCCTGGCTAGTTTGAACTACACTGAATGTGACAGCAGCCCAAGCTTACCAGCTCGGGGGCGGGGGGCGTGAAGCAAGCATATTCTTCAAGCAAAGCTGTGGTTGTCAAGCAGAGAAAGTTCCATTCAGAGTTAGTCAAGAGTGAATTCAGGTAGATGTTCCTGATCCGACTGTCTCTGCATAGAGAAAGGAGATCTTAGAAGGCCTAGTTCATGGTTTTTTGTTTTTTGTTTTTTTGTAGACCGATTCCCAGAAAAGAGAGCCACATTTAGATGCTCTTGGAGCTTTAGGAATGAATTTTGAGCTTGTGTGAAAGAAGATTATGCATCTTACACATTACTGTCTTCCAGGTCCCACATTTAACGCCTCTGTGCATTCAGACACACCATCCGTCACCCGGGGAGATCTCATCAAATTGTTCTGTATCGTCACTGTGGAAGGAGCTGTGCTGGACCCAGGTACCTCCCTCCATCCTTCCTCCTTCCCCACCCCCGTTGCCTTCTGTAAACGTTCCTCCTGTCGTCTGTCACTGCCACTTGGAGTTTGAACTGTCTGTTGATCTTCACTTGTCTTAGTCAAGGTTTCTGTTACTTCAATGGAGTACTGTGACCCAAAAGCAAATTGGCTAGGAAAGGGTTTATTTGGCTTCACATCTACATTGTAGCTCATCATTGAAGGAAGTCAGGACAGGAACTCAAAACAGGGCAGGAACCTGGATGCAGAGCTGAGACAAAGGTCATGGAGTATCCCTGCTTACTGGCTTGTTCCCTATGGCTTGCTCAGCCTGCTTTCTTGTAGAAGCCATCCTGGGTTCTATAAACAGGAATGGCAACAGCCGCAATGGGCTGGGCCCTCTCCCATCAGTCACTAATTTAAGGACATGCCTTACAGCCTGATCTTCTGGAGGCATGTTCTCAACTGAGGTGCCCTCCTTTCAGATAACTGTAGCTTGTGTCCCGCTGACAAAAGACTAGCCAGCCCATCACTTTCCCTGACTCATTGCTGGCTTGGCTCTGTGAGGCTGTGTATCTGCTGGGAGATTTGAAACACTTTTCAGGACGGTCGGTCAGTAGATCTCTTCCTGGCTTGTTGTGGCCTGGTTAGAAACCCACTCACAGATCCCTCTTCCTGCTCCGTGTCATTCATCCCTTCGGTACACAGACAGAGCAGTTAAAGATGTTGGGGATAGAGCTACGG